>NW_009648894.1:2809097-2811935 GCF_000708025.1 Charadrius vociferus
GGAATGCAACAATGTCTCCTGTGACTTCTGTGATTGATGTGTTCAGTTCGGAGCTCTTTGCAATGAGAGTAACACAGCTCTGGGTTTTGTCGTGAATAGTTTAAACCTTTATTTGCATAATTCATGAAATTGCATTACATACAACTTCGTGTGAAAGAGATCCTGTTAGAGAACTTGTGCAGCATTTAATAATCTTGTGACTATTTAGCGATCGGCATTTTGTACTGGTCGCTCTCCTCTCCAGTTTTAATGAGCCGCTGCCTTTGCTTTGTTTCATTCCCTCCGTAAGGATTTGTTGACATGTCGTAGTAGTCATGCCTGTTTGGGGGAAGGGAATGAGTTTAGCAGTTTACCAAGAATGGATCAGTCATGTCTCTGCCCTCCAAGAGGTCGGAGGTCACTTGACTCAGAATAGGGGGAGGGCAACCTTGAAGGGGGCAGATAGGGTTATTTTATTGAGAGGCCATAGGGAAAATAACCCTTTTGAGTCCTTCCAAGCAAAACGTTTTCGTATATTTAATGAGGCCTTTTTTGTTTGTTTTACTACCTTTTTAGCAAGGGACTTTCCTGTGCTTCTGCTTATAAATAGGAATTAGTGAATTATACGCTTACATAAAGTTTTCAGTAAATTTGCAGAATAGTGTGGGCTTGTTAGATGGCGGCGGTAAGTTTAATATGTTATGTATTTTATGAGTTGTTTTGGGATGCAAAGTGTTAAAAAAATACAGAGCATCAGGATTTGCTGTGATAAGCATACAGATTAGCTGTCCACAGCTGTGATTCATTACTTTCACCGTAGAAATTAAAAGTGGCTGAGGGGAGGGTTCTGCAAATGCAAACCACGCTTCTGTGCTGTAAAACTGAAAGGAATGAAAGAAGTGAACATAATCCATGGCCTGGTACAGCCTCAGAAATGTGTAAGGACAACACCTTACATGCTACAGTTCAGCAATCTTAAACTAGTTACGTATTCACTCTTCAGCGGTAACTACAGATAGAAGTTGAGATTTAAGGTATTTTTAAAATATCTACATCAGCTTTAAAACTCTTATCTAAGAAGAGTCGATTTATCAGCTGTGAAATATTTACACTGCAGATCAAGATCTCGGAGATAACAGCCGAAGCCTTGTTGGCAGAGGAGGTTCACCCAGAGGAAGTCTCTCACCACGGTAAGCATTATTTATATTGGAGAGTGCAGGCAGAGGAAATGTTTTAAGATTTGGAAACTTCACTGTCTTTTTACTAGTAATACATAAGTGTTTTAAAAGCCTATATATGTATGTATATACACATATATGTACATTTATTTTTATATAGATATATCCATCTAAAAAAAATGCCTAAAACGTCCAGATAGCTAAATGTGCTGAAATTTACTTTTCTATCAACTGAAATTAGGTTTACAAATGAAGGACTTTACTTAAAAAATGGAGACTTGTTTTAGAGAGATTTATCTATCATTTAATCCACATGTACTACTTATCTTCTCAGATTTGTTACCATAATCATATTTTTAGTCACATTTGCAAAAATTCCAAACTCCCTTAGACTTAAAGACTACAATGGTCACAGGAATAAGATGGTCTGAGAAGTTAAATATCAGTAAAACTTTCAAACCCAGTATTTTCTTCCCTTTCCCTCACCACTTCAAAATATGCAACAATTCTCGTGAAAAGTGTGTTCGGGTTTTTTTTTGTTCTGCTGCAATTCATCTCTACTGCAGAAGTTTGACATAAGAATTCTGCTGGAATTGTATCACATTACTTTGTTTTAAAATACTTGCTGTTAAAATTTCTATATTGCGCTTTAAATACTTCAGTAATATTTTCTGTGCATTTTAAGTGAATCTTTGTTTTTAAAGGGCTTTATTTTCCATACTGGATACCATATGAATTAGATTTTATAGCATTATTAGTGTATATTTTTACTTAGAGACTAACCATGGGAATTTTATCTTGAAAAGGATTTTAGGATAGCTAAAAATGGTAGTTACACAGATACAGCATTGTAACAATGAATTTGATTGTTACAGCATGTGTTTATTACAGTAATTTATAATAAATATCTCTAAATTAGATAATTTAGTGTACATGCCTGGTGTTGTTTATGTTGTGCTATATTCCTTAATTAATCGAAAGACTCCTTGTCGAATGGCGTGAGACTATCCATTATAATACTTAGGTGGTATTACTTAGATAAGAACAGGCTTTTAAGCTTTCCAATATGTGTTGCTTCTAAAACAATAAATAGAAAATTTATAAATTAGTTTAGACTGTGTTCTTAGTATAAATATGTATATTTACATTAGCATATGAATCTTTATATGAATAAGGAACATATCTGTATATATACAAACAAGTAAGTTAAGAGAGCTTTGCAAAGGGAAATGCTCAACATTTAGGAAATTCTAGACGTTTTGATTATATATTAAGTAGTCGTCTTACGCGTACGTAGCATGGTAATGACAAGATTTAATGCTGCCTTAGTTAATATGCAAAAGCCTGGTCTGTGTGCATTTTGCAGTAGGTCATAGTTGTGTTCTGACTGGCTTTAGAACGTTTGGGGAGCTAAACTTCTTAAATCTGATGCTTCTACGGAGTGTATGTTCAGGGTATATACAGTCCAGCACTTACAACACGGTCAAATTTCAGCTGGTTTGCATGGGGATGGCAAAGGAGAACTGTATAATATAACGGCCACCTCAGTCCACAATTGCAGAGCTTCTTTTAGTGTATGGAAGCTGTAGCACTTCACAAAAAGCAGATACTTTTTGATTGGCAGTAGAGTTGTTCAAAAACAAGCCAAAAGCCGGGGGTAGGGGGGTTGGGGGTGGGTGGG
>NW_009648894.1:2811988-2831180 GCF_000708025.1 Charadrius vociferus
AAGGGAAGGGAGAAATTACTGTTGTAGTTCCAAAATTGAAAGATGGAAAAACTTAGTCTGAAATACCTAGCAAGGAAAAAATTTAGAAAACTTACCCATTCAATTAAGTTCAGTAGTCAGCAAATTTCACCCCTACTTTGTACGATAAGAATGATCACATGTATGTCAACGTTTCTAAAATGTGTAGCTAACTCCCCACCTTCCCCAGTTAAATAAGTAACTCTGATTACGTAAACTATAGTTTATAGTGAATAAAGCTAACTTCAACAATCTGCTCTCTGAAAACTTTGCAACTCTGAATGTTACCTGCTTTATCTATTAAAATAATTTTTCTGCAAGTTCTGACTCTCTTCCCTTTGAAGCTTATGAGATTCATAAATAACACACTTCTGAAAGAACCATGTAATTTTCAAATAGTTGCTTAAAACAAAAACACTTGCAGAAACAACTGTTTGCTGTTGATGACGCAGAAGATTGCAGCTTGTATGCGAACGTATGTGACTCATGAGCTGTATGGTCATTTCAAATTCATATTCTTATATCATTGTACCCCTATATGACCAGTATTTGATGTTTAAGCTATTGTATTTAAAATTTTAATATATTTGAGAAATATAAATATATCTGATATATGTGAGCTGTTTCTATTTTGCGAAGGAATTGCTGCTTTTCCCCAAGGTAGCACTTAAACTTTTTTACCCCATACTTAACCTTTCTTTTAAAAATGTGTTATGTAATACCTCCATTGAAATACGTATGTATGCCTTTATCTAAATGTGGTATTGCTTACAATTAATACCCTGAGTATGAATAACTGTACCCCAAACTTAAACAAAAAACAGTTGTGAAAGTAAGCAAGGTGTGAACCCTGAAACAAGGGATTCCCATCTCAGTGACCTGCGTATACAGCACGTTTATAATCCTCTTGGAAACTGTGATCCAGTAGTGTTTGGAATAAGGATTCAACCCTAGTATGCAGGAACTGTATCATGTCTAACGGATGAGGTGGGGGTTCAGCTGGAACAGGATGGATTGACTAATGTTGTGATATAGGAAAATCTAGATTTTCTTTTTTTTTCTCCTTCTGTACAGACTTCCAGTGAAGGATTGCAGAGGTTATATAGTCATGTGTTGCTTTTTTTCTACCTTTGTGAAATTGATAGGAAACAGTCCTAAGCCCAACAAGAATTTTGTTGGTGATTTATAATTCAAATGGTGCAATCTGTTAAGAGTAGCATTATGCGCCCTTCAAAAGCATGCATACAGAGAAAGAAGTTGCTGGGGGGGATTACGTGGTGGGTTTCTGTATTTATTTTCTGTTGGTTTTCTTTTTTTTTTTTAAAGTGCATTGTTTGTTTGGAGAGTAGTACATTTGTTCAGAATGTTTCCGCATAAACCTTCCTTCTTATCACTTCAGCACATCACGTAAACAACTAGTTTTAAGGCTGCTTTTGCCATGTCTGTGCTGAACTGTTAAATGGTGTTGAGTGCTCATCTCTTGTCAAAAAACACTACCTTGGTGTAGGGCTTTTTGTTTTAACAAGTGTTTTTCTTCTGTCATCCTTTATGCAAAAGAGGAATTATTTATAAATACTTCAGAGTTCTTAAGTCACCTACTTAAAACCTTTTCTGGTTAAAATAGCTTTGCTCTGGTGCCTACAAAATACTTGACAGTCATTAGGTAGCTAATGTGCTGTGACCACTGCTTATTACACTAATCATAATTAACACACTGATTTCCTGAGCTCTACATGTTGTCCGGTACTGGGACTATGGTGGTCTTGTTGGTAAGTTTGCACCAAGTGTAGAACAGTGTGGCTGAGATCCTGTGATAAAACCAGTAGTTACTGTAACATATAAGAATCTGAATCTGAGCTCACTGGACCTGATCTAAAAAAACCCACACAACAAAACAAACAAAAGCACCAGCCAACTTTTAGTGGGCTTTGGTGTTGGTCCTGTATAAGGAATGGGACCATGCACACATGAGGCCAGAATCCCAAGTCAGAAATGCACTGAGCATCTGGTTTTGCTCACAGGTTAAATTTTGCCTTATCCAGTGCAAAAGAAGCCTTCTCATAGGACCTGAGGGGTACCCAGCTTTCGTAGTGGCTGTGTGCTGAATATTTAATTTTCTCCTGAATGAGAAAAGACATGTGGGAAAGGGATTATTCTTTGAACTATGTGTGATCATAAGTGAAAAAGGAAGTACATTAAGTGTGCATGGGACAGGCAGAGGATAACTTTAACTTTCATTGCATCCCTTGTGAAATATTTTCACATAGTCCCTCAAAAACCTGGTTTTACATGATTCTTCTGAGAACAAGTTAGGCAGTGGAATTATATATGGCCTTTCTATATGGAAGTACCGTTACTGTGCTGATTTTGATGAATTGTTTTTATTTTCCCAGTTTTCTCCGGGCAATGTTTGAAGATGTTTATTTTTTTTTTCTTTAAAGACAGGTGCTCTATTTATCTATATATAACTGTTTCCTGCTGTAGAAGTATGTGTTGTATAATTTAATACAATGCTGTTTGTCAGTTAGGTATTTCATTAGTCTGTATGCAAGAAAAGGTTATGTGCTTTCTCAGTATAAATTCTCACACTGTGAAATATTACATCTTTGTTTTACTAAAGCCTTGGCAGTGAGAACCAGGAGTTCTTAGTGATTTTGATGAATTAACTTAGTCTTGGAATTGTAAGATACGTAGGTGCTAAGGGCTGATATAAGGTAAGAAACTTCAACAGCCTTTTACTAATACATTTCCTTCCATCCTTTTTTTTAAACAATTATTTGCAATATTTTCAACAGATCCCCTGTAAGCAGCTTGCAGATTCGCTATGATCAATCAGGGAACAATTGTGGAGAAAATTTGCCCCCAGTAGCAGCCAGCATAGAACAGCTTCTGGAGAGGCAATGGAGTGAAGGGCAACAGTTTTTATTAGAGCAAGGCACCCCTAGTGACAGTAAGTACTCACATTGTGTTTGTTACCGCTTTTGTTAACTTGTTATTCAGAACTGCTATTCAGTGCTTGTCCAAGAATTTTTTAAAAAAACATATTTTCTGCTGTGAATAGAAATATAACTGTAGTGTAGAATTGTAACATAGTTCTTAATGTAGCACATGGTTTCAGTAGATTACAAAGAGTTCTCTATAATTATCTGCATTTTATGGATGGGGAAATTGTGTCATGCAAGAGGAAGTGACTCGTAGGTCCAGCTGGTCGGTTGCAGTTTGGAAATGAATTCTGGACTCTTCAATCCACTATTGTAAATAGTATAGCATGGGTCCCCAGTTTGTTCTATATTGTGTGATATGAATTGGCATAATAATTTTTATTGTTATATTTTCATTTTTAAAATCTAAACTACCTACTTCTGTTGCTGTTTTAAAAAAATATTTACAAATATTAGGCAGGTGTCCTGCGGGGCTTTCCTATCTTTATTATGTTCTGCGTTTCTTGTGAAATCACTATTTTCTCAAGTTATGTTTAATAGAGTAGAGTAGTCCACGAATGAGTACATTAAAAGCGGAAGTGATTACTAGATAACTTGGATATACATATTTAACAATACATCAGTATCAAAGACAGTGATTGAATACATTTAAATATTTTTTTAATACCAATTTGGGGTTTGTGTTCTATTTTATTGAACCATATTCTTCTTGTTGGTAGTGTAAAGTGGTATCTAGTTGGTATTTTTATGAATGGTATCCTGACAAAAATGCTAATTGTGAGGAAATTCATGCAGGGATAATCCTTTAAACATGATAGCTGGAGGACAGGTTTAGCTAAGTCTTATTGCATCTCATTTGGGCTCACTGAGGGTTCCTTTGTATGTTCTTGAAGAGGAGGGATAAAAGCTAAATCCTTGGGAAATGACCAGATGTGCCCATACCAGTAGACTTATGTCTGTAGTAGGCCCAGAGGTCATGTTAAACAAATACAATTTAGAATTAAAAAAAAAAAAAAAAAAAGGCTATCCCTGTGCCTTTACAGTCACACTCTAGTACTACTTGGGAAATCCAAGTTCTGAAACCAAATTGGAGTTTGAGAAAACTGTGCTTGGTAAAAATCAGGTTAGTACAGAAGATGATGCCCTTTTTCTGCAAAAAAAAGGGGTGGTAACTGCAGTGCTCACACAGTGCTCCCTGCTGGGTGATTTGTAGATCGCCGCTCAAAGCAAATGAGAGCTCCTGCTCCCAACAAGGTGTGTCATGATCACTTCACGTTGGATTACTTTTTTTTCATTGTTTCTGTAAGTTTGTGATTCACTGTACAGGGCATTCAAGCAGAAAACTTCCCGTTTCACAAACTTGCTTGTTCTTACGTAAATGTTGTTGGTTGGCTGTATTGTTAGTTGAATGCATATTTGCCAAACTTTTTCTGTTTGGATAACATTTAAAATTTCTAATACTGCAGCTGAAACAGATTTTTCCAAACTATGCAATTAACCAGTGCTACCAAAATACTACTATTTTTATATTCTGGCTTGAGGATAAGTTACCATGTACTGCTGTTTGCTTAAAATGAATGTCAGCCCCAATGATGTGACTTTATCTGTATTTAAACATATCTGTAGATATATAGCAAAGCTAATATTGCATGCTACAGACTTTTTTCTGCACTTCAAATTACACAAAATTGATCCTAAACCTTTCCACCTAAAGTCAAATTTCTCTAACGTATCTCTCAGCAATAATTTTATTTATATTTTTACATATGACTTAATGCTAGTCTTAAACTGTAATACAGAAATTAAGAAAAAAAGGATGTTATTCATTCTTGGAATGTGGCTGTGAAAGATAACATATGCATTTTTACCTTAGTTTTAGGAATGCTGAAATCATTACACCAACTTCAGGTTGAAAATAGGCGGTTAGAAGAACAGATAAAGAATCTGACCGCTAAGAAGGAGCGGCTTCAGCTACTCAATGCGCAGCTTTCGGTGCCCTTTCCAACAATAACTTCAAATCCTAGCCCTTCTCATCAAGTACATGCCTTTCCAGTACAAGCGGGTGAGTAGAGGAGTGTATTAAAGTGTCAAAGTAATTCAAACATGTATTTATATGAAATACTTATTTCATCCATATATACCATTGATGGAGATGCATATACATACAGGTTTAATATAGACTAAGTATTTTTTGGCAGGTTTAAATGTTTAAAAGTCAATTGGAAGATTTATATGAACTATTACTACTTGTTTCAGTGCAGTTTCTTTTTTACTTCTGTCTGGAGCACGTATGTTTGAATCTATTGATTCACCAATTATTTAGTTAATATTTTACTATTTAGCAATGATTTTAAGGTTCACTTTAGATTTTCTATGTTTACCTTTGACATTATTTTGAAATAAGTATTCTGAATCTTTTTAGATGTTACAGAAATTTAATCGCTGTGTGTTTTTTGAAATAATTATTTTAGCACCTAGCACTGATTCCTTGAACAGCAGTAAAAGCCCTCATCTGGGAAACAGTTTTTTACCGGACAATTCTCTTCCTGTGTTAAATCAGGTAATTTTTATTTGTTTCTTCTAAACTTAAACTTGTTACAAGTTAACTCGTCATAGTCCTTGCATTGTGCTGTTAGGTGAAATTTTATGCAGCTGAGGGGGTTTTGTTGTTTGTTTTTACACCAGGAGATAACCTCCAGCGGACAAAGCACCAGCAGTTCATCAGCTCTTTCCACTCCACCACCTGCTGGGCAGAGTCCAGCTCAGCAAGGCTCAGGAGTCACAGGAGTTCAACAGGTCAATGGTGTGACAGTGGGGGCACTCGCTAGTGGTATGCAGACTGTAACCTCCACCATTCCTGCGGTGCCTGGTGTGGGTGGAATAATTGGAGCGCTGCCAGCCAGCCAGCTGGCAATCAATGGAATAGTAGGGGCTTTAAACGGGGTAATTCAGACCCCAGCAACAATATCACAGAACCCTTCTCCTCTCACTCATGCAACCGTGCCACCCAATGCAACGCATCCTCTGCCAACCACGTTAAATAACAGGTAAGAATTTGCTGATTTTATGTTTTTCCTGACAGTGCCTGCTGTTCTTCAGTTTAGCTGTAATTTTTAAACTGATGTAGTCAAAAGGTAATGTTTCTTCCTTAGCCTGTAATTGTCAAACTAGGTTTCTGCTCCTGATCTGTGAATGAAAGTAAGAAGGCATTTAATGGAAGCACGAATAGTCAAGTTAAAGAAAAGATGGGTTTTGTTTAGCTTTTGGGAATCCCTAGTGTCCATTTATTCCTGTTTTTTTAACCAAGTCACATGCCCAAACAAATATAATTATGTAAATGAGCTCCAGCTCTTTTTCTAGTTCAGAAACCAATATTCTTTGTCCTGCCAATTGTTCTTCCAGGATTAAAGGAGCGCTGGAAAAGCCACCATTTGTTGCAGTAGGAAGGGGGAGGGGGAGAAGGAGAACAGTATATGGTCATGTAGTTAAAGATGTAACAGGCATAACTAACCAGAGTAGTAATACCATTGCATGGTGCTTTCAGTTCTCTGCATCTGACTCCAAAGACAACAAAATTAGTGTTTCAAGTGGTGTTCCTAAGGATTTTTAAAAGCATAAAAAGATCTGTGTTTTGGTATTCGTAACAGTACTTCCGCAAAATCAGGTATCCTCAGTTGCATAAACGGCTGCTGCTTGAGCTGCAAGGCAAATGGGTAACAAAAGGAGAGAGCTGCTTTCCAGGAAGAGGAATGGACTGCTTGGTCTGGAAGTATTTTGGGATAGAGCAGAGCCTGAGCTCACTCCTCTCTCCCCTTCCCCCCACCCCCTGTATTGTCCTTTGCTTAGGAAGGAGAACTGTGGTTCAGTATAGAACGAAATGCCTGCAAATAGGCAGTGGATTACTTGTTTTTAAGTAGAGTTTATTTTTGGAGATTATGGTGGATTACCCACCAAAAAAGGCTTATATGATTGGAATGATGCAAGGGATCCCTAGTTTTGTAGCTTCTTTTTCCAGTTTCCTTGCTGTTTCTTTGGCAGCTCCTGAATATTCGTGTACCATATCACTGTGTGGTATTGCTTCAAGAGGCTCATAAAACCCGATACTTTCAAGTGTATCCTGTTGTTTTGATGTGCTATTATATTTTTACTGAGGAGGTTACATTTTTCATAGTTTATATCATATATGAGCATAACATTTCATAGGTTAAACAAAAGGCATTTTGTTAATGAAAAGTTATCTTCTTTCTTGAGTATCACAGGTCTGCTGAAAACACAAGAATTTTGCATTACTCCCCAAAAGTATGAGGAGGAGTGAGAAATACCAGACAAAATGAATAATATTAACCAGTTGTATAATGCTTTCCACTTTCAGCTAATGCCGAAATACATTGGTCATGCTGCTGTTTTCTCATATAATTTTATTAATACACAGATTATTTATTTCTGACTCTTTATACTGCAGAAGTTCTTTTGTCTCTTTTCTCAATAACCATCTTAACTGCTGTAACTCTTGGGTGTGTAGCCTAATAGTAGACTACTCCAGTTCACGCAGAATACGACAACTGGTGTCCTGTTCATAAGCTCACATTCTAACTTAGAGCGTAGTCTGGAATACTCCAGTGATTCCCTATTTTCTACTACAACAAGCTTACGATGTACATCTCTGCCAGCATTTCCCTTTCTCCATTTCTATTCTTGCATGATCTCTTTCTGCACTGCTCCCCCATAATACTAATTTAATGTGTATATTCAATTTAAAAGTGCACATTTTACACAATTCTCTGCTTTATTGAGCTCATCCAGATGATTTTCTGGTCCCCCTTCCTTTTGAGGTGTTTACAATTGCTCCTATTTTCTGTGGGTTTTCAGTATTTCTAGTTGTACGTTTAGAGGAAAAAAGTTCAGGCCGAGCAAGCACTAATGCTAATTAGTCCTAATATGATTTTAATGATGACATGTACGTTCCTCATTCCTGTTTCTTCCATTACAAATGCTTCAGTGAAAAATATGAAGAAACTTTTCTGTTACTGGAACTAAACTGTGAAGAAGCTCCAGGATAACTTTGAATGAAGAAAAAAAAAAAAAAAGAAAAAAATATAAAAATATTTTCCATTGGTTGAGATTATTGATTCTGAAACTACATGGGACACCATTTGTTCCTGCCACTCTTGAGTTCACTGCTGCTTCAGTGGCAACTAGTTGACTGTTTCTTCAATGTTAAATTCCTCTAGGTATCGCTACTCTTTGAACTGCTTAATTGGGAGGTTAAATGGTAACAAGCCCAGGCAGGCGTGGAGGTTTGTCACCGTGTTGCTGTGAGCTTTCCGAACCTGGTTAAGTCGCGTGGTGGTGGTCAGCTTTGGAGGTGGTTTAAATCAGTATTCACAAGACGACGGAAAGCCACATGAGAACTCGGCCCTACTTTTTAACTTTTGTGTATTGTTCTGTAATTAAGACTTCCTAGTTGTTCCTGTAAGTTGCTACTTACAGTAACTTCCCAAGCTTCAGAATCTGTTCGGACAGTTTCATGTGAAAAATAGCTAGATTATTCACCATTACATGAAGACTTTATGCATATTGTCCTTATTCATGTGAACTCTTTAACTGTGGGACATAGGGAGGTGAGAAAACACTGATTTGCACAGTGCTGTTTGAGAGAGTTTCAAATTGTAGGTAAAAGAGCCTACATTCAGTCGGCAGAGAAAAATACTCGATCCTTTTCTGGGAAAAAGATGGTTTAATACAGATTGTGAGCAACCGGGAGATTAAGTGATTTAAGGAAAAAGATAGGATTGTTTCTTTACGTTCCCGCAACCAGAGAAGACGGTAGGATGGAGAGTTTCAGACTGATCATATACCTTTTAATGAGAAGCTAAAAAGGATTAAATTTACATTCTAAGCTGATGTGGTTTAGAGAAATCTCTGTGGTGAAATCCAGTGAACTGCCTCTTCCAGGAAGCTCAGGAGCTGCAGGGTTTTGTCTTCTGTAGCGAGGTTTTGTTTCTAGATGCTTAGATCTCAGCTGCTGGCTGAGGATATTTTCTTTCAAGTGCCATCGCAGAGCAAGATAGGAAGGCAAAGCGGATAAAGAGAAGGGAGAAAAAAGAAGTGCAAAGGTAAAATATGGTATAGGAAAAAAGAAAGAATGGGATAAAAGAACGAAAAAAGTGGAGAGCATTCATTCCAATATAGAAGAATACAGAAAAAGTGAGAAAGAGAAGAAGAAAATAATGGTAATATTAGCCAAACTGAAGGTACTTATTTTTTGCAGTTGTTACAAACATTTTTGATACAATTGAATTTAAAGCTGTTCAAAGGAATTTCAATTAATCGATGAGTGTCATCGTTTGAAAGTCAAACACATGCACAGTTCTAGTTTATGTTAGGCCTGAGTTTTGCTGTTGTAGCTCAGGAGGAAAATCTAGGAGTTTCCTTGGGTAGGTGAAGTGTCATCTCTGCTTTTACCAACAATCAAACAAACATTGCTAGCAGTTATTGGGGAATAAATGGAATGGTGTTATCCATTTTGAGTTCTGTCACGTTAAATCCCTGGTGTGTGTGCATCTGGAATATTACGTGCAGTTCTGATTATGCAGTTTCAGAAAAGGATATAATACAAGGGAAAAAGGAGTACAGCAAGCATAATCGGAGGCCAAATGACTTGCACAGGACAAGGTCAGTAGAATTAACCTCTTGCCTAGGGAAAAAGACCATTGACAAGAGATTTGAAAACCAGGACAGTGGTAGAACTGATAGTAATGAATGTTTTGAAGTTCATGTGGGATATCATAGAATCATTTAAGTTGGAAAAGACCTTTAAGATTGAGTCGAACCATTAACCTAACACTGCCAAGTTCACTACTAAACCATGTCCCTAACACATCCACACATCTTTTAAAAACCTCCAGAGGTGGCGACCCAACCACTTCCCTGAGCAGCCTGTTCCAGTGCTTGACAGCCCTTTCAGTGAAGAAGTTTTTCCTGATACACAATCTAAACCTCCCCTGGCCCAACTTGAGGCCATTTCCTCTTGTCCCATCACTTGTTACTTGGGAGAAAAGATTGACCCCCACCTCGCTACAACCTCCTTTCAGGTAGTTGTAGAGCGTGATAAGGTCTCCCCTCAGCCTCCTTTTCTCCAGGCTAAACAACCCCAGTTCCCTCAACTGCTCCTCATAAGATTTGTGCTCCAGACCCCTCACCAGCTTCGTTACTCTTCTTTGGACACACTCCAGCACCTCAGTGTCTTTCTTGTAGCAAGAATTTTTCTTGTTCAGCCCAAAACTGGACACAGTATTCCAGGTGTGGCCTCACCAGTGCTGAGTACAGGGGGACAATCACTTCCCTCGTCCTGCTGGCCACACTATTGCTGATACACACCAGGATGCCATGGGCCTTCTTGGCCACCTGGGCACACTGCTGGCTCAGAGTCATGGCCGTTGACCAACACCCCCAGGTCCTCTTCTGCCAGGCAGCTTTCCAGCCACTCTTCCCCACACCTGTAGCACTGCATGGGGTCGTTGTGACCCAAGTGCAGGACCCAGCACTGGGCCTTGTTGCCCTTCATAGCATTGGCCTCAGCCCATCGATCCAGCCTGTCCAGATCCCTCTGTAGAGCCTTCCTGCCCTCAGGCAGATCAACACTCCTGCCCAGCTTGGTGTCATCTGCAAAGTTACTGAGGGTGCACATGATCCCCTCATCCAGGTTGTTCATTACTACATAGAACTGGCCCCAATACCGAGCCCTGGGGAACACCACTTGTGACCAGCCCCCAACTGGATTCAACTCTGTTCACCGCCACTCTTTGGGCCTGCCATCCAGCCAGTCTTTTACCCAGCAAAGTGTACACCCGTCCAAGCCATGAGCAGCCAGTTTCTCCAGGAGAATGCTGTAGGAAACAAAGGCTTTACTAAAGTGCAGGTAGACAACATCCACAGCCATTCCCTCATGTGTTACGTGAGCTACCATGTCACAAAAGAAGATCAGGTTTGTCAAGCAGGACCTGCCTTTCATAAATTCATGCTGACTGGGCCAGATTGCCTGGTTGTCCTGCGTGTGCCTTGTAATGGCACTCAGGATGATCTGCTCTGTAACTTTCCCCAGCACCAAGGTCAGACTGACAGGTCTGTAGTTCCCTGGATCCTCCTTCTGGCCCTTCTTGTAGATAGGTGTCACATTTGCTAACCTCCAGTCAACTGGGACCTACGGTGAGCCAGGACTGCTGATAAATGATGGAAAGTGGTTTGGTAAGCACATCTGCCAGCTCCCTCAGTACCTTTGGGTGGACCCCATATGGCTCCACAGACTTCCCATAGATACAGATTTCCCGTTCCCCATAGGAGATAATAAGTGCAGCCCAGCATGTGTTTCCCATAGCATTGAGGCCATCCAACGAAGTACAACACAAAGTCTATGCGTTGCTTGCCCTGTCCCAGCAGTGGAGAATGGTGATGCTGTGGGTGTTTTCATACTGGCTGGTTAATACAAAGTACATGTCAAAGTGATTACGGAGCTGGGGTACAGCATGCGAGCTGCTGTAGAAAGGCAAGATAAATATTATGTCCTGAAGAGCTGAATGATTGTAGCCTAACTGTGCAGATTTGTGGCTGATTTGAGTTAATTTAATTCCTTACTACCAATCACAGCTAGCAATCCTGTCGGCCTCTTGGTCATCCTGCGCACACCTTCTTGCTGATATTAGTGCTTGTGCATTCACACAATGACCTCATCTACATTAATAGATTATCTTTCAGGGTGTTTTGTACCGGCTTTGGTTTCAGCTCGCTTCCCACGAGATTGCAGCTCATTGTGCAAGGGCTCGTGCAAGGGGAGGGGACAGAAGCGTACAGCTGAAAGGGAAATACTTAACCTTTCAATGGCAGGGTAAACCTGTCATGAAACTACACCTTAATAATTCAATGGGTGTTTTAAATTACTAAAAGCTAACACCGGTACTGAAAGAGTAAATCCAGCTGTCTTCATGGTCTTCTGTTCCAAAACCGCCCTTGTTCATGCTGTTGGTCTTGCAGAGAACTGGCATAGCTGAAGAAACCCTTTAGTCCCAGACCAGTTGTCAGCGGGATCAGTTCCCTGCCCAATTTCCTAAAGAGCTGCAAAAAATTCTACATAGACATGAAAACAGGGACTGGGAGCTAAATAGTAGGCAAGTGCAGAGGCGCCCTACTTTGTTCCATGGCAGCATCAGCTGGTCCACTGCAAGGCTGAGCGTGTTCGCTAAATTACAGACAAGGTATAGGCAATAGTGATAGATTGGAATACAGCAAAAGATGAGAATTAGAAGGAAACCAAGACAAAGTAAATGCTAGTTAACTAAATATTAAAGGTTGGCAAGAGCTGTCTTGTAAAATCTGGCCTTTCTGTATAAAGTATTTGAAAAAAAAATGTAGAAATGGTAATAGCTGAGTTTAAAATAATGTGCACGTAGTAAGACTTAACGTTACAGGCAAGATGTTGCGGTGGCTCAGCATAAATGAGATTGGGGGTGGTAATGGCTCAGTATGTATCAGAAAAATGAAACTGGACAGACAGACAATTTAATATCTGACAGTGTGCAATCAAAATGCTAAATAGGAACTGTCTATTTATATGCATCTTTTCTTTGTTTCAATGGAAAGCTGAAGTAAAAAGTTCCCATACTTTCATCTAAACTACAGTATTATCCTGTCAACCCCCACAGTGCCTCCGGACTAGGATTACTGCCTGACCAACAGAGACAACTTCTACTCCATCAACAGCACCAGCAATTTCAGCAATTACTGAGTACCCAGCAACTCACATCAGTAAGTTTTCCAGTTAATTGTGATTTTTTTCCTCTACTGTATTCTAAGGCATGGATTCCTCAGCCTAATATAAATAATAGAAATGGGTTTAACTTGATATTACAGGTTTTGATAATTTTTTAGTTTTCAGTTGCTGCAACCTTTTCGGATGATAGCCACGTGAAATTACAGGATATTATTGGGCTGTGTGTATTGCTAGAATAATTGTTCCCTAGAGCCTTCAGTCTTGTTTAGTCCCGTGTGGACGTGGTGGCTTCTCTCAGCATCAGCTGTGGGCAGCAGAGTTTGGGGCCATGTATGGATTCTAATATCCTAAAGCTATTCTCCGATTCCACTAGGACTCTAGCAAAAGACTTTTGGGTAACATCTTGACAGCTGTCTTTGTTCTGCCTTGCAGTATTCATATATGCCATTAGGTAACTGGTTTAACTATTTGTATTGTTAATTATGTACTTTTAGTACTTTGACAGACATGGTTTGATATGCTTCTCAGGTAAGTTTCTTTTGATAGAGGCCTGACGAAGCCAGCAGGCTCAGCTGAACTTCTGAGCTACTCATTTCAGGAAATTTTATAGGCGCTTTCTTCCCTTTCCCACAGTCTCGTAGAACTTCATTAGTGTAACCTAAATTAGCTGGGATTAGGTTAAGGGTTGCACTGAGTGAAGATTTGGAAGCAAGAACCCAGGGAGGAGCTATTTTCCAGTAACTAATTCTTGATTATTTTTTTTTCTTCTCCTCCCTTTCCTCATATTACTCCAGGAACAACATCAGGCCCTTTTGTATCAATTAGTACAGCAACAACATCACCACCACCAACACCATCAGTCTGAAGTACAGCAATTACAGATTACTGGAGGAGCACAGATACCCATAAACAACTTACTTTCAGGCACGCAGGCCTCACCGCTTAATGCAGCTGCTACCAACCCGTTCCTTACAATTCATGCAGATAACGCAGCTCAGAAGGTGACAGTAAGTATACTTCTCACCTCGTTTTCCGTATAGTACCTCCATGAGGTAACTAAAAGATAAGCAAGCTATGAGCATGTATTCACAACTCAAGGATGGTCGAGTTTTTATTTTCTTTATTTTCTTTTCCTTGAGTTGCACTTGGTGAGGTTCAGAACTTGGAGAACTTGTAGTTGCTTACGCCTAACCTGTCCGCTGCACACTCCTGCTTCACTGGACCAGGACGCCAACCCAGTGACTCTTGCCTTCCTCTTGTAATTACAACTGCAACCCTAGTCCTCCTCACCCCACCTTCTTCCCCAACTTTGTGTCCGCTATTTTGTAGATCATTCCTTTTATCACCTTACTTGAAGAGTTTGTCCTGGCCAGGCCTCAGGCAGTGTGAAGCTGCAGAGATTAGCTGATGACTGGAGAGATGAGCAGCCCATTGCTGGGAAGGTGAAACATGTAGTAGAACGGGCTTGGTTCTTGGTGTCTTGGTTCTGGTGTGGGAAGATGAGGCTGTACCCTGGGAGGCTGAGTGACTCCTTTGCTTAGTAGAGTAATAAAACCTTTCCGAGGCAGATAAGGAAACAAGACACATTTTTCTGGCAATGATGTTCCATTGTCTTCCGCATTTGCCTGTAAAATCCATCTCAAGACAGGAATTCTTTCTTCAAGGAGTCAGAGAATAGACTTCATTCTCTAAGGGTCATACAATTAAGGTAACGGAGGATGAAGGGAAGGAGCATGTGGAACTTGTAAAAACAAAGGATGAATAGAGCAGGAAGACAAAGTTCCAGTATTCCTTGGGGAAGACATCAAGGGGCAGTGGTAGTGAAAAAAGGGAAGCTTGTTTGCAATAGCAGGTGGGAAGAGTTTGGGGCTAGATATTGGTCCCCTCTCCGCACCCACCCCCAAAGCCTCCAGCTACTTTAGGGGCACAGTGGTGGAGAAGGACTTGGGCAGCTGGGCCTTTGTGGTACATCCCAAACGTAAGGTGAGACACAAAACATGCATGATGAATTTTCAAGACAGTTTTCCTGGAAACGGCTCCCTTCCAATTCAGAAATAGGAGTGTTTACTTTTATTAAGCTTTGCACATGGTTCTTGTCACTTTCCAGTTTGGTCCCTTGTTGGGATGTTGCAACTGTACTGCAAACTGCAGGACTCTCCAGTAAGATCATGTTCTTTCCCAGTCACTGACGGTCAGAGCAGAAGTGCTCCATCACAGGGGTTTGCCCAGTGCCTTGCCTTCATTTAGAAATGTTCACAATTTGTTCTAGTATGTTTAAAATTTATCTCCCCTCATTTTCTAAAAATGAGTAGTGAATGCAATTGAGATCCTATATTTGGTTTGCATCAGAACAAGCTATTCTATGTGTGACCTTATTTTGAATTTTTGAAATGGCTATTACTAGGTTTGGACAGCGTGACCGGGCAGAACTAGTGTATTTTACAAATACGCAGTTACAATTGTAGTTTTGTTCTTATAACAGTTAGCTGTAAACAATTCCAGGAAATCTCAGAACATCTTTTGAATGAACCCCTTAGAAATAAATTTGTTTTGAAATAGCTTTTTTATATTAAAAAAAAAAAGGTTGGAATTGAGCCAGATTGCACTGGGTTGTTGAACTATTTTAATTCAAAAAGAATTTTTAACAAATTCTCTCTTTGCAAAAAGTTTCAACATTTTAATCTCAATTTGGGTTGGAACAGGTTTTCAAGTATTTCTGAATGCTCAGTGAATGCGATGAGGTTTTTGCTCAGTCCTGTTCCGTACTTGCAGGAAATGTCTTTGTAGCAATTTATGAAAGAAAGATAATTGTGACAGGGGCAAAATGGAAATTGTAGTTCTATTCTGACGGCGAAGTGTAGATTTCAGCCCTCTGCAGCAGCTAAAACATAGCAGAGGCCACCTGGTATTTGTCTTGACCGTCCTGCGGCTCTAAGGAGAGACCAGCAGCCAAGCACAGCAAGTCTTGCTGGAATGGAAGGAGAGGCAAAGTCGGTGTTTTCTAACGCTGGCTGTGATGGCCGCCGGATGAGTTGCTTCAGTGTAGGACTACTCCTTTAATTATTCTTTCTTTCCTTTCCCACTTTTTATTCTACAACACATGATTTTTCTTTACAATGCAAAAGTTCCTATTTAGATAGCTCTAGTAGATGTACTGCTTTGTTGTTTGTATGAATTCGGTTTTACTTAACTCTGTATTTTATAATCTGATTTGTAGAAGTATTTTCTCTTACACAGAGGCTCAATGATAAAACTGGACCAGTTGCGTCAGAGAAGAGTTGACATTTGAATGACGCTTGAGAACTGCGCGTCCTGCTGTTATAGCACTTCGTCTGGCTGCACACTGCAGCTTTCCTTTCTGCAGATTGAAGAAATGCAACAAGGAACTCTTACTGCACAGCAAAAGGTTAATTTCCATAAGGATATTTTTGGTAGGCTTTCATTTGCTTTCTTGTTGCACTAAAATGGATGTACTTCTTAAATGTTTCAGACTGTGAAGTAGATAAAACTCTGCAAACCATAATTATTTTGTCAATATGATGGTACTAAGTACAAATTCATCCATAGCAAAACAGACTTGACTCTTCAGTCCTAATCTTCTAAGCGTAAAGGCGAGTAAACTGCCTGCAGTCGGGCATTATTTTGGTTTCAGAGCAGCAGTTTTAAAAACCAAACCACCCCGAGCTCAGTCTGATCTTCTGCTGCAGTTGCGATGTTTCCCTTTAGACTAAGCCTGTGATGGCAGCCCGGACTTGCCCTTTGTCGTTTCTTTTTTACACAACTGTTTTGAAACTGGACTCATAAGGGAATCCACTTCTCAACTTTTTATTCCTTCAAATTCCTGTTGTGTTATAGTGGGAGTTTTTCCTGAGTAAGACTTACAGTACGGAATCCAAAGTTTATTAATTTTGGTGTAGGTTTTAGAGTTCTGAGGTTTTTAAAGGAACCGCTTTGGTTCCGGTGACAAAGTTTTCTTACCAGATGAGAAGGCCACACTGGAAGAAGTACATGTAGTGTTTGGCCTAAACCAAGTGCCTGTTGCTACCTCCATGTTGTCGGAATGGCTGCAAACAGCTGATCATGCACTAGACGTGTCCTTGTTAGCAGCGGAATATTCTGTGTTGCACCAGCAGCCTTGTTGTTCTGCCTTTACTAGAGGTGTTTATACCACTGTAGATAGCTCAGGCAGATTGTTACCTGGGTCACTTTTCGCTAATAAATTACCAAAAAAAGTGAGTTAGTATTTCCCACTACGATTTCCCAGTGGTTGAAACGGGTGAACTCGTGTTACAACACTTGCGACAGCAGCTGATGTCATGGCGTGAGTCTATGCAGTGTGGTGAAGGACAGTTTTACATGGGGGTAACGACCACTAATCAATGTTAAGGTGGGAATTATTAGAGGAAAAGACCCAGCTGTAATTAGACCTCCACTGTGTACTTATTTGGAAGAACATGTTAATTCTGCAATATGTTTCTTAGTTAAACATTGCACAGTTCTTACCTCATTTCTGTAAATAAAGTTTTGTGAATCTGTTTTGTATTGTGAAGAATTCATAAGAAAACATTGATATTTTGATTTGTAATATTTCTAATTAGTAGATTTAATTGAAAAAGTAAAAATAATTTATTTTTATATGTTGTGGGGAATTTTTTAAAAATGTCACAAATCACTTTTGTAGATACTTTACAAAAGTAAACCAGTGGTTTATTTTGCTTACTCAACCCACTGGTGGATATTCTGTAACAATTTGTACAAAAGGTGAGATGGAAATGTGCTGTTATTTTGACTAGATGTAAAATTCCAAGTGTATGAAAAGATATGTACAAAGCTTTTGTTAATAAACTTTAATAATGTTTATAGTTGTGTACTGCTCCTGTGAACCTGAGTCTGGCAGAAGAGTGGAATTATTTTTATTAACATCACGTGATAGCAATGATGTCACTTGCACATGGCCACTAAAATTTATTACAAGTTTTTCAAAATGTTTCTCGTAAATTTTTGCTTTCAAGAGATGCTGATGCAGCTGCAATACCGTCCAGGGATGGTTTTCCTTACTGGAGGTAAATGCCCAGTTGCAGCCCTGTGCCATAGTCTGATGTCAGAGCGTTCTCCTTTCATCCTGCAGAGAGAAAAGACTGAAATCGCAGGAGGAGGAGGAGGAGGAGGAGGGAGCTGCTGCTCTAATGGCTCCTCTTTGTTTTGAAGTAAGTTGGCGAGAGCTCTGCAGAGATGGGATGAGTTCTTTACGCAGTGGCTGTGTTAAGGTGATCAAGGCCTTTGGTTGTTCCTGTCACTTTTGTATTGTATTTTCTGTAAAACCACCTCAATGTTTTTTCCAAGAATTTTGCTTATTGTCCATGGAGGGATTGGTAAACACACAGCTGACCTTCCGGTCTTTTATTTCCCAGGCAGCAAGGGAGAACTTGACCCTTCCCCTGCTGTCTCTTGAAGATAAGTATCAGGTTTTGGCAGACAGAGGCCGCGTTATCGCTCCCGGGTGATTTTCAGTCCCTTGCTAGTGTGGCGCAGTGACTCGCTCTTGGAACAAGCAGCAGGAAGACGGCGTTGCCACAGGCCTACGCCATTTGTTTTTCCATCTGCTCCAGTCCTAAGGATTGAATATTTGTGTTTTATTTTCCAATGAGGAAAAGTGGAGTCCTGAAAGAAGACAGGTAAACGAGCAAGCTCAGAACCTGGTAGCTGATAGACCTGTAGCTGAAGGGGAAGAGAAGCCCAACATGTCCACCAGCAGGCGGCCTCTAGGGACTCCCAAGTGTCCCTTCTACTGAAGTCCCGGACTGGAGTGTTGCATTACTGCTGCTTTATTCATGGACCTAACCTGAAGCCAAAACTTTACCGGGTAGACAAGAAGTACCAGTAAGTCATCTTGCTCCTATTGGAGCAGTACCATAGAAACCAGTAAAAGTGGCGACTCCTGCTTTTCCTTTGTTTCTTTTATTTGAGCGGGACTGCCTGAACTCCTGGTAAGATGTAGAGATGCACAAAAGGGGCAAAGTTGGAAATATTAGTGACTGTCAAATTCAGGACATCCTCAGAATCTCAACTTGTCAGAGACTGGTGCCAGGAGCCTGAGATAGCGATGGATGTTTTACAGTACTCGTAGTCCCCATGGACCAACAATCAACAGCAGGGAAATAATGAAAAGGACAGTTCTGACATCTAAACAAAGATCCAATTCACTAGCCCTTTAAAGAAAGAGACCACATCAAAGCCAAGTTCACGTGAGGGCCAGATGCAGCCAAAACCAACCTTGTTTCAATGATTTTGCAGATCCTGACATCAAAGATGATGGTCTGTGGCTGATTTGGAACCAGTTCAGTAGAAGCCGGTACTGCTGTCCCTGCGGAATGCCTCTGATGCCAAAGCAGCCCAAGCTGCTACGCAGGTCCCCAGCAGCCATGTCACTGGGTACTGAGCTGTCCTCAAACGCATCGGGAACCGC
>NW_009648894.1:2831194-2855453 GCF_000708025.1 Charadrius vociferus
GTGAGAGCAGCGCAGACTAAATGTACTGCATTTTAGAAGAGTTTAATGTTAACAGGCTTTTGAACTTTCTGCCTTTTTTTTTTGTTGGTTTGTTTTTTTGGTGGGTTGGGATTTTTTGTTGGTTCTTTTACCATAATCTAGCTTTATTGACAACAATGACAACGCACCTTATGGCCTAAACGACCCAACTAACTCTGGACAGCCTATGACATCTCAAATCCTGGTTTTATGAACCATTCAAGCTGTGTTAGTTGGAGCTACTCTCAGCAATGTCATTATGTGACATTTAACGGACTGATTTTCTGGTGCCTGTTTTTCATAAGCTGCGCAGAAAATCTCACTGTTGGTTCTGCCTAAAGGGGAGCTCTTTTAAAGTCAAGTGCTCAATGTTTCTATTGTTTTCAGACTCTGTCATCTCATAAAGAGGTGACATTAAAAAAACAAAAAATGTTTTGGGGAAGATTTTGCAATTGGTTCATATATTGTCAGCTGTAAAGTTGAGAATAATAGAGTCCAAACATTCAGATCTACAGGACATGGCTGAACAGCATCTAGTAGTCCTTTAAGAACTAAACTAATGTAAATTATAGCACTATTAACCTTTACAGCATCTCAGTTACGTTCTACTCATGCACTTGTGTATGGCTGTTGGGCTATTATTTTACAAAATCCTGATGTTTTCGCTTGGCATTTGGACTGTATCCTCAGCGTAGTACGGTAATGCTGCCCGCCTGCCCCGTTCCATAGCGTCTCGCCTACCCCAGCAACAGGGACATGCAAAGGTGCTCCAAATAGACTCAGATCTGACTCATTTAGGGTGCAAGTCACAGTATAGAAGCTACAGCATAGACCCTCTAAGACCGAAAGCTTTTCATGCACAAAGTTACAGTGCAAAAGGCACTTTGAGGAACAGCTCACAACTGCCCAGGAAAAGAAAACTATTTTGCTTGCAGGCAAATATTTCTTAACATTACTTGGAGAAAATCTGCATCCTGTGCTAGAACCGAAGCTGGAAGTTGCTTAAATCCCAAGCCTAGAGTGACCTCCATTTTCATGGACAGGAAGTTTTAGAAAAACAGTAGCTCTGGTGGTAGATACATCAGACCCACGACAAAACAGCGCCTGGACAGTCTTACGGAGACTGGCCACAGGGTGTAATTATTGCCACGTACACAGTAGTGATACAGGCAAGTCCTGAGCAGATAGTCTTACGTGTTTTTAAAGATTTCCAATGATAAAAGGTGTCAAAGTCCTCATTACATTGGCCACTGGCTTTTTTGCCCCAATATCTAACCAAACTATTTCTCACTCCAAAGTGAGCCCCTTATTATTCTTCACAGCCAAAACAGACACGTAACACTTCTGTATTAATTGCATCACGGAGACACAGAGATCACGCAAATGCAAAGCTCCACTCTAGCTACTCCAAATTTTTTTCTCCCTCTCTAGTGTACAGCAAATAAATACCAACAATTCCTTCTGTCCTTCCTAGCAAATCAGGCATTGCAGACTCTGGATCATTCTCTTTGCTCTCTTCTGGATGGTCTACATCTTCCTTGAAGTGTGACACACCGAACCAGACACACCATTCCAGGTGAAGCCTTGTAAACACAGAGTGGAAAGGAAAGATGACTTTCTTCCCCTCGGAGGCTGGACTCGCCCAGGACTTGGTTTTGTTGGTGTGTGGTTTTTTTCTTTTTATACAGCAAGACATTACCAGCTTAGTGCATTAGAGCGAATTACAAATTCACTGTATGTTCACAGATATACTGAAATATAAATCCTCTTCTTGAAGAGCTGCTGCTTTTCCAGTTACTTAGCTACTGTCAGTATAGCTGATTATTTCTCTTTGCCCTTGTCTTTACTGAATACATCCCCTTTCAGCTGAGGAATTCATCCTCTGACCATTAAGGAGGTTCTCCCCGAGAGACACCCCAAGGTGTACAGCATGACTCCATTTTTGAAGGTATGCAGGATGGTGATGCATTTTGAAAAAGATACCCTAGGCCTTAGGCTAAGAACATAATATTTCACACTCTGATTTTCATTTTAAAAGTAAGCCATAAGGAAATATTTTTACAGTAAAATCAAGTGTAGAATACCATTTCAGAGCAGTTAAGCAGAACTTACATCTTCCATTCAAAGAAACTTAAAAGGGACACAAGACACCCCCCCGGAGTGTTCCCCGGGCCCAGCCCTCAACTTACAAGTAACCAGAGGTGCCGTAGTCAACTGTTCGAACTCCCTTTTACAACTCATTGTCCTTCATATGCCACTTCTCTGCCTGCTTGTAGAACGCTGTTTCAGAGCCTCACTACTTAGCGCAGAAATATTCCAATTACCAGTCCATTTTGTCATGAACAATACACCTCCGTTTGCTCGTGTTCTTCTACCCCAGCCCTCTCAACGCTCCACCAAGTGAATTTTTACCAGTTCACCCAACCATTTTCCCAGCTTTTCTTTGTTGCCATTTCCATTACCTTGTTTTGCAGCTACAGTCAGCTATCTTACAGCGTTCTGGATGACTAATACCTTTTCAAAGTTAAGATTTCCTGGTATCTCTGGAAGATATCTCACTTGATCTCACTTAAGACTCTTCCTTCGTAGGTGCATTAGTAGCACAGAATTACTATTTGATCAATTAGCACACGCAGGTCATAGTACAGCTTCTACATATGTTTAGTTTCCAGTGCAGGTAACCTGTGAAGTTCTGTGTGAAACAAAATTAAGATGCATTACTTTGTATCTACTGAATACTCCACGGTATCATTATTTCTACCGACTAAGATTACTTTTTCATATATCACCAAGAGCAATCATAATGTTCCACTTGGTAAGGAACACATATGGAACACTGTCCTCTTTCCTAAATCCTTCTCCCTTAAAGTTTTATGGGAATGGGATGAAATGTTGTGAAATTCTGATCTGTCAAAAGCAACACAATTGGCAGTTACTGCAGAAAATCAACAGCGTAAATGGCAGAAAGTTAATGGGAGATTTTCAGGCAACTAAGCTCCAATTTTGACTTCAGATATACGGGCCTCTGATTTTTCAGTTTAATTTTGAATTAAAACTCAAAAGCTTACTAGAATCCTGGTATTAAATGAGAATTTGAGTTGTAAATAATTCTTTAGAAAAGTCCTTAATGTTTCTTGCAAAAGACTATAATCGCTGCTCTGATTTATGCCTATCATTTACAGCCCAAGTACCCATTATACCAGCATTTTAAACTTTACATAACTTTTCCAAAATCATGAAAAACAAAATAGCAAGTAAAGAATAATAACCCTTACTACCTATTATTCAAATATAAAATCAAACTATATTGAATCCAGTGCACACAAACCACCCCCAAATATGAGAACTCTTAGCACAAAAATGTTAGCTTTTAAAGTCCTAGTCTGTACTTAAAAACCCCTCATGAAGTATATGCCTTTTATACCTTAATTAGAGACCTTGAATGTTCTCATCCGTTTTCAACTTTACCAAAAAACAGCACTACTAAAAATTACCATGTATTAGTCTGCAGGGTTCGTAAAAAAATAATTATATTGCAGGTGTGTTTAAATGTACATGGAAGATTAGAAATACTGTTTATTTCAAAATACTGTTAGAATAAGTAGACATTTCAGGTAGCAGCAGACGTGCTTGTAAGCCTATTGTCTTCTATTTATAGCTGCAAGAAAGAAAAATGTATTTTGAGTGCAAAGTTCCAATACTCCTGTTCTTGCTTAACAGTTTCAGATCAATTCTCTCTTTCAAAACAACATTTAAAATTCTTTACATTATGTATATTCATTAGCTGTAACCTACCGGTTCCAGTATGCAATTACCAGTGTGGGTTGTCCTGAAGGTTTACTAATTTTTAAAACTTTGTTATCACACATCTACATAAGCAGCTCTCCAACACAAAAATACACCTTCATTCTTCAACACGCAAAATAGGTAAGATGGTATAAGATTTATTGATATTTTCTTTTACTAAGGCACATGACGTATAGAAATACTGAGGTACAAAAATGCAGTTTCCTGCATATGAGATTTAAAACCCCATTTTGACAAAGATGAGCTACATTTCTTCTGTTCAGAACATTCAGCTTTTAGCCATTTTTTTCTTTTGTACCAGTTCAACAAGCAACTTGTATCTTGCTATACACTCCTCCTAAAAGGAAAAACAAAAGTGTTAATTAAAAGTTTGATATTTTAGTATTGCTTTAACTCTGTACACGCTACCTCTATTCTAGAAAAGCTACATTCTGGGGGCTGGGGGGGGGGTTGGCGAGTCTCTTTGGTTTGGGTGGTGGTTTTTGTTTGTCTGTTTTTTAAAGTTGCACCCTGAATTTCAGAAGGAGAATCTATATCTAGTGAAGAGCAGATTAGATAAATGACCTTGCAATTTATATTTCTTAATGGATAATTTCAAGGACCATAAAAGCAATTGTTAAACAGTTGTATTGTAATATCTATTTCAGAACAGTTATTCTGGTATGAGCCAGGCTGCGGATAGGTTAGGACAAGCCTTTACAGTCACTACCACGGCACCTACTGACACCGGATACTGTTGAACAGCTTCAGAGCCAGGGAACCACTCCAATCCCCCTCCCACGTTTCCTGCTCTCTCGCGCTGTGTTTGGCACAGATAAAATTAGGGGTTTCTGCAGCTACAATGACTGAAGCAAGCAAACTAAGCTATCAGTCACAACTATTAAACAATCTAGTACAGACCAACTATATCAATGACAATGAACACTATTTAAAAAGATTATACTTACAAAAAGAACATTAGATAGATTATTGAGCATTTAACACTTGCAGCTGGATTACTTATTTTGTTTGTTCATTGAGATGGGTTGAGAAAGGTATTTTAAAAGTGTAAGCAAAGCAGCTCACCAACATTTGCTTACTAACTTTGAATCAAAATTTGTCCTAAAATCTAATTTGTCCTGCCATTGAAGATCTGAAAGGCAGAGGAGAGGTAAGTATTTTAAATGCAACAGGAGGTATTTCAACATTTTCTGTAACAGATCAAACAAACCGAATTAAATGAAACTGTATTTTAAATAAAACCAACAAACACGACAGTAACACTCTTTAGGTCGGTTATGTCTGGACCGATAGGCTAAGTAAAGACCTCACCTTTCTGCATGGACCCTCAGTTCTTACGGTGATCATAAATTGGTAGAAAATATGTTTCCCCCCAGTTTATACTATGGTTCAAACAAAACTAAGCATACCTTGCTTTTCCCAGGAACACATTTTGCTATTTTATCCCAGCGATCCGACGTTCCCTTTGGATACTGCTGCAAGGCCATTTCAAGAAGTTTCTGTTGGTTTTGAGTCCACAGTTCTTCTGGGGCACGGCTTTTCTCTCTTTTTCTGCTCTCATCATCACTCTCTTCCTCCTGCTCTGTGTTATCAAAATCTTTCTGGCGTCTTCCTCTGCCCTTCTCTTCTGGTACCTCTTTTGTTGCTGGTAGATTCATTTCAGGTGCTTTGACAACTTTTCGTTTGCGGTGTCTGGTTTCACTTGCAATGGTCTCCTTTTGATCTATTTGGACATCCACCTGCCCTGGGATATGATCGTAGTTCCCTTCTTCCTCCTCTTCCTCTTCCTCCTCCCTTTCTCGCTGGGTGATTATATGGTCTGGCAAATTCACGTTGACTTTGACATTCTTGGAATTCTGGGCCAGTGTTTTAAGTTCAGAGAGCCTAATGATACCTGTTAGAAGTATTGTTGTTACAATTCTAAAAAAAATAAAGCCAACCACAAACAAGCAGGGAACCGCCTGCAAATAAAAGGTACCCGGAATAGTGCATAGAGGAGAAAAAGCTCTTCTGGATCAAAAGCTTAAAGAAAATGCTTATCAAGAAATCAAGGAATGAAGCAATGAACTTTTTACCAAATATGGTATACGTGAAGGACTAGTAAATTAACACACTGATATAAACAAACAACAGAACAGCCTGAACAAATGAACAAAACCCACAATAAACTAAGAAAGCATGGGAGGATGTAGCTAATGGGAAACGTTCCCTCAGAACACCCATCCGTTCTTCTCTTTGCTCAAAGTAAGGCATGGTTGTGAAAGTCTCGCTGCAAAGCACGCCCCGAAATGTACAACATGCACTGCATTGCACGGCTATCATCCAAATACAGTGCTTTCTATCAGCGTCAGTGAGGATCTCGTAGCACACACCTGGTGTATATGTAACAGAATCCTTCAGTTGTTTGGCTTTCATGGTAACCTGTATGAAAACAACAACAAAAAAAAGGACTATTAAAAAAAATTACATTATTTGGGCTATTGCATAGGTCATTAGCAGTTTACTGCAAAATATCAACATCAAACACAGATTAAATACGGCAAAGCTGGTGATGTTCTGCTGGCTTTGTTCATACACAGATCCCAGACTGGCAAAAAGTAACTTTTTAGACTTTGTCCTTTCTAAAAGATTCCTAGCTTACTAAAATAATGTAAGCAATGCTGTGCATTTCTATTACTATCACCATAATACATCGCAGTTGATACTCAAACTTTATTCTCTTTCATTGTTAAACCCTAATTCTCTAACTTAAAAATACTACAAGAAGAGGGGGAAAAGGGAAGCAAATGAGCTATCTTCTACACATTAGTTTCTCAATACTGAACAAAAGAACAAAATAACCCACGTAGGTCCAGATGATGAAGCACGCTAACGGACAGGCATGCAGCCCCAAAATAAAATGTAACAGTTTGACGGCCAAAGATCAGCAGAAACACCTCCTCAGTCCCGATGTTTCAGGTAAAAAGTTTATTACTGAGAATCCAAAGGATGGAGAGCTGCCCGCTTGAACCTCTCCATGTATACCAAAATCTATGTCCTGGGAGAAAAGTAACACCAGATGTAGCATTTTAATTTTTTCTTATGTAAGGAAACAAACAGGCTTTCTCCCCACCCAGAATGAGGAGCTTCCCCATCCCAAACTTCTAGACCTCACTATAGATAACAAAGAAAACAGGCTTCATCTAAAATTAAGATCCTCTTAATCACTCAGCATCTGTGCTGTATCAAATGACCTAGAGTCCAAAATTCAAGTACTGTACAAAACCAACTTAAAATGTCATACTCAAAAGAAATATACACACTTTTTAATCACTGAAAATGTTTTATGAATACCACATTTCAATTTCAGTTTTTTTAAATATGAGGTCTTTGC
Source organism: Charadrius vociferus (assembly GCF_000708025.1). NCBI lineage: Eukaryota > Metazoa > Chordata > Aves > Charadriiformes > Charadriidae > Charadrius > Charadrius vociferus. The sequence continues at coordinate 2,838,393 of NW_009648894.1, forward strand.
GCAATAGCTAGAAATTGAAATCCAGTAGTCTGAGCCACCCAAATCAAATAAAACTTAAAATGTAAACAGGCAATGCACTGGAGCAGAACTGACACTACCTGGGATGGGGAACCTGTTTCCTGCTATTTGAACCTGGGACTTCAGGTGTTAACATCTGTTTTGTGTAAGGCACTTGGTAGTGTGCTGCCCAGAGCAAAAATAAAATCCACACCACCTACAAACTCAGAAATTCCTCCATGTGGGATCACATTTACCCACAATTTGAATCATTTAGACCTTCAGAGCCTCAGCATAGACCTCTGCTATTTTAGCTAACTAACGTTAACAATAACAATTTTCCTCTACATAGAGCAGCCAGGGGGTTGTACAGCTATTTGCTGGAAGAAGAAAATACAAAGATTGAGGATTTTTGTTCTATGACAAGATTCATAAGTGAGTACTTCAACAGTTAAAATACTTTGGTACCGTCCGCTTCTCGTCTAGTCTGTCTGGCTCCTCCCACCCACCTTTTTGCCCATTAAGTTGCAGGACTTTGCTTTAAGAACAGGCAAGCACTGGATCTCCTTAACAAACTGACAGCAAGACTTAACAAGGCAAAGTGGTCTATTTTCTCTACAAATTAAGTCTCATTTTCTGGGATAATTAGGTTTAGATGAAAACTCCACGAACAAAAAAATTCCCAGCTTTAATTAACCAAAACCTTTATCCAGAGGTAGACATCTGGCACAGAAAACTCCAGTTTCTACTGTTGCCATATGAGAAAGTTTTAATTGCTCAAAGAGAAATCTCAGAATACTAATAGGAACAGATAATTTTAAGTATCACTAACAGTTCTGTCTGTGATTTGCATGATCCTGATTTTGAGACAACAGGATGGATCCTCCTTGAAACAGGTGTTCCACTAATAGAAATTGTCTGCTAGGTGTTCTGCTAGGCATCTCTTAAATAGAAATTATGTTATATAGACTGGATTATCATAGATTATTTTGAAAAGAGTGAGAAGAACTTGTCATGCAAACAAGCAGCTGATCCTTTAGAGCTTACTGCAATGATGCAGTGGATTCACTACAAATATGACAAGGCATTATCTATTTATGTTCATGCATTTCAGAAAACTGTTTCTAAACCATTCTGCTATTTTTAAGTACTTCTTTCAAAGATCTACAGACTACTCATAAGGCCAAGAAGGCAGGAAAAAAGAGAGAAGAAAAGATTCCCTGAACAAAATTGCAAGCAAAGACAGACACAGGTATACAAAGGTGCTACCTCAATGCCAGTGTTTGGTTTTTTGTCTACGTTGAACCTCTGATGTTTTCAGAAGTTGGCAATTACCATTTTATCTTTCAAACTGAGACTACACCTGCAACATAAACTTTGCATTTGAAGTGGTGCAAATCAATATGCCGGATTGAAGTTTCCTTTACATGACAGACCTTCCCAAATTAGGTTAGTGTAGGTATCCCATAATAGACATAATTTTGCTGCATATTACATCTAATTGAATTAGAATCTAAACCAGCCCTCTCCAGTAGAGCAGTAAAGGATTTTGTTTTACTTCTATATCCTAATGGCATTTCATATTTCCCCCTACAAGCAAAATTTCAGAAGTAACAGTCTTGTCATAGGTTATCTTATTATGGATAACTTCAGCCATAGTAAGTTGGTGAACTCCGATGCAGTATTTGTAGTAAGTGACTTCATTTATCACATTGACTTTTTCCAAGACTTTCTCTTTTGAAGGCATCATGGTATCTGTCCATATTTTGATGGAGTTTCAATTTGAACATTCACCAGGTAAGCTGGAAATAACAACTGTGTGTATGGTTTAGATACCAAAACCCTACAATTTCAAACACTGAACAAGCACTTTCATTTGATGCAAGTTTGACAGCTCACCAAGCTTCTTACTCACAGCTTTACTATCATTCACAGGTTACATGAGAAGATTATTTGTCTATTATTCTCTTTTTTTTGGGTCAGCTTTTTTCTTCATACGGATGATTTTGCAAATCCTTTTCCAGGTGCTATGTACAGTTCATATTTACTCCAGCTCTTTTCACTTACGAGTTCAGGTATCACTTATTTAGACTTAAGATTTATTTGTCCATCAGGTTTAACTGCCATTACTGTTAAAGATACTGACACAGAGCAAGAATCATAACATGTCAGTACTAAACTACTAAGGATTATTAGGAATCCAACCTATGGAACATATTAAATTGTATTTCAATTTGATCTGTTTTGAGTTTAATCATTGCTCTTGCCACTCAAATTTGCCGACTCCTTTGTTGCCAGTTCCTCCATGCTTTCTGACATCCAAGTAACATACTTGGAAATACTGTTATTCAAAGTATGAAGCAGTTGTAAAATTACTCATCTAGTTGCAATTGCTGATCGTTCCTGTATAATGCTTTAAAATTGCAGTTTTCAGGTTTATTAAATCATGAGTTTTATCATGACAGTGAAAAGTTGTGCTAAAAGCCCGCTGTTACCGACAACAGCTTTCACCACAGTATTAGCCAGCCCTTAAGAAATCCTGGGTCTGTGGACACCTTAAATAATAAGGATCAAGACTGTGAAAGTGATTTAAAACAGAAGAGGGCGGATCTTATGTTCCTGCAAGTGTCTGTACTACTCAACAGACACACTGCATTGTTTTATAGGAATCAACGTTAAATATTGTTGTTTCTATGCCCAAATAACCTAGGCATCTTTGTAGTCCACAGGGATAACAGAAGTCATAAATAAAGTCAGGTAATCACAAGCACAGTGAAAGAGAATTTCTTAGACAGAGCAAGATGACCAAAGGAAAAAAAAAAGTTGGATGCAAGCAATCTGATTGCTGAAGTAGAAATCAAACCACCTTACTATGGGATGCACAGAAAGAAGCCACAGGAACAGTTTGCTTCTGAAAAATTGGATGCAAGCAATCTGATTGCTGAAGTAGAAATCAAACCACCTTACTATGGGATGCACAGAAAGAAGCCACAGGAACAGTTTGCTTCTGAGAAGTCCTTTCTGAGCTCAGTTTCAATAGCTCTTCAGCTACAAAACAATTTTATTGAAAGCAAGTGGGATTAGTGGGTTGATTCTATGCGATGAAAGCCAGGCAGAGCTGCTTTCCTCCTGTACTGCTGACAATTAGTCCAGATCACAAGACTAGCTGCTACTCGACAAGACACCTAGCAGTAAAAACATTCCTCATCGTGACCATCCAGATGTTCAATCTCTTGCTACCCTGGACACCCGCCACCTCTTTCAGATGGGACAATCAATGCTTCAGAGATATACAGGAGAAAAAAAATATTATTCAGAGTCAGCTTAAAAGACTCTCAGTGGCCCAGGCAAAAGCCAATTTTGCTGTTACATGAATGAGAGGCTGCTTTTCATCCTGCAGGGAACACAGGCATAAAAAAAGCAGAGAATTGTGACAGACCTGGAGGGAAAACCCTGTAAAGTCAGGTACAGTGATCCTACTGATACCAAACAGGGAGCAACAGCCCTTTTGCAAGAAGATAAAGAGCAATTCCCTGTCCCCACATCAGCAGCCCTCTGCCCATCACTTCAGCTGACCCGTCCCAGCACCGAGACCAGCCCAGCTTCACAGGGCACGTGCCAAGGGGGCTTTGAAGCCTTTGCCATTTTGCTGTCTCCTGGCAATATTCTGTGGACAACAATCTACCTTCCTTCTCTGAATAGGATATCATTTTGATGAGGATTGCACCAGATAATTACAAAAGTACAAATCTCTCAAGTTCTGACAACATTCTGAGAAAATACGGTGGGGTTTGTAGAGGAAGTAATAAGCCACATCGCTTGGCTTCCCGAATGTATATAACGTTCTTGCAAGGAAGGATGACGTGTTATTGTGCTACTGAAAAATAGAGGTTCTGATAAAACTGTTTACTATTCTTAGCATCTTCCTGAGCAGGAGTTCTCTAAATATTTACTAAATCTGCCACAGTTTCTCAGTATCAACTATCAGAAATTCGCTGTCCCAGTAGCAGTGTTCTGTTCACCCAGTGGTTATTTTCCTGCATGCTCTCCATCTAGTTATGTTGTGCAAAAATGCCAAGATCTGTGGAATTATGGGGAAAAACTAATGTGGAGACAGCCTGTGAGTAGTTGAGGCTAGTATGCAGTAGTGAGGAATTTCATCAATTTTCTAATTTGAGGTATAATGACATTTTTCTCATAATGGAAAGCCACACACAGAAGGATTTTAACGCCCTCCTGGCTTTGTCAAAGTAGTAGATGTTTGCAGATCTAAACTTCCAGAACAGCACAGAATAAACTGCCAAATTTGAAGTTCTCCCCTTGTAACCAAAATGCTACCTGCTGTACCAAGTTGTTCTTCCAGTCTAGATCTAAATAGCTTTTTCATAGCAACCACAATTGTACCAAGAACTCTTTGACCCAAGTCAGACAACAATAACAACTCATTCCTTTATCTTCATGTGAAAGACTCAAAAGTTTTTGCTTTATAAACTGCTTTCCCTTACATACACTAAAAAGGCTGCTAAAATTGTCTTCAAGTTTTAACAGACTGGTGAAACTTCAAATACTGAAGCATCAACACAAATCATTCTCCATTTTTGCAAGTACTCTAATTTGCAACTTACTAGATTTCTTAAGTGAAATATTTCATATCAGAAGACGTACCTTTGTTTTGGCACTGCTTATAACAGTTTGCTTAGTAGATTGTTACCGACATTCCCAAAAGTCTGTAACATAACTAAAGTGGATACAGACTATCCACTGTGTAAATTAGAAGTTAAATTTAATCCTAATATAGCAAATGAGTATTTTAAGGACAAAATGCTTTTTATTCTTGAAAGAACTAAGAAATATGTTATGAATTTAACTGAATTTGCTCAGACCAACAGTTTTCTTATGGTTATGGACTTTGAAGCCGTGTGTGATTCTGAACTTTGCCACAGCAGATGGAGAAGAGGTAGCTACCTCAACAGAAATCCCCAAAACAACTGTGAGTTTAATTATGAGGCAGTTTAAGATGTGGCCTGCAAAAAAGGCAAACTTAGCCTAAATCACCAGATGTAGAACACTAGCCTCTCTCCAGTTTAAGTGCCCACATAGTTAACTTAAAGCAGCAGAAGAATTGCTTCTTTTTTTCAGGACACAGAAAGAGGAAGAACTCAGCGACTAGAATTGTCGTGATGCTGGGGACTTCATGCTAGGCTTTTTTTTTGGTCAGTTAAAATCCATGTTTGAGAGTCTTTAGCTCAATGGACACTCATGGAAGAGAGGAGTTTGGCTCAAATGCTCATTGCGAGAACAGCTTGGACATCTTTGTGACTGTTGAGGCAAAGTGCATTACCTTTCCTGGGAGTCAGAAAACTTGAATTCTGCAATGGAATGGAAACACAGCTCACCAAGACGTATGTGGGACATTACATTAATTCAAGCCACCCTGAAAAGTTGCAGCAGCACTGGCTTGACGACTCCACAAGCCATGTATCTGAACTGAAAGTTGGAATCCCACTGTCTTCTGTAAAAAACTTTCTCCTTTAAGTGAGAAGAATGCACTGGTTGTGCTCTATGAAAAGGATATCGACCCATTTTGCATTTGAGTACAACATGTATTGGGCTGCCCAATTCTGCAAAAACTGTAGGGGCAACTGTAGGACTGCACAGAAGAAAACTTCATGCAATGAGGGAATTGTAAACAGCAGCCACCTTTTCGTCTCCACCAAGTACCAACAGAGACATTCTGGTGTGCCCACGGGATCAGACAGGTGTTTTGAAGATTTCACTCTCCTATTGAGGGATCTACATGACCTACATACGATCTAAATCCCGTCTTATATATTCATAACCTCTTTTGGACCTCGATCCAGAGCTAGGTCTTTATACTTCAATAAGCAACTGGAAGAACTATTGATTACATAAATATATGCAAGCTGCTAAGGGTGAACATTTCAGAATATCCACAACTGGAGAGCACAGTAACTGAGTTAACACAGACATAGTATACAAAATGAAATGTAAAACAGACTTAGGAAAACACTTAATCCCCAGAAGCAAAAAAACCTAATAAATTCATGAACTTTTACATATGGCTCATTTCTCGTATAGATGTTTTCTTGCTGGCAAGGTAATGAGCTTACATTTGTCAAAAATAAGAAATTATTTTAGAACGGCATATAAAGTACAATAAATACGAACTCACGCAGTCAGACGCAAAGGCTGAAACTGTTGCTTGGACATACGAGAGATATCACAAAATAAGCATCCCCCAAACCTTATGCTTTCAGGTTTCATGATAATTCAGAATGTCTGCTAAAATATATCCACCTGTCTATTGTTTTGCTGTCTATCTTACTGGTTTTCTATACAAGCAGCAAATCCTAATCAGTCCGGTTTTGCAACACAAATGCATGAGATTAGTGACTGCAGGAGCAAACAGAATCAGTTTAAATCCTGTAAGACAAGTGAATGATATTACTTCACAAGTATGAAATCTGAGATCTCTTTGCCTTTAATTTAAAAAACCTGTACCTAATAATCACATTAAAGTCTGTTTGGCATGCCAGACAGCTTTTACTTCCTCTGTTATTTTTACAATTTGAACATCCTTTGTAGTTACTGAAATTAATTTATGCCTCTCAGCTAATATTTTTTTTTAACTCTTTATCTATAAGGGTAGGTATTGTCAAATACAATATACTTCTATAATTTCACATCTAAGTGCCTTTTCTCAATTTTTTAATTCAGCAAAAGCTGACAATCATTATAAATCTTCATAAGGCTTAGCATTTGTCAAATCAAACAATATAATTTTTGCAGAAATAGTAGTCTTGAAACTCCATTCCATTCATTATTTATACTATGTTACAGGGTGTTCACAGTGCCTAGGAAATTCAAACATAACTTTTTTTATTTTGTTTTAAAAGGTCAATTATTTCCTTAAGGATTGGAGGACAGGAATAAGAACTAACCCTGGAGCAACAAATTCAGCAAGGAAAATGGGTCAAAGAACAGATGTTTAGAGGATGACAGAGAGCAGCGGTACAGGTAACCAGGTCAGCAGGCAGGAACCCTGATTAGAGTTAACTGAACTCCATTTCCCTTTCATAATCAAAATACTTGAGAATTCTAATTTATAACACCAGCCAATTGCAATAAAAATAACTTTAAAAGCTGTAGAAGCTTTCAGTCATGAAAGCAGTAAGATTTCATTATATTAAGCCAGTTGAAAATCATCTTTATGGGAAAAGATTGCTAAATTCCCAATATGCACACATTAAAATGACAATTAGCAATTTAAATAATTAAACATACTGATAAAATGAGCACAACTTAACCTCATCTATTTTGGGTTGATTATGCATTGGCTGTTAAAAGATGTCTTCCTGAGGAGAGACAAGATAAACATATCCTACATTTAACATGACAAAAGTTAAAGTAATGAGCCTTCTTATAGTATAGCTGCACCACGTTGCAAGCTTAACCTAGCTCTGAGCTGAAAAGCATAGGAATATGTTGCAAGCATATTTATGCTGGTATCACATAAATAGAAACAGTAGAGCTGAATGAGCTCAGGGGCACTGCAGCATGGACAAGGCTGGTCATTGTTGGATTTTGGTCGGCACTTTCCCAGGGGCCTGCATCTCACATCGTGTGGATGTACCTGTTTGGACAGGGAATCTGGTAGATATAACCACATAATGGGCCTTATAGTAATCCTTATTTGTGCAGTAGTTCAGGAAATAACGCAGTTAAACTTAAACGTATACAAAACCCCAATTTGAATATTAGTAGAAAAGAAAAAAAAAATCTGTAAGAACACTTTGTTAGGAACTACTGAATTTAAAAACAGTCAAGCTAAGGTATATGTAGTGATTACTAACCAACTATGGTGACTATCTGGCTTTAATTTTACATTTTTTAAAATGAGTTCACACATGCTTCCAATTGTAGGGATGGTTTCGTTTCCTCCCCCTTTCCTCCTAGATAGCTTGCACTTGCTAGGCTAATCACAGACCATATGAAGAGAAGGACCTAACCCCAGGCAGAATCACGACATTGATGTTGCTTCTCACAGATGTTTGTCTAACCTGTTCTCGAAGGCCTGCAAATGCGGAGACTCCACAGCAGCTTATTCCACTGCTTTCTCATCTCCATTGTAATTCTTTGCCCCTCAATGTCTAACTCTGCAGCCTGTGATAAAATTTGGGGTAATTACTTTTTGCCCTATAAAGCCAATGTATTCTTCTTTACAGGTCTCCTTTTATGTAGTTGAGTACTTACATCCTCAGTTCGGATTTTCTTTCAGTTCAACAACATGAACTCCTTCACAATCTTTCCTTGTCGGTCACACTTTAGAGACCTTTCGTTCTCATCTGGACTCTTCATATGGAATCACGTGTTTGAGTGCAATACTGAAAACTAGACAGAAACTAAGGATGGAGATGCATCCTCTTGTTTGTGTGTTCTCAGTAAGATGCTTGCCTTTTTCATAAGAACTCACTATTTGTTGACTTGTATCTAGCTCATTATATCTCCATGTTCCCCCTGCTTTTTAAGATCTACCCCCAGACAGTTGTTTGGCATCTTTTATTTGTGAACCTGATCACCATCTTGTTGTGTGCCCTTGCATATATTGTCTTTTTAATGTCAACCAATTTTTTTCATCTTATTTTTCTAACTTGTCCTGACCTTTCTGAATTCTACTGATCTTCCAATATACTTTTAGTTCTTGGCTTTGTAAGATTTACATGGGCTCACCAGGTTTTGGGGGTATCAAAACCACGTTCTAGCAAAATCAAGACATAATTTTCCAAGCTGAACAAATCTCTCTGGAGACACAAACTTTTTGGGCCTTCTTTAAATGCAAAAAAGCAGTATTAAAGCTCCAGGCATGAAAAATTTTGCTTCATACTGTTTGAAAACTCATTAACATAATGCCAGGAGGAAAATTCAGAAATATATTTTAAAAAACCCTCCAAAACAAATAAACCCAGAAAACTAAGTTAAAACAACACCGTGAAGGTGAGAAGTTCACAAAAGCTAGGAACACTCCCCTCAAGTCACTTCATCCTGCTTAAAAACTGCCAGTGGAAATGAATATAGTTTGATGTAGGGATATACTTCTCAAAAAAAAAGGAAGAAGTTTAAGACAATTTAAAACGGAATTTCTTTGGGGTGGTTAGAGGCAGTGAATTTCACTGATGCTCTTCTGGTATATATCACAGAATCACAGAATGGTCAGGGTTGGAAGGGACCTCTGGAGATCATCTAGTCCAACCCCTCTGCCCGAGCAGGGTCACCTACAACAGGTTGCACAGGACGGCGTCCCAGTGGGTTTGCAATGTCTCCAGATGATAGACTCTACCACCTCTCTGGGCAGCCTGTGCCAGTGCTCTGCCACCCTCAAAGTAAAGTTCCTCCTCATGTTAAGATGGAACTTCCTATGTTCAAGCTTGTGCCCGTTACCCCTTGTCCTATGACTGGACAACACTGAAAAAAGACTGCTCCCATCCCCCTGGCATCCTCCCGTTAAGTATTTGTAAGCGTTAATAAGATCCCCCCTCAGTCTTCTTTTCTCTAGACTAAAGAGACCCAAGTCCCTCAGCCTTTCCTCATATGAGAGATGTTCCAATCCCCTAATCATCTCTGTGGCCCTTTGCTGGACCCTCTCCAGCAGATCCCTGTCTTTCTTGAACTGGGGAGCCCAGAACTGGACGCAGTACTCCAGATGCGGCCTCACCAGGGCAGAGTAGAGGGGGAGGATGACCTCCCTCGACCTGCTGGCCACACTCTTCTTGATGCACCCCAGGATGCCTGTTGAACTTCATAAGGTTTCTCTCTGCCCAACTCTCCAGCCTGTCCAGGTCACGCTGTAAAGCAGCACAGCCTTCTGGCGTGTCAGCCACCCCTCCCAGTTTTGTGTCATCAGCAAACTTGCTGATGGTACACTCTATCCCTTCATCCAGATCATCGATGAATATCTTGAACAGGACTGGACTCATATATGAGTGGTTTCAGCATACTCTTTAAAAAGTATTGAAATATGTTTCTAAGCTTTTTTTTTTTTTTGCTGCGGAAGACAAATTTGAGACAGAAGCAACAACGGAGAGATCATTTTGGACTGGATTACTTTGAACTGTTTTTATTAACACCTATTTAGCTAACCAACTATTAAAAAGGGCTCGAATGCTTAAAATCACACGGAAACAAGCAATCGTACCTTGTCAATCCTTTTTACTATAGTTCTCTAATTGCGAAAGGAAAACCAAGCCTTACTGCTCTTGATACTTTACAGGAGAAGAAACAAGCAGAAAGTGGTCTCAAGTTTTTAAAAAGTATTTGCTGCGTCACAGAAAATGTTGGAAAAACTAATTCAAATTTGCCCTTGAATGGTTTTGTTTTTTAAGATTTAGTGCATTTGTCAGATAATAGACACTTCAAAATATCTGTCTTGACTAACGTTAAGTTAGCTGTAAGGAAGGGATTCCCAAACTCTGCTACACAAGCTATTTCAAAACAGCATCTCGTACACTAAAACTTACCTCCCTGTATCCCTCCCAGTGGAAACAGGCAACAGTTGTTTGGGCAGCAAACACTGCCTGCACACCTCTTTTTGTGTGCACAAAGTTTAACAAAACCAGAAGGTTTTCCTGCAGCTTTAGTGTAACATTTCTTGTTCAACTATGGTGATGCCCAAGTAAAATAAGAATCCTTGCTGTAAATGTAGATGCTATTCTATGTCACCTTCAACAAATATAAAGGATGTGCTACACATCTTGTTCAATAGTTGAATGGATATATCTGAAGTAGTTCCCAGTTTCAACATTTCTGATACTGATGCAATAACAGCTTGAGATCCAGAGAAGTTTCCAGGAAGCTTTTAAGTGTTTCCTTTTAAAATCTAATCACTGTAACTGTGCAATCCAATGATAAAAGTAGCAGAAACTAATAAGTAGTCTGTGTCAGGAAAGCGCCCTAGCATTATCAGCAGTGGGAAATTTTTAGAGAAGCAAAAACTTGTGTGGAGAACACTTACATTAATCATATACTTGGAGGTCATGGGAAGTAAAAAGGATTACACTCAGACCTTTCTCTACACGTAAACACCCCTGAAAATTCCTTTTCATACATGAAAGTGACAGCTCTTAGAACATACACCTCTCTTTCATTTCTCTGTCCAATTCACTGAAGAGCATGTTGCCTAAGACTTCTTGCCTAAAGGAAGACGCAAACGAGCTTAATTTTTTCTTACCAGTACTGGATGTCTGCAACTATGGTGGCCAAATATATTATGCAAAGGATTCTTAATAAAGAATGTTTTTACACCTGCTTCAAGGAATAAAGCAGAAAATGGGTGCAAAAGGCAGTGTTAAGATAGTGTTAGTTGTGCGATGGGTGCATGTGAAAGCATTCCACATGTTTGTATCACCAGTAACAAGCAAATTCATCATTTTTTCCAAAGCAATCTCAAAAGATCTTTCCCATGCACACTGCATACTACCAAGGTACGTGAAATATTTTTGCTATTAATATCTGCTAAGTAAAATGTAACATCTTTTTAATAAAGTCACTCCACTTCAGTAGTATGAATACTTCAGGAGTATGATAAACAATACTAAACAGAATAAACAAAAGAAGACAATTTCTTTTGCATACCAGGTTAGTAACTTCTTGCTTACATCCACTGATTTGCAAATAATACGTGCTGTATAAGAATGCAAATGCCTTATTTTCTAGTATACGTGAGGAACAGAACTGTATAGATGCATTAAATCTTTAAAAATAACTTCTAAAAATATCTTTTTGTGATTATATCAACAGGGGAAAAGACACTTAAGTACGCAAATTACCCAGAAGGCTATAACGGGTCACATTTCACTCTAGCCAGAGGCTTTGTTTCTCATTATTTAAGATAATTCCTGAAATATAATAAATAAAGAACATCTAATCTCAAAACGTACATCAACGGATTTAAACATTATTCTCATTAACCCCTCCAGAACCTATAAAATAGGGTCAGCTGAAAAGGCTTTCAAATGGTCCTCAGCAGACACTACATCATGTTCTAGTGATCTATTGCTTGAAAAGGAAAAGTCTTTTACAGCCTAGCCCCTAAGGGTTTTAAGATCATAACACTTAAAAACCATAAGTACGAGCTTTCTTTGATATCTGGAACAATACTATAAAATATGAATTAACAAGGATATTAATCATTTTACACAGTATCATTATTAACCACGCTATAATCCAGAAAAAGGGACTGAAACAGTATCATATGTATAACTCGTTTTAAAGTTTGTAAAGATATTTCGGTTAATTAATGGAAACCACCTGTCTAAACACCATTAGCTCATCTACATTTTTTAAGGACTGGCTTGAAACAGAAATGTAATCTTTAACCAAGTCACACAAACGTTCGCTTGCAGTGAAAGGAGGTTGCTACAAAACTCGAAGTGCATTGTTTTTCTGTTATTGGGTTACAGTAGCTCAAGTCTGCAAGCACCAGAATCCCCCATCCAGCTGATCAGTTACAGCTGTTAATTGCGGAGGGAGAGACTGGCTGACATCTGCTTCTTGCATAGTTAGTTAATGGTTCACTTCCAGGTCCTAAAAGGATTGTAGCCTCTCTCAAAAGACAATGTCGGCCCCCATATACGTCTGCCTTCTACACTGCCTGTCTTGTTCTGGTTTGTCACTCTCTATACAATGCAAATCTGAGTGAACTCACATCTGCCACTGATCGACCCAATTCGTGAGCAATCTTTTCCCATCGACCTGGGGTCCCCCCTGGGAACTTAACCATACTTCTTGTCAGCTGGCTGAGGTCCTCCTCTGTCCATTCAGGTGCCTGTAAAACATTTGTAAAACATTCATTACACTGGGATATTGGACATATTTTTGTGAGGTAACATACTGAAAAAAAATCTTCAAACAAATTAATCAAATTGTGTAAAACAAAAATTTAATAGTTTCAAGTATCTGGCTACCATCTCCCGGAGCTGCTGCTGAAAATGCATAAAAACAACAGAGCAACAGGAAGGTATTAAAAATCCTTAATACTCAAAAAAATGCATTTTGTATCTTATATACGCTAACACATTTAATTTCTACCAACATTTATACAATATATATAACACTATAAAATGCAGTAAAGATAAAAAGCAACAATACTTAAAGATTAAATCACAGTTTAAAATGCAAAATTTTAGACATTTACTTAATTGCACATGTAAGTTTTTTTCAGCAAAGACACAGAAAATATCCTAATTTTTACTTTTTTTTCAGTTTTAAAAAGGCTCTAAATAAAACAGAACAGTCATTTTGGCTTTTTGTTACTGCAATAGTCCTATGTTTTAGCATTCTGGGACGATTCAGGAATGAAATCTGTTGATTCTAATATTCCATTTAGACTATTAAAGAACACCCCTCCCCCCACAAAACACTGTTATGCCACAAAACCAAACCGGATGCTTCCACCACCCAATAACCAAAAGCTATAAAAATGTTTTGCTCTAACTACACAAGACAACCTGTTAAAAATAACTGTCTTCGTAACGGCCAAATAAAAGCGAACAAAGCAAGGAACACACAATTAGAGCAGTTTAAGGCATGAAAGCTTGCTTGCCTTGGAGGGCAAGACGCAGTAACCGTCTTCGACAGGGCAAGACGCAGTAACTGTCTTCGACATTTGCGGCATCTTTGGCAACGACCGCAGAGCCAAATCTTTGTTACCACCAGTAGTTTGCCATTTTCCTCATTTTTACGGAATTCTTTATGACATACCTCTTCTAATCACCATTTCCGATAATGAACAGGCACATATCAAGCAGTTTGCATTACAGAGCCATCAGCAGAGAACAACAGTCAGAGGTGAGTGACCCCAGGGACCATCTCCACAACTACAGCAAAGCTTCTCCCTGACACTAATCCTGCCTGTCATTCTCCCACTGTGCTCTAACCACACTGACATCCGCCTGCCGCACTGCGAGCTTAACGGGGCCCTTCCTGACTTTTTACTGTCTCCCCCAATCAATGGTTCAAGCGTGCTCTTTTCACCATGTCCAAATGGCAGCTTCACTCATAATCAAAGTGCATTGCTCCTGTTAAAGGGCTTCCCGAAAGGCTCCACCATTTGCATTCATTTGCAAAGCAAACTACTTTTATTCACTTTGTTCTGCTATCAAGAGTGTTCCCTGAAGCAGATAAATTGGCATAAATACAACCTGCCACTTAAAAGACAGTAAATAATAGCCAATAGTAGCAAGGATTTCATCAATCGTCCTAGTTTGGATCCATGTAGTCCTTTATTCAATGCTGAAAGCCTCAGACATTCATATTCGGATAGTTTTTAATACAAGTATAAAATGAATTATCTATGATGACTCAAACGCAAGACGCTTAAATAACGTGTGTGTATGTGAGAGATCTCACACATACATTACATGCATTATCATACAATTACACTCTGACCTACAGAAGAAACGATAAATACATAGAAAAACTCCACATCGCACAATAACCTTATTACTTTTATTGTATTAAACAAGTTAATACACTCCATGTATTTATTTATTATATTATACTCCATAGATATAACTGATACTAAAATATTTCTCAGAGATTTTTAGAAGGGAAGATTTGGGGTACTTAATGTCCTACTTACACAAATTTTCATCACTAATTTAAATAATGAAGTCGTCTAAGATTTTTGGTTAAAAGCCTTTTGTTCAAAAATTAGTGACATTTCATATCTCAAAATCAGCCTTAATACGCACTGTACTGTATTTTTTTATTTAATATGTATTAAAACTTCATGTTTGGTTGGGTTTTTTTTTCCTTTTTGGGGGTGTGTGGTTTTGGGGTTTTTTTCTTGGTTTTGGGGTTTTTTTTTTTGTTTTTAAAGTAAATTCACAGCTATTCTCTCTTCCCATATCCAAAGCATATCTAAGCAATTACACACGGAAATCAAGATGATCTTTTCAGTGATGTACATGTGTCAGAAGCTTTCTGGTTAAATTTTATTTTCAGATTTTTGCAGCAAGCTTTGATTTTCCTACGTGCTCAAAACTTTACTAACCATTTGTAAATATTACAGAAGTCATACGGTTATCTTCCTAAATAACAGACAAAATACAATCATTCTGTAGATCTGTAGCTAATTATATAGTTAATGCACAGCACAAGAATTAATTAGCTATATTAAAATATCAATTTGTTAATCTTATTTCAAACTGACAGTGATTTTAGAATGTGAAGATTTAAAACATTTATAAATTTAGAAAATCTTTGAAAAAGCTTTTAGAAAATCCATTCTCGACCACTAAAGCTGTAAAGAGCTTTTGTGAATTTACAATTCCTCAGCAACAGTTAATTGTGTCTTTAGATGCAACAGCACCTACTGTGATCCAACTACTACAAGCAGCTATGAGGGTGGTCATGGTGTGAATGTATTCTCCCCGTTCTAATCTGTAGCCAACTGTAACTGCGAGAGTCAAATGAATGCATAAACATACTGCTTTGTCACCTAAAACCATGTGTGTCCAATATTACTGAAACACTGGGCCAAAATTCATCTCTACAGTAAAGCAATGGAAGACACCACATGGTGAGGGGACAGCTGTTGTTACTACACAAGCATTCAGATTTTGCATCAAAAAAGCCCCGTTCTGGGATTAACTCCCCACACTGAATACACAATTAAAAGTACAGAGTTATGGTCTACAGCCTTTAAAATGAAAATAAACTGTAAGCGTAGATATGAAAAATTCATAGCATTCCCACAAATAATAATCCTTTAACATGGTTTATCATACATAGCTGGCAATATTGAAGGATTAGTTCACCCAAAACACTACACACCTTCTATAGAAAAGAAATACGAACGTGGGTTTGTTGTTTAGAATCACTCCTACATGGGCATATGCACCTAGCAATTCCGTACCACCTCTTTCAGCATGAGAGTTTTACACTACTAGGATTTTTTTAAATTACGAGCAACTCTATTTTCAATTACATCAAAAGCAAATTTTTAGACAATAAAGCATTTCTTTTCAAAAAAAGTCTGACTTGCTTAGACCTGTTAACATTAATAAGTATAAAACTATATACCCTTTTATTGATAAAATTGGGAAGTGACTAGTATTTAAGAGTTTATACAGAAACTTTAAAAGTTATTTATATTGATTTGACAATATGAGATAATTGGATTTTTTTAGATTAAATTTTAGCTTTAGACCATTTCTTCCTGTCATCAATATACTGTAGATTCAATTAAAATCACTGTTGTATGGAAGTTTGGATAATGTTTTCAATCTGGCTAGGACTTTGTGCTTATGCTTCATCTAATTTTGTTGATTCATTGATTTGAGCATGTCTACTCCCTGATCTTGCAAATAAACTACGTGGCAGCATTTATTTAAAAATACCTGTGCAAACGTTTGTAGAACAAGGGTCCTAGTACAATCCCATGCTTTCTTTCCTTAAAAGCCTACAAGCCTTGTTAAACTCTTCTGGAAAATCAAGTGGCCTTTATCAATCAGATCACTTTCTCCCTGCCTATTTGTTAATCCTTCCAAGAGGTCCAGAGGGTTTAAGGCAGGACTTCCCTTTATAGAAGCAATGTTCAAGACTCCATGCAGGTCATATTTACCTGGTTTTCACTAATTCTGTTCTTTATTTCAGTTTTTGATAGTTTTCCCTAAAGAGATGCCAGATGTATAGGCCTGTAAAGGTCCGTGACTTCCACTGACAACTTAATAAATAAACAGAATAACAAATTTGCCATTTCAGTCCTCAACTGCCCAAGAAAACATACAGTTAATTGAATTATTTAATCCTTACATTTTCTTTGAACTCTTGGTTGCATACCCTCTGGTCCCAGTAACTTAAATAATCTTAAACAATATATTACATAGGTCTAAAAGATCATTAGAGATTAATTTTAGAATTTTTCAAAGCAACTACATGTGACTATGAAGATACAACTAATTATCTTCACTTATATCATAAGCTGGTCGACCTAATAACCTAACCATAATAATTTTTGTTTATTTTATTCCTCACACAGGAATG
>NW_009648894.1:2855465-2861982 GCF_000708025.1 Charadrius vociferus
AACATTAAACAATACACGTAACACAAGTAGACAACGACTCTGACAGAAGAGTGAGAACATAAGAAGAGAAGCATGAAGTTTCACCTGTCTCAGTATCAGATCTTCTACCATAAGCAGCAGCAAACGTTCTAGGACAGAGATTCTTTCCCTCACAGCTGCCCCCAACCCTGATTAGGCATTTCCTAAGCATGAATCAGAGAATCATAAAATTGTCTAGGTTGGAAGGGACCTTTAAGATCATGGAGTCCAAACATCAACCTAACACTGCCAAAAACACCACTAAACCATGTCCCTAAGCACCACACCTACCCATCTTTTAAATACCTCCAGGGATGGTGACTCTACCACTTAGCTAGGCAGCCTGTTCCAATGCTTAACAGCCCTTTCTGTGAAGAATTTTTTCCTAATATCTAATCTAAACCTCCCCTGGCCCAACTTGAGGCTGTTTCCTCTTGTCCCAGTATTTGTTACTTGGGAGAAGAGATTGACCCCCACCTCCCTACAACCTCCTTTCAGGTAGTTGTAGAGAGCAATAAGGTCTCCCCTCAGCTGAGTACAGGGGGACAATCACTTCCCTAGTCCTGCTGGCCACACTATTCCTGATACAGGCCAGGATGCTGTTGGCTTCTTGGCCACCTGGGCACACTGCTGGCTCATATTCAGCCAGGTGTTGACCAACATCCCTGGGTCCTTTTCTGCCAGGCAGCTTTCCAGTCACTCTTCCCCAAGCCTGCAGCATTGCATGGGGTTCTTGTGGCCCAGGTGCAGGACCCGGCACTGGGCCTTGTTGAACCTCATACCATTGGCCTCGGCCCATCGATCCAGCCTGTCCAGATCCCTCTGTAGAGCCTTCCTACCCTCAAGCAGGTAAACACTCCCATCCAACTTGGTGTTGTCTGCAAACTTACTGAGGGTGCACTCGATCCCCTCGTCCAGGTTGTTGACAAAGATATTAAAGAGCACTGGCCCCAGTACCGAGCCCTGGGGAATACCACTTGTGACCAGCCCCCAACTGGATTTAACTCTGCTCACCACTACTCTCTGGGCACGGCCGTCCAACCAGTTTTTTACCCAGCAAGGAGTTACTCATCTAAGCCACGAGCAGCCAGTTTCTCCCAAAGAATGCTGTGGGAAACAGTGTCAAAAGCTTTACTGAAGTCCAGGTAAACAACATCCACAGCTTCTTCCTCATCCACTAAGCGCATCACCTTGTCATGAAGTTGAATACATTTCTGATACAAAACCAACGATGAAGTTATCTGCCTCCTCATCCAAATAATGTTGATTTTTGCTCTTAATCAAGATTATAAGCCCACTTTCTACACACATGCAGTTTCTCACTTCTCACCGCACACTGCTGCCTTTTCATTTCTCTGTCCAATATGTTCCTGCCCTGCTCTACGGCTCTATACATAATATAGGAGGGAAAAAGTGAAAAAAAGCGCAACCAAACGGTACCAGTAAGCAGCATGGTTTCTTTAATTTTTCTGCAGTAGGAGAGTTCATAGGAAAAGGCAGGACTCCTCAGGAGAGATTTTTCTAGACCTTACCTGTTTCAGAATGGGGATTTCACAGACATTCCAGTTAGTGCTGCACTGAGTAATTCTGCATCCCCCCTTGCAATTTACCACACTATTGACCATCTCCAGTACTGAACAGATCCTTGCAGATATACATGAAACTCCTCTAGTGACATTTTGCAATAACAAAAATTTGTTTCCTGTTCTTGAAGTAAGCATTACTCAAAGATCTTCCCTTTCATCTTATCATTACTTTGTCTCTATAAGAAGTCTTGCTGACAGAACCTGTCAAAAGTTTTATAAAATCCAAGCTCTAATAATAAGGCATAACTTTTCTTTAAATTCACATTGACTTTTTATTATTGTTTTAAAATTGGTGCATCTAATAGTATCATTCATTCCATAATTTCAAAAAATTACCCAGTATGGAATTAATGCCAACCAGTCTGTAGTTCCCAGAATCCTCAATAAAGCTCAGAAATTGGTATCCCATTTCCATCTCTCATTTCAAGGCTCATTTAAGTAATTGCTAAAATATTAACAGCAGTATTAAATGGATTTAATGTTAGAGTTCTTTTTAGGTCAACTAATGGTGAGGACCATTGTTCCAAGCACTTTTTATTTATCAACTTCAGACGAATGCTTCAATCTAAAACACTCCCTTCCCCACTTGCCTTCAATACACGATGTCAAAAACTCCCTAAACGCCTCCGTAGCAAACATGGGTGAAAAGGACTTATATCCAGAGCATCTTCTTGAAACTGCTTTATATTTTGATCATCCAGTACTTCAACAGAATCCCTGGCAGTGCTCCTTCATCTATTTTCTTTGAAAAAAGTAGTATTTTTTTGTTCCTGGGTTTACCTTAATTTGAATGTGCATCTGACTTGCAAATCTTACGCTCTTTGCACAAGCCTTTCCCTTTCTGAAGCTCTTCCCCCCAATTAAGTAGGTATCTTCACTTTTTTAGTCTGAGACAAGAATAACTTAATTCCAGTAAAATGAGTAATTTGAGATTCTTTTACTTGCTACCATACTGATTACTCACAATTTTGACCTTTTTTTTTTAAAACTTCAAGCAGTATGTGAACGCGTCCTAACTGCATGTCAACAGATTATTTTTAAACACAAAAAGAAATTTAAAAGTCTAAATTTACTTTGAGAGCTTAAGCATATTAGAAACCAAAATGCAAATATGTCCATAACAGTATAATGTCAATATAACAACTCCCCTATGTTTTTGGGAAAGCATCTAAACAACTAAAATCTTCATTTACAAGTACATTTCACAGCTAATACAGGTCAAGGAATTATTATTCAGCTTTCTCATTCCTAAGCTGTGCATCTATATGTAACTATATATATAGCTTACTTAGCAGGAAGCCTGAGTGAATAACAGATGCTCCCACCGCCACTTTCAGCAGTATTACATGGTGCTGCCAGGCTATTCCTAGACTTAAAAGCCATACCCTAAGACTGAAAAATTTGTGTTCTAACAGACAGACAAAAAGCAGGGGAGAAGGAAGAGAAGTAAATATAAACCAAGTTAAGAACCAGTTACACGAAGCAGTAAGACAATTTTCACAGTTATGACTATATTCAGAAAATTGCAGGTACTCAAAAAGCAGTAGTAGTCAGCTGGCAGAAAAGGTGGCAAACAGTGACTGAGAAACAAAGTGCTGGATGAGCTGTATACTCACAAGATGATTGCTATTACACTACATTCATTCCGAAGTCTCTGGCATTCACTTCTAGACATTGGCCCTTCTGTGTCTTCCTCCCAGAATGAGTGGCCCTTTAATAACAAGTATTTTCTCCCACGAAGGCATCTGCTAAGTTAAAAGGTCGCTCTCCAAGTACTAGTAGATATAATTTTCAACCCTTGAGTAATTTCTACAGATTCTCTTTATGTCTATTTTCCACTTTTTTTCATGTAAACCCCCAAATTACAAAAAGTCATTCAGAGCTGATCTTTCCTCCCCTTTCCTACTCATTATTCCTACTTCAACAATTCAGAGCAAGAGCAGCTTTTAATACTTTCTTTGAAAGTGTTCCAGTTCTTCATAAAGAATCTGTAGGGGGAAGCAATGCTGAGCAACAATTTTCAGGTTTTGCAGAACAAGAACACCTCAAAAAACATGTCTAAATTACTTTAATAAAAGTATTTTCTTGTCAATATAGCTGAAATTGCTCTAAAATAATGACTTTTTAATGACTGGTCATTGATATGAACAATCATCTGGTTAAAGCTACATCATCTGGAAAAAGAGGGAGTGAGAGAGTGGCTGGGCGGCCACCTGGCAGCCAACCACAGTAAACTCACCAAAGAATTATGAAGTAACAAATTACAACATCCTGGTTTGCATCTAAGAGAAATTTGGGGGAAGAATTCTTTGGAGATCTCACCTCAAAACTACAGGAGTAGATTACCAGCATCTATCATTGCTGTTTCCACAAGAAATAAATAAAAAAATTGTTATCTATTGGGTATAACAAAACAAACTGTTTGGATTTCCTACAGTAATCAATAACAATTTTAGGTAAAAGTTATTGACTTATAATCAAAAGTTACTCCCTTAGTGATTAAGCCACTTCTGAAAAATGTATTCACTTTTTTTTTTTTTTTGACTACCTTATAAAAAAGGAAAATCTTCCATGGATGTCTACATTCTAAAGATATTACTGCCACATAACGGCAGCATGTATTGGTTGCCTTCACTGAAATACTGAAGCCCTTTCATGATCACAAAGGTTCAAAGAGATCACACATAAAAATGACAGTTCCATAAAACACAGATAAAATGAGCATATACGAAAAGGACACAAAACCAAGAACAAAGTTATTCGAACATAAATGTCCTCATTAAAAGTTAGAGAATAATTCCCTTCTAACACAGTCCTCAAATAGTATCAGAAGCCTAAATTAACTAATGAACTTCCTACCCCCAGCTTTCTTTAATGAGAGATGTTTCGAAGAATCATTCCTATTTCAGTTTTCCTTGATCAGTAAAGAAATAACTTCTATTTGACAAATAAGATGTTTCTCTCAGAATACTTTTAGTCAATTAAAATTGACATCACTCTTGTATTCTTTGAGAATGGAGTTGAAGTCGATGAGTAAACGCATACCACTTAACAGTACAGAATCACAGAATGGTTGAGGCTGGAAGGGACCTGTGGAGGTCATCTGGTCCAACACTTTGCTCAAGCAGGGCCACCTACAGCCAGTTGCTGAGGACCATGACCAGACAGCTTCTGAATACCCGTCTCCAAGGAGGGAGACTCCACAACCTCTCTGGGCAACCTGTGCAAGTGCTCTGTCACTCTCCCAGTAAAAAAGTATTTTCTGATGTTCAGAGGGACAGTCACATTTGTGCCCATTCTTGTATCCTGAATCACAAAGCCCTGTTAAAACAGTTGAATTTGGATGACGGTGTAAGTAGTTCATGAGTTAGGAAATCATTAACAAAGATAATAGGTTTTTCAAAGTTACATCTCTTAAAATTCTATACGGCTTGAGGAGGAAAAAAAAAAGTTATATATCAAAATCAGTGTACAAATGCATCCAAAATCCCACAACTCCTCCATGCATTCACAACGTATATATGGAGGCACAGCCTCCTATAATCTGTTGTTCCATTTCTAGTAGTTCTGAGTTTTGTTTTCAGAAGTCATCCTTCCTATGGTATGAGGGATGGCATTTCAGGAGCTACAGATCTCCTAGCACGTCTCAGTACATACTCATCACATAATTTATTGCCATCCTTCTCCTGCTAGCCCATTCACATCAAACTTTGAAAATCCCAGAGCAAAAAGTGTATATTTTCTTACATTATACTCTTCCTCCTTTCTTAAGCAGATCCACCAGTCACGCTGACACTGCTCTATCAAAGACACTAAGTTATGAGGATGGGACAGGAATTGAAAGACTGTTCTGTGATGACTTCTCCAGCCATGGCCTAATTAAAAGACACCAAGAACCTTTCTTGGTAACTAAGCTGCTGTCCCCTCACCAAAATGAGGTTTATTCAGCATTTAATTAAGGCACACATCATTGCAATACCTGAACTTGTTTAAGAAGAGAAAACACAACTAGATTTCTTAAGGTTCATTTCAGCCATAAGATACAAATTTTCATGAAACAAACATCTCTTGTTTGATAACATCAGGGTTGGACATTAGAAAAAAAAAGGTATTTTAAAATTCTAGTTCTTGGCAAAGATCAGCATATCTAAGAACTCTATGAATCTGGTAATACAAATGGGATGGTGTTAAATAAAGTGCACGAACCTTTCGATTTATACATGAGCTCATCCACTCAGCTCATCCACTGGAAGTGACACAAAAAGAGCCAGGTTTGCTGACAGAAGGGTGACTGCAAACTTCCAGTATGATTTAGAGATAAAAAAAAGCAAGATATTACAAAACGGATAAAATAAGATCCATCCAGAGACACAGAGGTCCAGCTTTAGAAAATAAAACAAACACACATGCTTTTTAGGCCAGGTTTTGTTTTGTTTAGTCTAGAATGGTTTTCTGATCCTGTTCACAACCCTACACCCACTTATACGAACATAACAGACTAACACATCACAGAAGTGAGATATGAGCACTCAGATGTTAATTTACCGTAATTTAGGCTGGAAGTCAGAGAATGCTTCACACAAAGTGATTTTCAGCATGCTAAAAGGACTTGGAGGAAGTTGGGTTCAGAGGGGAAGGGAAAAACCTAATCCATTCTAATATGGAGCTTACTCCATAGCAAGATCCCTCTAGTACTAATTAACATAAAAATATGTTAACTAGTTAATTGCAATGCATCAATTCAAATGCCATTTTCTTTTTCAGAAAATGAGCTAAAGCCAAAAAGTAGAAAAGCATCTGTCTCTAGCAATACACACCTGAAAAAGGCCGCTGCTCTACAGTATTTTCATGCTTCAGGTTCTACGAGGCTTTGATCCGAGACTTAATATGAAGCTTTCTTTAACCTATGGCTG
>NW_009648894.1:2862047-2872863 GCF_000708025.1 Charadrius vociferus
CTGAATATTCATTCTATGAAGTAGTTTTTGAAAACATGAAAAATCATAATATATTTTTATGGCTTTTGAAATTAAATCGTTCTGTCATATTTACACAAAGCCCGGCTAATTTTGTCTTTTTCTGTTTGTCATTACAGAAAACCATGAGGGGAAAAAGGTTATTTCTTGCTGCATTCTATCTACTTTTCCATCACGCAAGCCAGAGGAAAAATGTCACAATTAAATGGTTCATAAATATAACACTAAAATTACTATTTAAGTCAATGTAATTGAACAGAAATTAAAATGTAGTTTTTAATTGCATATTACAACTTAAATGGTAGCACTTAGCAGAAAGTGTTAACTCATTTATTTTTTAATTGTTAGCTGCTCCAACGCAATTGTTTTAATGCAGAAAAAAGTGAGAAGCTCTTCAGTAAATTTGATTGTAGGACACTCAGGCATGCAGATCAAATAAACTATAGGTTGAATAGGTAATTAGGTTTGGCCTGTGATACATTAATGTGGACACAAATTCTCAAAGAAAAGGAATAGATGTTTTTCGTTTAATTCTCTCTCAAAACACCAACTATTTGGATTTTTAAATTCAGCTTAAGAATTGTTTCCATTTGATAGAGAACACGAAATTGCAAATCTTCTAGAGTACATAGATCAATGAATTCTTCAGGAAAATAATTTTGTAACTGTCCTAAACTTCAGTAAATAAGTGCATAGGGTAGTGTGTCCTCAACAGGCTGCAGGTGGCAACTTTGTTCATAATTACTTGATACATTAAAAATCTTTGGCCATGCTGTTAAATTCTCTAGAGGAGATGAGCCCAAAGGCATGCAGATACATTAAAGCATATGATTAGTCTTTATTAGTAAGCAGTATTTTTCCTTGCAGGGTTATTTGTCTCATGAAATACTAAGCAGACTAAGCAAGTGTCAAATATTTAACAGCATTGGGCTGTATACTCTTCTTTAATCCACTTCAGTATAACAGGGCATGTTATGGGTATTTTGAAAACATTAACATAGGGTATTAAAAAACATTCAATGCACCGAACAATCCTCAGTCTCACAGATTGTGTCATAATGAACAAGATATTACGACACTGCTAACCCTGTTGACTGACTGCTCTGTGGTGCTGTCCTCTTCTGCCCTTTGTCCAGCTTTTCTGTCTTACTTCTGGCACACTTTATAAGAAGATCAGATGTCTAGCTCAATAACTTTTGGATTTTTTATTTTTATTTTTTTACCTTAGTCTATTGCCGGCAACCTATTTCTCCTACCTTCATTCACCTTAAACAGCTTATCCAAAATCAGGTTTTCTTTTGTTGTCCCTTGCCTTTCTTCATAATACAGTTTCAACTGTCTCCACCAGAATGATTTCAACACCACAGGTAATATCTAAATAACATTCTTCCTTCCCCATCAAATGCAACTAAATTATTTCACTAGCAATGCTATCTTGCTTTGCCAGTAATCAATCAGTTATTCCCTAAAACAGCCTGGATATTCTGTTCTCTTGCCATTTTAAACTTGAACGCAGGAGGTATGCTGCATCCCAAAAAATGCACAAACATACTGCACAATTACAGAGCAATTATCTTTACCAGCGATATTCAAGTATTTATTCTATACTAAGTATGGCTTACCAAGTTAGGTCTATCAGTACGTTAAAACCCAAATGAAAAATCCAGCTCCCTTCTTCAAATGGACAAGGCGTCCAAAGATGATAAAATTCTGCTAAGCAGAATACCAAAACTTAGAGATTTGGTTTTAACACACAACTGCTCTTTCGTAAAGAACAAAAATAGAGAATGGTATCTAGCCTAGAACCTAACAGATATTTTGACATGGCTCAAGGCAGCTGTGAATTTTGACCACAAAGGGGAAAAAAAAAGAAAAGAAAAAAGAATCTGTCCCACCAGAATATGCCTGCAAGAATCAGAAACAATACACATTTAGGACCCTAAATGGGCTACCTGGAAAATGTCATGAACATGGCCTGTACTAAAGTTAGTTTTCAGTTCTGTTTTCCAACAGTCCAAGTTGTCATGTAATATTGGCAATACAGGATGATAAAAAAAAAAGCCCAACACAGCAAAATATTGCTGATACTGGAACTTTGCCAGTTGAGACCAGCATAGTTAAAAAACCTAAACACACGTACACTAGAAGTTACTTACTTACTACCTAGATTCTCTGTTGACGTTATTTTCTTTATAGAGCTCTTCCAATCCTTATTTCCAATGTGAATTACAAGTATTACCTAGTAAATAACAAAAATTGAAGTATTATGTTTTCTGTGTTCATGTGTATGTGTGTTTTAACAAAATAACGAATCCAGGCACATAGTTTATCTCATGATTATAAAGAGAAGACCTGTAAGAGAACTTTGGATGGTCAGAATGCTGATGCTTCCTAAAGAGGTCTATATAAAAAAATCTGATGCCATACAACACATCAAATCTGCTAGTTTTGCAAGTAAATGCATGCTGTAAATGCATGCTTACTTTGTGAAAGTCTGAAGGTTGCAGCAAAACACAGATTTTTCCATAGTAGTCAACTGCAAATGATTCAACAAGCTCCACTCCTTCACAATTTGCATCCTAAGAATAGTCACTACATTTAAGAAATTCTGCCTTTTGGAAATTATGGGAAACGCCATCACTAATATGACGAAAAAATCTCAACTGCAATGTACTATTTCTCATATTGTGCCATCATTAAAGACTGCTGTCCCTTTTGCAGGTCTGGGTAAGTAATATACTAACCAGTAGCATTTTATAAAGACCGGTTGAGGCCAAATAATATGCCTCCCAATTCAAAGTGTACTTAACTTCAAATATGGACACAACTCCTATTCATCTAACGAAACCACATGCTCAAGTGTGCTGAACTGAGTGGTTTGTAGACTAAAGGCGATCTTTCCAGGACCTCATCCTGCCTGTCAAAAATTATACAGAAAAATGGCTAATAACTAGATTGAGATTCTCTGAAAATTCCTAAGTGGCAAAATTCTTATGTCAGCAGTATTAAATCATTCCTTGGCAAGGCAGGGTTACATATTTTTCTTTATTGGGAAAACAAAAGCCAAACATCTCTCACATTGTTCAGTTTCTTTTTAGCTGCTAGAGTCTACCCTAGATTATAGTTTCTGGGCAATTTCTATAAATGAATTCGACCAAACCCCACTGTAGTCATGGCCTCAGAAAGAAAAGGAAAGTAGCAGCACTGTGCATTGTGAAAGAAGTTAAGATGCTGAATCTAACCAGATTTTAACTGTTTTGTCTGCAAAATACAATATAGAAGCATCAATATTTATTTACGTTTATAAATTAAAACTAGACTTATTTGAAGCTAACTTCATTCTCCAATTTAAAGATACCTAAATCCATACCAAGAAAAGTAACTATTTTGCAACAGTCTGTACTTCTCAAATTGACACTAAAAAGCTGAAAAGAGCAGCAGTGAATTGCACTACAGAAGCTGGTACCACAGACTTCAAATTCTTTCTGATCCCTAAGTTTTGGATCCTGTGAAAATGCCATTTCAGCGATATTTATCATCCTTGCCTTTCATTTACTGGCAAAATTCTGAGGATACACTGTCAACGCTGGACTGCTCTCTCTCCCTCCTGTTGGATGGGCAGGAGCAAGTGGGGCAAAGGCCACAGTGACTAACCAGCTTTCACATCTTACTCCAGCTTCTACCCCTGATACGTGCAACTACAGCCTCCTCCTTCTACTTCTCTACTCTTCCTTTTGCAGTTGAGACAGCAGTGACTTTGTTTTCGGAGATGACAGGGAGGGAGCACTGCCAAAAAAAAAAAAATAATAATATCAGGATTTCCACCACCCCTGACCCCAACTGGGCTAAATCAGAGTGGTCCCATCAGATGTTTTGCTACTTCTCTCCCAGGCTGTGACAAAACCAGTGCAATGAAGACTAATATTTACAAATGCAGTGCACAGCTTCTTGCAGATTGATGTAAAATGGATATCAGCTTTTGATATCTGATATCAGTATCAGCAGAGACACTCCCAATGAAGAGTCAAATTTTCAACAGTTGACTGAGAAAGATTGAATTCCTGTTTTTCCTCACAGCTCTGAGGTTTATCTTATGTAAACTACCATGTCTTTCTGTGAGAGACAACTATCATATCAATCTCAGAAATGAAACAGGACTTGAGACCTGAGGTAAATTAAGAAGTCCAACCTGAGTTATAAAAGTTGGTATAACAGAAGCTATGTAGCCCTAGTTCGGACCCAGGCAGGTGTCTAAACAGAGGTTATAGTGCTGCCCGGCACAGAAAAGGAGCTGCATTTTAAAAACCTTGTGCATTTGTCCACACATATTAACACTTTGCACAATTATCTTGAGCTCTTAGGTAGTTTTCAACTGACAGACTCAAAAAACTGAGGACTCTATATGGAAAACACACATGGAAAACTAGTTGGACTGAATTATGGCAGCAAGTCACATCAACCAGTTCGGGAATACAGATTCAGCTGAAAAACTACTGAAAGCTAGAATTTGACACCACAGCATCTATAGCATGGTGTTGAAATCAGTGTATTATTCTTCTTGTCTGCACAAGACAAGAACCTATGCTACTATATTTAATTAGACAGGAAGTTTGAAAACTCAATCAAAATCAGGAAATATCAGGCAAATGTCAACTGTATGGCCTTAATTCAATACATATGCATGGCTCTTTTTTTTTTTTAAACTAGTTTGTAAGTGTTTATATAACATATTGTTACTATCTTCAGGAAATGTCCTTAGAGAAATATATATTTTGGCTGTTTTGTTTCCTTTGCAATCTAGACTGAATTTTGGTTGTGCTGTGAAACATACTGTTTCCAAAAAACTTTTTCCCTGGTTGTCATATCAAATAATTTCTCTATATCATTTAGATGCTTTCTAATATTCTCCTTAAAGGCTCACAGCATGACTTTCCTGCTTGCATATATTACAACACCTCTCTGCCCAAACTAGTTCTAGCCAGCCTGAGCACGGCACACTTGAGAGCAGATTATTGAATTATGCATTCTATAAACACACCATTACTTTCTATAAATACAAGAATAAATAAAGAAATAAAGTTTCCTATACTTTGTTGATCTATCCAACCTAACTAATAGATCCAAGAGAGAAAGGCAGAAAAGAAAACACATACATTCCACATTCTTACATAGCAGTTGTTCAGTTACGTGTTTATTCACAGTCTTTATATATTCCTGACCTATTTCACGCAAAACTCCATAATTCTTGGTTCAATGCTTACCACTTCTGGCATTTGCCCCAGTCATAACAACTATTTTCTCCGAATCCACCACTAGGAGAATTTATTTTCTTCACATTGTCTTTCCAAATACAGTTTGTTCTTTGAATGTATATCTGCCATAACACTGAAAACTCCAACTTGAGATGCTAGTTGAAGAATATATCATCATCATCCTATAACTTTATTCTTTCTTAAGAAAAGCTGCATGTTTAATACTGCAGATGAAATTAGATTTCTGACCCTAATAATTTGATACTCACAGCTCAAAAGCAAAAAGGTCTTATTCTAGATTTAAAGATGTGGGTCATTCTCTCCAAGGAAAACTCAATAATTAAAAATAGTTTTTTCAAAATCACATTTATTCTCTCCCTAAAGCTATTCAAGTCCAAAGTAAAGTCCATAGAGGCTTAAATATTTAAGACAGAAGCCCGAAAAGAAGGTTAATGTCTGCATTTAAGGAAAGACGATTAAAAGAGTACATAAATCTACTGTTTCTAAACAAAAAAAATAATACACCAATTGGCTAGAAATATGCTAAATACACTAATTTGCTAGAAATAAACTGCTCTGGTTCAAGTCAAATAAAGAAACAAACAGATTAGCCACAAAACCAACAAAAACATTGGCTGTTAAGTATGGTGCTCGAAAAATTAAAAGTTTTTCTAGTTTTCTTTTGTTCATTAGGCTTACTGACTCAGTGGCTAGCAAAGAGGAAGAGAAAGAGGAACAGAATCACTATTATGTACGTATGGGACAAAAAAATTACACAAACATTTCAGAGTAACCAAGGTGCCCGTCTATTGTTTTGGTAAATTAAGTCCTGTTCTCTACTTCACACAGTGTGTAACAAAAGGGTGCTTTCTCCACACTTTCCCAACTGTTATCATCAATATTTTATCAATATCATTCTGCTGCACAGAAGAAACATGTATACATTGTTCTGTACCTGTTCACCAACCTCAGGCAGGAGCCTGAGTATATTATATAGGTAGACTTAAACATCTATTTTAAAAAGTATGAGTATAGGACAAAAGTAGCTTTTTCATTAACACTAATAACTCTAATGTAAATATGATAATGGTAGGAGTTACCTATACGACATAAACTGTAGAGTTATTTTAAAATGGAAAACCCAATATTCAACTTGGGCTGAGTCCGCAACATTTGCAGTGACACAAAGCATAATACACCACACGAAAGCCTGGAGTCTTCTGACTTAACACTTTTAATAGGACTCTAATGCAGATTTTTGGGTGGTTTTTTTTTTTTTTTAATGAAATATCTTTTCAGTGACACTACATTGCTTAAGAGTTTGGTAATAGAATACTGAGATTTTCACCTCAGGGTTACTGAATTCAATATGCCCCAGATCAATAGTGACTCAAAGTCATCACCATTTGATGAGAGTTTGGAGCTCAGGTTAAAATGTATTATGAGCTTAGACTAGCTCCTAGTAAATAGCTTCATAACTGACACTAACAGGTATGGCTGCTGGCAGTCTCAATATAGAGCCTTACATTCAATGGACACACAGAGTGATTTACTTTCTCGACCTACAGCAATCCCTCTCGGTCACAGGGTTGAGACACATGAGGAGGACACCATGAGGAAATCTTGGACTGCTAGTTACTTACCTGTACCTGTCCCAGAAATAAAGAGATTTAGAATACAGACACACTTTTCTGATACCATATTTGTTCCACTGCTTAGAAAAAGAAAATTAAATTATTTCAAACTAGATGACCTCAGGTAGCACACTAAAACAGAATAACCCTTCCCCTTGAAGACCAATTTATTAAAACATCTGGTTTACACAGCACCTTAATCCTGCTACGATACAAACTGCTTGCTTAAGGAATTAACATTTTTTAAAAGCCTGGAAACTGTATTCAGGTAATCCGTCATATGACGTCTGATTAGAACAAGCACCATGTTATTTGCTACTAAAGAAAAACCATACTCAGATTTCAAAGCAGCACAGATGTGGGAAGATTCAAGGCAGAAGAGAGCAGGTGGCAGGCTAGCTGGCAATTATGAAATGTGCAAGATTATAAAATGACTAAGATTTAATTGTCAAAACTATACTTTTAAAACTAACAAAATAATAATTTAGCATTTGTACAGCATTTTGCGTTTTAATGTTATAAAGAGACCTCCTTTGTATTTAAAGTTAAGTTATTCTATATCATTGTTCCACAGCCAGCTTTCAAATAAAATCTTCATTATTAAAAAGCTCACTCGGTTATCAATATCCTACCTATGAAACAGTGCTTTGATGGCTCAGGCTGAGAAAAATAAAAACACAAACTGCATTTTAACCAGAAAAAGAGTTCAGACCACAGCCTACAGTTTAACAATAGGAAAAAACCGTAGCGACTATGTTTCCAGCACCTATCAATAAATTGTGTAAAAATCCTAATTTAAAGTAAAAACTAAAGTGTAGCAAATACAGGAGATCCATGTTATCTAAGCTTCCCAAGCTCTGTGCACAAAAATAGTTTTTACTAGTCTTGCTTCAGTAAAATCAAGCCAGGTGCTCCTTCAATATCAAAAACACCCAAATGCCAAGAAGTGCCGCAGGATAACATGAAAAACAAAAATAATGAGAAACATGATTTTCTATCTATACATCTGGTCCAGCTGGAAGAGATCAGGCACTGTCTTTCTCCACCTTTCTCTCCCCTTTACAGAGCAAGCAAATATCAAAAGGTCAAAAGTATTCACCTCTTATTGAGGTAGAACTTGGAACCCTATCTTCAGAGACAAATGAGTCAAATAATGATATGGAACGAAGAGGACGTTCCAGTGGAAGATGATGAGCAATCTGTAAATCAAAAGGAATTATAATCCTGGTCCCACTGAAGACAACAATAAATCTCCCATTGATTTCTCAAGGGCCAAGATTTTAATGCAACAACAACGTTATTCACATAAACAATGAACTCTCATGAAAACAACGTGTGTTGCAAATCATGTAAAATCAAATCAAAACAAAGAATATGAGAGAAATCCCACAGGGAGAGAAATTACTTGGCAGTGATTCATCCATAGAATGATTCCAGCAATGGTAAATAACATATATTCTTGCATGAATATTTGCAGAAAGGACAGAACAAGATCAGATGTAACAAAATATGTCCTCTAATAAGCTGCCCTTTTTTCTTCCAGCTCCACATAGTAGGTTGCCCAACAGGAAAGTAAAAAAGGTTAAATGGCTACAAAGTAATGCCATAGTGGCTTAATGACATATGCAGGCCACAAAATAATGCAACCTAGAAGGAAGCCCATGGTAACATTCCCTCTAAATTTCCCTTAATTCCTAACAAGCATACACAGAACATTTTTCCCAGTCAATTTCTGGTGACGTATAAAGAAAAAAAAAATTAAAAATCAGAGGCTCAAGTTAAGTAAATTAAGCTACTTATCTCTTCTCAACAACCTGAAAGAAGATCTAATCTGGGAGTACAAACATTTAGCGACAAAACAAAAATAATTTTGGAAACAAACTTTTTCAGTACCTGCCTTAAAGAGCTTTGTTATCAGTATGCAAATGAGCTCCTAGTAATTCCTCTCAGTTTTGTAGTCATATGCCGTTTGCAGGAACAGTGTGAACAGTGCTACATGAATATGCATTTAGTGCAGGTAGGTATATGATTTCCTATATAGGAAAAAAAACCCTCGAGTGTCTCATTGCTGCCTTTCCATGCTCTCAAATACAATTGACTCTGCTCACACGATTTTCAACAGATGGAGTTTCAGAACAGAATAGATGGTCAAAGAAAGGTTTCATAAATGGTCTAGGTAACATGCTCTAGTTATGCATCTCCCCCTTCATATGTTTCCAAATCTGAATTTAAACATCCTGGCTGCAAATTAAATTCAATAATTCTTTCTCTCCAAAGTTACGGAGGGTAGTACGTAATGATAAATGATTAGCATTTTACCTAAAACAGCCTGGAATGGACTGGAAAAACGATGCATTCAGTTATTCCCCAATAGCTTCCCTCTTCTGGTCTAAAACGCTATCTATTTAACCTTTCCTTACAAATATGACTTTCTAAATTTCTTTTTATTGCTCTTCTAGTCTTGCTGTTAATTTTTCTTCCTTTCTTTCTGAAAAGTGCAACAATCAAAACTAAACAAGAAGTCCTAAAGGTGGACAGATCACTGCTGCAGAGAAACGCAGAAAGATTACCTCTCAGTTCTGTAACACTGAGTATTATTTTAATATCTCCCAATAGCTTACCTTCTTTTAATATTCAAATCTAAGTAGAGAGTAACAACATAGCAAGACAAGCCCCTCATGGCCATAAACTTACCATGTTCTCAAACTAAATCAGAAGAGTAACTTTACTATGCTATAAGCACATTTTCAGCCAGCTATGTAACCTTACGGAAAATTGGAAAGCACTCCTCTTTCTACATCCCTTGGTAGATCATTTTGCCTTGCCTAAGAAGGAAGCTGTTTTCTTCTCTATAGCCTGCTCCTTATCTAATTCAATATTTAAACCCTATGAAAATAGTAATCAACAGTGTATTAATAGCTTCCATATCCTATTCAGACACCAGACAGAAAGCCCCCAAATTTTTCTAAGCAACTATCAATAAAAATTAGCAGACCATCCAAAAACACACTGGTACTCCAAACTGCATCACATATTATTTTCCATGTACTTTACATTGCTGCTATTTCATTTTGAACTAACAGTTAGGTAAGTAGGGTGACAGTGGCATACATTTTTTTCCTTCTTAAAAAGGACAATGTCTGCTCTTCAGTAAGGATCATACTTTAAATGAATTCTGGGGTGAGGACTAGCCTACAAAGTCTTCTGAATTTGAGATTAAAACTTCACCTCCCTGCTAGAAATGGTAATTTTTATTTCCAAGCAATTCTCATTAGCCTTTACTTTCAAGACTATCTTCAATAAACACTGAAGCAAATTATTTGTTTTATTCCAAAGCTATCTCCAGATCACGATTAATCTTAATTCCAGCCTCTCTGCCCAATTTCTCTTGACCTATTTCTTTACATCAACATTGATCATCTTCTGTTCAGTTACAATATCCAACAGCTTAACTTTTGTCAAGTTGTACTTTATTCCTATACCTCCTGACTTATCAGACATACTGAAAAGATCAGCAAAAACTTATGTCTTTCTAGTCTACCAAACAAAAGTGATTTTTTTTTTTTTTGGAAGCCCTGGACACTGGCATCTGAAACCACCAATTTTAAATCCATCAAACCCTTAACAGAGACACAAATGCTCTTTTTTCTTTACGAATACAGAATTTCAGTTATCATCAATAATTAGAAATATTTATTCTACAAATAAATTTGTCAGTTTATTTTTCTGCAGTGCCAAAGCCACACACTTGCTCTACAAATAAAGTGTAGAGCTCCTATGTAAGCTTAATGAAACAATGGTGAGTCAGATACTTCTGAAAGCCATTATCTTCTCCATGTTGGCAAATCTACTTTACAGAGCTATTTAGTCTATGATAACGTTACTTCCTAGATTAGTATCTGTCAGGAAAAT
>NW_009648894.1:2872918-2903947 GCF_000708025.1 Charadrius vociferus
TTAATTTTTCTTTCACACAGCCTTGATGCATCTAATTTCCTAACTTTAGTCTTCCAAATTCACTCTTCCAAAGAGCACAAATGTGCTCTTCCAAACTGGAAGAAACATTAATAAACAGCTTACAAGACTGTAGCCCATGAACCATCAAACCAACTTTCAGGAAAAAAAGTCCAAAATGAAAGGAACCTAAACATTCAAATATTATTATGTATTAAAAATAAATAAATAAATAAAACCACAGGAACTGATGTCAGCTTCACAACTGAATAGAACCTAAATTTTTATCAAACTGGGCACTCTGCATGGTACAGCATTTCCAAAACACTAATCTATGGATTACAGGTACCTCCTCAAGTACAAATGTCAATGGTGTAAAGCAGTTCATGAACAGTATGAAATGGATTGTAATCATCTATACTTGGGATACCAACATCAGGAACAGCAACTCCACCTCCTTATTTCTGGATGGATGACATAGTAACATACTATTTTATCAAGCTACTTTGATCTTTTCACACGGGTTACTGCTCTCAAGCCTGGTTGACTGTATACAGTCCACATCCCTGAGCTATCATGAAAGAAAACAAAGAAACAAAAAACACCAAACAAAACCACCAACAAGCTTTCTCATGAGTGAAACACAACAACCCCAAGAAAATGCCTGATGGCAAAATGATTTATGAAAGAGTAACTTTTTCCTAAGACAAGCAGAACTGAAGAGGCAAATGTTATACACCACTTGCATGTCCATGGAAGAAGCAGAAGAGGGAGGTAGTATAAAGGGATGCTGTCCCAGTTCACATCTATGATGTGTAGTGGAGGAAAATACATCTTTCTAAAACAGAAAATGTGTCGAATGTCAGTTAGGAACAATTCACTTGCAGTACAAACATTTTCCCAGTGAGTTTATTACAAATCATATAACAGTCATTCTCATACTGACATACAAATGGCTCCTACAAGATATTAGAGCCAATAATGTATATTCTCCATTTCTTTGTACAGTTTCTCTCCACTACTGTATCAAATGTTGATGTTGCACTGCAGTAACATATTAGCTGTCAAGGAAAGGAAGCACACTTCATCAGTTTGTTCACTTTACCCAGACAGTGTAACTGCAAATTGCCTGCTTGTCCCTAAAATGTCAACCCCATTTGTAACAGAATATAATTAAAAAAATAAACTCATGAATCAAAGTGATGAGATGCCACACTGAACCTAGGCATAAGCATAGAAAAACAAGTTACTTACTTTTTAGTAAGAGTTCTTTGATGTGTTTTAGTTTCTGTGACTCCTGTTTCTGAATGGATGTACCTACAACTTATTTTCTTAGCAGTGACTCTGAAGACACAACTTCTATCTACAATGTGTAGGAGGTGCAAAATTATAGAAGGAATAGGTCCAGTTTTATTCAATTCCTTCATTTTCATGGAAATCCAAAGAAAGACTCAATTTCCATCAGAAGGAAAGGTGAATTTGGGGATCCAGATAGTCAGGCATGCAACCAACCCAAGCTACTGTAAACAAACACACATCTTTTCTCCTTTAATCATTTGCCCACACAGCCTGATGAGCAAAGCTGGTTGACAGAGATGCAACTAACAGGAATCCAATCCATGGGGGCTTCCTGAGATAAGGTAAACAAAGCGATTACCGTAAATATGCTCTTAACTCCCAGGCAACTCATCTACAGAATTAAGGACCTGAGTTCTTACTTGCTCTAAGTGCATGAAAATATGCTCCAGCATTTAAGGATTCAGATTGTCAATCCCTTACACAGAAGTCAAAAGCTAAACATATTTGCAGAACGGATTTGTTACAGAAATACAGAAGTAAACATAATGCAGATGTACTAAATAATGCAGAAAGATAAAAGTAACAGCAAGAGAAAATTGGTGACTGGGAAGTTATGAAGTTTAGGAATCCAATAGTAGTAGATGATTAAAGAGGTTATGCAAAATTCAAATTATTTAATAAAAATTTTAGGTCTGGCTAAAACCGGGAAGGAGTATTTTTCACAGGCTTGAAAACAACTAAGGAGTAAGCAAATCTGCAGCACAGAGGAATCAAACAAACAACAGCAGCTAACTCTGCTCCAAACACACCACTCTTCACATCTCAATCTTCCAGGCAAGCAGATCTTCAAGTCAGGAGACCAACTGATAACATTTCTTCTGTCAGCTGTGTAACTCAGTTCTAAGATGAAAACTATACGTTTTCAAGCCAGTATGTTTTAATAAAATTTACCAGAAGATAATTACTTTAACTGCTAACTAAATAGCAAAACCCTTAACAATAGGCCTAAGCTGAATTGCTAGAATTTTTCCATAAGTCAGATGAAATGCACAAAGTACATCAGCAGTTCCATAATCAAAAGATACTACACCTGGACATTAAGAAGCGAAGGTTTCTTCTTTCTTTTTCCACTGCTTTTTTTAGTTTTTAAATAAAGAAGAATCTATTCTTGCAAGCAAAATGTTATTAACTGCAATTAAGAGAAAGAACCAAGCCTCATATAACTTGACAGCATTATGTTCTGCTAATTTCTCGTGAACAAGAATAGTATTTATATTAGAAACCATACAGAGGTTTCATATATTTTAATCAACGACATCCTCTTATAACAACATTTCCAGTATAATTACACAAATTACACTGAACATCGATATAATCTTTTCC
Organism: Charadrius vociferus; assembly: GCF_000708025.1. Classification (NCBI taxonomy): domain Eukaryota; kingdom Metazoa; phylum Chordata; class Aves; order Charadriiformes; family Charadriidae; genus Charadrius; species Charadrius vociferus. The sequence goes on from NW_009648894.1 coordinate 2,875,598, forward strand.
ATTATGCCTCTGCCTGACAATTAATACTTCTCTAGACTTCAATGGTATATGAATATTGTGGTGGTATACATACATTATTCCATGTTTTTAAGAGGCATGCAAATGAATCAACATTTAAAATACATAACAACATGAAAGATGAACTTACCCTCTTTTTTTGTGTTCTGTTCCTGCCTCCCAACCAATCATCCATCTGCTCCTCAATCTCTTCAATTGAAGCTCCATGATCATATGATGGAATATATGCACTTGACTCCAGAACTGTGTATACAGGGAATTCTGATTTTGGTTTCTTGACTTTAGGTTTCTTCTCCTCTATACAAAAATAAAAAAAGAAGAAAAAGTAACGCTACTAATACTGTAGAGAAGCATAACTCAGAAGCAGGCTTAGCTCCTCAACTCTTAATGCTATATTAAAATTTCCACTGAGGAAGAGGGTTCAATTTCTTTGTTAAAAAGAGAATCCAGAGTTTTGCATAATAATTTTATTTTTATGAAAAGTAAATAGCAATGCACACACTTATCCCCTCTTCTGTCGGAACTATGCCAAATGAGGAGCCCCTCAAAAACACAGTTAGATCTTGTCACTACTACACCACCTGGCAATTAAGATTAGTACAGGCAAAAGCATAGGGAGTTATTATTAAAAGATTTCAGAAGTCCAGCTGGCTTCAACGAAACTGGCAAAGGTAGAGAGGTGAGTTTCACACAATTTTGCTTTGCTTTATGGTCAGCTGTGCTGAGTAAAAGCTTCTGAGTCAATAGATAGCTTCTCTGTTCTCGGATTTCTGTAAATACAAATAGCTCTGTTCTTGCACTTACACATTTAGGAAGATTTAAATGTCGGACCTCATTTCTCAAACTGATGACTATTTTCTGCTCTCTCTGTCCTTCAAATGGTATTAAATGGGAGCAGCAAGCTTAGGGGACAGGAAAGAGGGACAACAACCACCTAAGCCCCAGCAACTGAAAACAAATCCGCTATATACGATGACTTCAAGAGAAAGAATTGACTGAAAATTGCCAGAACTTTAGGAAAGACAAGAGGATGAGGATCAGAAAAAGAAGCTTGAACACTTAGAAGCATCCAGAAACCGCAGATATGCCAAGTGGTACTCTCTTGTTTTTTTCCTCGTTTTTTTAAAAATACGCTGTATTCACAGTAACTCCTAACGACGCTACTAAACTGAAAGAGCTGATCTAACAGCTGGCTGCAGCCAGAAGAGGAAAGTTCTACTCTGCCTCCACCTTTCCACTCTCCACTGTGTGCTTACGTGCTCCTCTCTCTTCTATTTCTGCTTTGACAGTCATCCAACCACTCAGTAAAATAATTCTAATCTAACCTACATTCTTATGTAATGTAATGATTCTAATCTACACTAATCTAGTAGAAAATTACGCTTTTACCCTCAAACGAAAAGAAAGAATCCGCGTAGTTTAAATGTGGTGGGCAAGGAAAAGGAGAACTACACTTCTCAGCAGCAGTGGACCATTAGATGAGCTTATCTGCCTTTGCAACCATGCCCAAAATAGTACTTTGCTGAGCACCACAGGAGAAATATCTGTTTTTCATTAAAAAATTCTTAAAAAAAATCCAGAAGAGGACAGAAGGACTGTTCCTGACAGACTCTGATGCAAAACTCCTTTTCCTAACAGTATATGTGCAGGAGCAGAACAGTGAATAGACTCCACGGACTTGACAAACTCCTAGGAATTGAACACTTCAGAAAACAATAAATGGAGAGAGAACTGTTTCATGTCACTTTTCGGAAGTCCAAAAAGAACAGGAAATTCATACAGATGTTGAAAGTTAACAGAATGACTAAGGATCTTTTAAACTTTTAAACATATATTGTTCAGAGACCTTTTTTTGTGAAAAATCTCTAACTTTGCTTGTAACTGCAAATTACTCTCAATAAATGAAATATTAAGTAAAACGATGTAGTTGGATCTTTTTTAGCATCCTTCTGTAGGTATGCATAGTAAATATAATTAAATTACATATACTCCCCAAAAAAACAAAACTAAAAGCCCGAAATATTAACCAGTATTTCGCTCACTGTTCAGATGTTATTAAAGACAATACTGTTGCAAAATTCTTTTTGTCTATTTCAAAAGGTAATCTTTATAACCAAACCAAATATACTAACCATTATCACATATTTCTCCAAAGTTGCCACATGTAATAGCTTCTGGAGTCAGAGTTAAAATTTGCAAGGATAAGTAACAATGGCTTCAACAGCTATTTACTGGAAACATATACTGGCAAAAATATTCTAGGAGGTTACCTTAAATGACAATTTCCACTACTATATTTCACACTTGCAAAATAATCAAGCACACTGTGTGTGTTCGCTTGGAATTATTTAACAGTGGAGACAGACCGAGACAGTTGGATTTTCCTGTATCTTGCACCCCATCAGGTACTGTTTACTAATTTTCCCTCTCAAAATATGCAAATAGTTAAAGCCTGAATGCATCTAACATTTAAAAATGAAGAGCCTACCCTACAAATAGGTCACCTAGGCTCGCTCTGTGGTTTTAGAACTAATTCTGTAACAGTATTTCCAGAATGCACTGCACCCCAGTTTAAAATGAGGTATCAAAGACAGCATCTAGGCTTTCTTCAGACAGTTAGGTGAGAGAGGATAGATAAGACGCTGTGGTTTGCGGACTATCAAAGGAACGAGAAATCCCACCTAGAGAAGATGGCTGTACAACCTCAAACAAGCACTCAAGCAGAACTGAAAAACCTGTCTCTACTGTCTCCCGTGCATATATAAAACAAGATGAAGGAGTTCAGCATATCCCTTTACATACCACAATGGCTGTCGTACTGCATTTAAAAAAATAAATAGAATTGAAGTCACGGCACCTTTGCCATAGGGCTCCCAATAACCCACTGAGAACCGTTTCACCTCAGAATTTTCAAAAGCCACATTTTAGAATAGGAAAGCACGTAAAAGTGGTTTAACGGTAACATCATAAAGGATTTTAGATAGGGGAAGTTCAGAAGTTATGTTCAGAGGTAATGATGCACACTATGAAGCCTCAACTTAATGGCAGCCAAGCACTGTTGTTTTTTCGGGTGAAGACAGAGAAAGCAAACCACATCACTGAAACTATTTCATCCAAACAACAGAAGTCCACAGCAGATACCTGGGAAGAAAACCTCTCTCTTTCCACTGTATCTTTTCATTAATTCAACCCGCAGCCCAAAAGATGCTTCCAACCTGACCTGGTACTTTCCCCTGAAGAGAATAAGGGCCGAGTTTTCCAAACAGTAGATGATGCCTAGACAGCTGAATCCTCTATCTGCTGAGACCTGACAGACAGCCAGGAAGCTGGTGCTGCTGCCGCCACCACCACAATCTAATGCAAGGATGTGTTTGATGGTACTGACAGTAGCAACAACTGCAGCTGTGATTCAGAGTTTTGAAACACAAGTGTTGCCTCAGTACTTTGTGTCATCTTCTAATGGTGCTGGGTCTAGACTATGTCGCCATCCACTATAACAGAACAAGCTTTAAAAATGCATTTTTCTCCTCCAATCTCAAATATTGTTCTAATACTATTGCATATAAACCTAACTGAAATGCAGAAAAACATACAGAAAAAAAGATTTCAGAGGTTCCTCCCAGTTTTGTAACAGCCTACTCACCATCCACTGGAGACTTAATCAGACCACTATGCCCTACGCAGTCACCAATATCCAGAGGACCTTAACTATGAGCAGAGCTACTGGTGCTCACACAACTAAATGCAGTGGAGACAAACAGTCTTGGCGAAACCAGAGCCTGACTTCAAGCTCAACGGGGTAAATTACTAGCTTACTCCCACTACTATTTTCTGGGAAAATTATGTCTTTTAATTGCCAAATTGCCAAAGTTACTACAGTGTAGTAACTTTTCTAGTTTATTAACTAGAATAAATAAACAGGCAACAGCAGAAAGTAAATGGATAATCAAAGACCTAAGCACTATGGAAATTGTTTGATATCTACCACTTCAATGTAAAATGATCAGTATTTCACGTGAGTTATGACTTTTACAGAGTTCTAGTCCTTTGGTAGCAGAAGAAATTTTGTTTCATCATTTGCTGAATTCACACTGCAAGGATACTAATTTTCTATCAGTAATTCCCACCTTTAGAACCAACAAGTTCTTTACCAGAAGACTAAATCTGACTGTGTATTTAACAACTTACAGTTAAAAAAAAAAGATATATAATTTGTCCTCTATGTTTGGACAGCATACAAAAGCACCCATCACTGGGATGCCTAGACTTTGACAGATAACAAGTAGCTAACTCTCTAACCTGTACAGTACTCTGTTCCTAAAGGCCTCCAAAATTATTCCAGTACTGGCTATACATTTCAGTAATTTATAGTGCCATGATTGAAGTTTTGAAGTTTGATTAATTACTTGCACATAATCACATACTTTGACCTTCCTTGTTAGTCCTTCCACCTTGTTACTACATTAATTTTATCAATGGCAGAATTAATAGTATCTGGCTAACGGTTATTTGCTACCATTTTTAGAAGGTAAGGAATCAGCTAGCATTGTGGATCTAGCGCCACGTAACAAAACGGTGGTGCTTTTTCCATAATAAATACCAGAGGTTCAGAAAAGTATACACTGATATACCTGCCAGCTGACATAAATGTAAGGAATTCAGAGAATTTTTCACAGGAAAAATGACTGCTTTATGGAGAAAGAAACAAAACAAAATCAAGTGCTGAACTTCTGCAAAGAAAATATGACACGTGAAGCTGGAACTCCCTTTCTCTGCAAGGCTTCTAAGCTTTAAGCATGAACAAGAATTCACAGAAATCACAGAAAATATGGCCAAAAAGACAGTGATGTCTTGAAAAATCACAAAAAGAAAAGGGACAGACTGACTGGTATCTCATGGGTTGATAAACAAGAAATACAATTATGCACAGAAATAGACAGCAAACATAATTTTGGCAATTCAGTAAGATACTGCATTGAGATTTTTTCTTTGAATATTGTTCACTTACCTACATAACTATGAAAGATAACCAAAGCATTCACAGCATTAAAATTTGTTTAAAACATGACAGAGAAAAATTTCCTTGCATGTACAGCAGCACAGTCAGACAGAAAACAATACACCCAAAGGTCTGGGGGAAAATTGTACTAAGGTTTTGACAGTCTACTGAAAAAAACGGAGCAAATTATATTCCAATATTAATGCAAATATGGGGCAAACACTCATATGTTTAAAAAGCCATACATTTCTGTACTCATAAAAAAGCCAGTGGGATTATATGAATGCATCGCGAGTTAGAGACAGATACATGCATCTGCTGTACTGAGACCTAGAAGCTAGTTTATTTTTGAGCAAACGGACTAAAAACATGCTCAGTGATGAATATATCCTCAACTACAAAAAACTTCTCACAAGCTGTAGGGTTTGATGTCTTTCATCTTTTTCTCTGAGTGTCTACACCTCCCAAAACGTCCTGTTCCCCCAAAATACCTCATCCCCATAATTGAAAGGGTTAGAAATAAATGTCCAGAATTTGGGACCTAATTTGTCTTCCGACAAACATATAACGAAACACACGTGCCCCTTTCAAATGAACCTCACAACACTGTATGTTACTGGAATATTTTCCATAAAATCTGAAGTAAGTTTTGTAGGGAGAGGCATCATATAGCCTAGTTGAAACAACTGGAGAAAGCACACAAGCTTGCAAGTTCAAAATCCTTTCAGCAGGCCTGCCAAAACAATCAGTGAAATGGATGATACTTAGTTTGACATAATTAGGCTTCAGAGGTAACAATTAAGTGATCAGAACATTCACACCCACGCCGACCAAAAAAGCATGCATTATATGAATTAATTTTCTCTGAACCTGCCTGTCAGCAAATCATTACTGAGCAGGCATGTGAACACTGCATTTTGGCGGGGATTAATACTAAACACAATTATCCAAGATATTTGTCAATTATTTGGAAGTAAACGTAAAGTCACCTTCAGTATAGTGCTAGATTATATAAATTGGGTCAAAATGGTTTCGAGTGAAGAGGGAAGTAGAAGTAGAAACATGGACTGACTGGTAGTCTGGGACCAAACCAATCAAAAGCATTTCTGAAAATTACACAGGACCTCATGCCGTATCTGCACTTATGAGGGACTTTCTGCAAGGAGGCTTTGATGTAAAAGCTTGGCGGACAAGCAGTCTGAAACGAGCAATCAGAGCAATGGAAACTAAGGTAAACTGTGATTCTGTAAACAGAACAGTAATAATAAAAGAAACGTGATTTTATAATGAGATGACTAGCATTAGAACACTAGATACAAAGCCAGGGTCCAATACCGACAACTACATTGGAAAGCTAAGGAGAGTACAGAAAATCCACAGAAATTAAGGACTAAAGAAATTATTTATACAAAGAAAACCTGCAGATAAATAGAACGGTTTTTTTTAAGCACAGAAAAATGCTAATAGTGAACAACTGAAAGCTAAAGCTAGAGAAATCCATACTGAAGTTAAGATATAACTAAATAACAGTAAAATTAATTGTCTGAACAAACCATGAAGAACAAAAGGCATCTCAGCATTTTCTGATTAATATTGTATCTTGCATAACAAGATGCTAAAAGCCGAAGTGCATCACTGGTACAAGTCAAACAAGACAAGTCATGAGAATCAGTATTTTTCACTGATTTTTGCCTGTAAGGGCCTGAAATAAACACATTATACTAAATGATCTAGTGATGTCTTCAATCCCTTAAGTTTCATGAAACAATACAAAAAGCTACCCAGCCAAAATGCTATATTCCAAGCTGTCTGGAAAGGGAGAACAAGCCTAAACATAATCAAATGTATTAAAGGTTTCAATACCACTCTGGATTTTTCACAGCAGGCACTCAGGTAAGACATGTCTTACTATAAAGCCCTACACAGAGATATAGATACCACTACAGATACCATCATAAAGCTCCAATACAGAAAGAAGGCTAGCAATGCAGCCATAGGGCTAGTAACTTTGTATTTCAGTCAAAGCTTGAATGATGGAGGTGAGGAAAAAACTCCAAAACCTAAGTTTCAACATGGTTTATAACGAGAAACAATAGTTTCTTGCCATGGATTGTTCCAGATGCCTTGTACATCAGGGCAAGACTTCTGGATTTACAATGCAAATATGTTTGCTAACTGGGATGCCGGTGAAGAGTTCGCCTGCGGTATCTAGCAGGTGCTATTTCTTTAAAGAGGCATATTTTAAAACTACATTTAAGTCTCCATATTGACGGTAAGGGGAAACAAACAAAAGAAGAACAGAAAGCAAGAGAACTACCAAGGCTAAGTATAAAGAAAGAAAAACAGATGTGTTTTCCCCCAAAATGGATGTGGTTGAAAGAAGTACTCCATGTAAGAAAAGGACCAGTAGAGCTGCTAGAATTTGTCTTGATAACTACTTAAGCCTCGCAATTTAAGTTTAAAAAGTGGCAGGGTCATCTGTCCTGACAACGTATGCTTAAGTCTTCTCAGTTTAATGATTACTCAGTTCAGTTAATACACTATTTTACATCCGACTATGTAGAACAGGGCTATCTATTGTTACAGAATCATTCCCTGATGCAGGGATTATACGCATGTGTGACACTACAGGAGAGGGAGAAGTTAACAGAAAGTTTATTAATTGAAGCACTTTTGTTTTAAAATTTAAAAAAAAAAAGGGGGGGCATCAGAAAATGTAAGGCAAACCATTTTTGTTTTTTGTAAATAAAACACCCAGTTATCTGGCAGTGGAAGGTGTCCCTGCCATGCCATGGGCAGGGACGTTGGAACTAGATTATCTTTAAGGTCCCTTCCAACCCAACCCATTCTATATTTCTATCATCTGTAATTCCATAAAAAAACCCCACATTTCCTGGAAACATAAGGTCTGTATTGTAAGTTGCTGTATTTTTGTAAGGTAAAGCTGTAAAGTTGCTATATTTTGCTAAGGTAGTAATGACAGTTTTCAACGGATTGAGAAGTGATAAGAAACACTGCAAAAGTGCCAGAAAAATAAATCAAATTTGTGCATAATATTGACTTCCCAAGAAATTACTTTTTCACACTCCTTACCAAATATAGCACTTTAATGACATCTCAATACTGTCCTCTCTTTCCTACTTGGCAAATACTTTCCTCCTCCAGTACCCTTCTTTGGTTTTAGTTCAAGCCGCCTACAGAATACCGCACAATTTCAGCAGGACAGGAAAGCAGATAGACATGGGGGTAAACTAGCAATTAGTTCATGAGAAAACAAGCACTGTAAAACAGCTATTGCTAATCTGCATGAGATACATTTACTCAATTAGAGAGATGGAACTGTTATTATGAACTTGCATTCCACGGATGGTCTCTAAAATTAAGAAGAATGGGGGCAAACAAAATGCACATTTGGTGATTTACAACCTTTCTATGCTAATTGTGAAGTGACAATGCAAAACAATATAATGAAATAAGCAAATTTAACAGATGCTTTGCATGAAAGCTTCAGGAAAAAATTATATAATTATTTTTGCCCACAGTCACATAGATGCATCCTCTTGTTCTTCTCTTGGGAGTCTTATTTCTTTTTTTAAAAAGTTAACAGACAGCTCATTCTGCTGCTCAGTGATAGCACTGCTATGGCTGACCAAATTAATTCCGTGCCAAATTTCAGACTCTGCTAATTACAGGTGGTGACTCTCAATCCTTCCTCCTGCTCCCTGCCAGCAAGGCTACCAAGGCAGGGCAGAATGCCAGCCAGTGAGACTGGTGAGGACTGGACCCTGCTCACATGAGTGACATTGGGTCACCTGGCAGACACGGGAGTCACACGCCACGTCACACCCAGCAGCATGACAGGGGACAGCGTGGTGCTTCTGTCAGAGGTCAGGGGTGACCCGGAGGGGGAAGAGTACCAGACCCCCACCTTGCATGTGTGGGCACTGCTACTGGAGGTAAAAAAAAAAAAGTGACTCTCACGTGACATCTGGCAGAGGAGAAATACTGGAAAGTTCACATGTGGTCTTTCAGTGAAACATGGGAACATACACACTACAATTTTAATGACTTTATACTTTCACTTGCACTTCTGTGAACTACTGTTTTTAAAGGACTAGTTTTCTGAAACAGATTTCAATGAAGAATGTATGCCAGCTATTTTGAACAATGGCAATACACTGCTATCTGACAATTTAACAAGTTTTTAATAACACAAGTCAAGACCCTTTTCAAGGGCCCATTTTGTGGTAGGTATCTCAAACATAATGGCAGGCCTCCCTAACAAGCATTAAATGCACTATTTTGCTAGATTTGGCCTGGGTCCACGATGCTTGCTGAGGTGCTGAATGTTATCCATTTTCCCAAAATAGATTCAGCTACAGATAAGTTAGGAATTATCGCTGAAACTGTACCTCTTCGCTGATTTTACAAAATTAAGCTATTTTGTAAATATAAATAATGCAGCTGTATTTTAAGTGCCTGAAGGCTTATGCATACTCAGAGCTAGTAAATTATCATAGGGCACTCAATGCACTTGTCAGAATAAAGCAACTTAAAAGCATACACTTAAGTATAGTAAATAAAGCAAGCAAGCACGCACATACAAACAGTCAAAAAAAGACCTTTAAAAATTGTCTTCAGAAGAGGGTAGATTTAATCTCTGGCAAAAGCAAATAACAGAAAGAAGAAAAGGAAAAGTCACCTATAATTATTCTGAATACTTTATTAAGGGAAATGCTAATTGCCTTCTCTGGTCTTTTATAAGAGTGTAAAGACTTTAAGGCATTTATTTCAACAATAGCATGAATCCATCTCCAAAGTGTGCATCCATCCTTTTGGAAATTCAAATTATGTTCAATTTCTACCACAAAAATCAACTAAATATGCACAAAAGAATTATTAAACATCTTATTAAAAAAATATTTACAGATAAAGAGAATACAAGAGTACCCAAAATGCAAGAGGTACATTTTACTTCTGAAAAATGTATACTTCAAGATGTATACATTTGAGATTTCCCTCTCCTGTAAAGCAACATTTCTAGCAAAGTATGCTTTTGTTGCTACTATGTAACTATCATCTGAGTTTCATGCTTCTACAGGAACAAACCAGCAGCCTACTGCAAAATTTGTCACAAAATTAAAAGCTGATTTAAATTTAACAGCAGTACAGATATATATATAAAGCACATCTTTTAGAAGACTATAAAAATGTTTGTTCACATAGATCCTGTGTAGTAGGTATAGCATATTACAGCTTTGTTTATTAAGACAGTGGTAAAAACTCACTCTGAAGTGTTTCAAGTTCAGCCTTAGCCAGGGCATCTTCTTTCGCCTTCATTTTTGTTTCTTTATATTCTACATATAATTGTCTGGCATCCTTTAAGAAAATGTTGCAATGGCATTAGCATCCTTATACAAACAAGTTATTGCAATGGCTCTGTTTTAAGTTCTCAATTAACCTTGCAAAAAATTTAAGGTACATTCATTTCCTTGAGCTACAGTAATTTTCAGTATAGAAAGTAATTGTTTAGAATGTAGAATTTCTGTGTAATAAAGGTTCAAATGCAATAGCATTGAAATTATAGACTATGATGCTCATCAACAACCTGAAAAGCAAAACGGTTAGAAAAACATTTCTGATCACTACCTACAGCTTTGTAAGAGGCTGAGTACCCACTTTGCTCACATCAGCAATCTGGAAGTTCTGAGGAAGAAAGAAAAGTTTTTAATTAGAGTAGTGGGTGCAGGGACAAACAAAGGCAATTGCTAGGCAGCAGCCGTCTTAGTGTGACCTCATTATGGTACCACTAACTGCACGTTCCAAAATCCAACTTGTGTCCCCCTCCCTTCTTTCTTTTTTAAACCAACTTCTACATTGCTATTGAAGTGTTGAAAATACATATTAAGTTTTTTCTCCAAGGATCACATTAGATTCTAATCTGAAATTTATTTGGCAAATTTAGACATAAAACTAGAAGTCCTGTCACAAATCTCACAATAAGTTACACGTTTCCAAAATCTGATGAATTAGTAATTATAGATCTGCGTTGAAAGCTTTCCAATATGAACAACCAGATTGCTGAAGCAAGAGGTATGGAGAGTTTTCTTACTCTCACTTACTAGTTTAAGAGATTTCTATACTTATTCAAAAACAATGAATCTATAATAAAAATTCTGAAATAGAAAAATTATTACTTATCATTTCCAAGCATGCAGAATAGCTATTGTATTAGAGTATTAGATAAACCTCCTTCTTGCTCTTTATAGCCAAAAATATTTTTATTCTTGTTATTACATTAACAGTCCCATTTTTAACATATAAAGTGTGATTTAAATTTTAATGTAGAATGTATTGTTAAAACATCAGTAAATATTTTTATAATTTCAACTATAGTCCCATAAGCGTGAACAAACCTGGTCTCATTAAAGATGAAATAAGACATCTTAATAAAATTTGAAAATAAAATAAATTTGGAAAATAAAAAACTGAGTTAAACAGTCATTACTGCTGCCTCTAATGGTAGAGGTCATCCCAAACCATTACTTCTTGCAAAACCACCATGACACAACAGTTGTTCTTTCATAATACTGGCCTCTACCCCTTCAAGGATACTTGAGGGAGGTGAGACAACACAGAGCTCTGAGCAGAACTTTGTAATGTTTTTTTGGTGACATCTCACTAACACAGGTCAGTGCGCCTGAAGAAAAACTTTGACAAATTCCCACAAAAGACCGGTAAGGTTTCATCTCCTTCCAAAATACCTCTTCTTACTCCCTCTTTGTCTTTAAATTTGGGTATGGGAAAATGGGAAGTTACATTTCTCTGCCAAGTTTATGTAGGGGATCACGGCATGCAGAAGAAATTTAAAAGACTTTACATAACTTTTTGCTGGTGGAACATAGCAGATAAGAGCATTTCACATGGTTACACGGTTTTAGTTTTGGGGATGGGGAAGAGTGGTTTTTTGAAGGCTGTAGTAGAATTGGGGATAAAAAAAAACGTGTGTAGGTACAGGAGGACTACCATTAACAGCAGATAGGAAGGTTTTGACGAAACGTATTCAGTTTCTATGTTATAACATTGAATGCCAAAATAAGGATCAGCATTGGTTCTCTCTTCGGTTTACCTGAAATACCAGTCCCCTACCACATATGGAAACTTTCCTTGTACTCTCCAGATTTGGACTATTTGCGTCACTAAGAAACAGAAACAGCCATAAATGTAATGGTTAACTTCTGCTAGTAGTTTGAGACATTTGGGTTGTGGCATACACAGGAGTCAGACACAGATATCCAAAAAATGCTTTTGTTTAAGGCTATGATTTCAAAATGGCTACAATTAACCGGCATTTAAATTTAACCCATTTGACACTGAAAGCCAATATTTGATGCTAAATTCTGGTGTAAAATCCATTATTGCTTGTGGGATCTCCAGACAGCAGGCACTAGGGGGTAACTGTCAATCTCTCCAGCATGTCAATCACAGAACAATTGGAAATGTGGCTCAGATGAAAATGAGACACAATAGCTGAACAACAAAGAAAACTAGTCAGAAGCACGTAAATGAAATTTGGTAGTATTGTTGCTTTATAGATATAAAATGGATTATCACTGCAAATGGAGTAATATCCAGGTAACAAAGGCAACATTAGTCTTTTATCTTATTAATCACAGTTTATAATGGCTGATACCATAATGGCATCACAAAAAAAGGGGAGACTGCACATTTTGAAGCACACATAAAAATGTATACATATAAAGTAAAGCAAAAAAAAACCCAATAAAAAAATTATTAAAAATGGATTTTGAAGATTTGAAAATCAAATCCTTCCCACAAAAGCATAAGAAATGGCTCTACAGGTTGTAGAGTGAAATTAAAAGACATACCTGAGTAAAGATTTTAGCCACAGACACAAACTATATGGGTATTAGACCCTATAAGTCAAAATGAAAGAAACACTAGAAAACAGTTTGAAATAGGAAGTTCTTTGAAGAAAACTTCTGCCTTAACATAAATAAGCACATTTCAACTTACTGCTTGTTAGTTTTCAATAGTATCAGTCTAAACAGGGATATTCATTTTCAAGCATGTCCAGTTTTGGTAGCAAGAGTATTTTGAAACAAATTTATGTTCAGATTTTTTACTTATCCGAAGTGATATATTTAAGCAGTCATTTTGCCTCAATACAAACATTTTAGGGCCCTAAAAACACTGGCAATATAGATACAGCCTCTTCCAATCTAACGCTCCTTCCCCAAGATTCAGTAGTGATTTTTCCTTTACAGGATCTTTTCCCAAACTGCTCAAAATATGCACACCAAAATTTTGTACCTAATGTATACTACTTCTTCAATAGGTAATAAACATAAGAAAAACAACACTTTTATCCTTCTAGGGGTGGAAAGTGACAGAGGAAAGAGACATACAAATACAAACCTTGGAACTCTTCTAACTAGAATTTCCAGCTTACCTAATTAGAAATATTTTGTTCTCATTTGCAGGAGTTTGAGAAGTTTTCAAACAAGAACGTAAATGCAAATACATTGCTTTTCTTCACCATCAAAGCAGTAATATGCATGCAGTTAAGCAAAAAGAATGATGAAGAGGGCTAATATATGCTGTTTTATCATACTATGATTTCAAATATACACTTTCCAAAAAGGAACAGAATGAAAAAAAGAGTGTATTAGAAACACAAAATTCTGCTGTTAGTATTTCTAAATTATATTTTAACTGCTGTGTATAGGAAGTTCCTGTCTTTACCCTCATATTTAACAAAAAAATTCAAGAAGTGTTGCAAAAGAAAAATAAAATTGACAGTCAAACACTTCATTAACATAATTTCAATATTTTAACCACAATTAAGAACAAGGAATATTGAAAAATTCTTGTATTTCAGTTCCTCTTTATACCAGTATTGTCTCATGTCAATAAATTTGAGATTGGCAAGACAAAGCTGCCCTTGAGTCAAGCAAAAATACAGAAATTCTTGATACTGGACTTTTAGGGGCTTTTTTCTTTGTTTGTTTGGGGGTTTGGGGTTTTGGTTAGTGTTTTTTTGTGGTGGGTTGGGTTTGGGGTGGTTTTTGTTTGTTTGGTTGTTGTTTTTTAAATCATCAGATACAATATTTATTCAAACTGTACTAATGCTGGAACAAAAAATTTCATTTTTGAGTAAGACTCAGCCACTCCGGCCTCTCCTTGACTTTTAGGAAGGGTGGAAGGGTGATGAGGTTTTGTTGGTTTGTTTGCTTTGTAGTTTGGTTTTTTTTCCTCCCCTCCAGCTAATCTTCCTGGCTTTCTGGTCTACCTCAGAAAGACTAGAGATTACGAGAAATAAGGCAAACATTGGAAACAACTTGCTGTATTGGCCATATATGAACCTTCATTACAGATTTTGAGATAGAATCAGCTTCACATCTTACTTCTCTGGGTGAGGGACAGATACAAACAAAATGCATCACCTCAGAATTCATAGTTAACTGGAAACTTTGCCACAAGCATACTTAAAATCAACACTTTGAAATAATTTTCTTTCCTTTGATTCTTATTAAATCGATCTATAGACTTACAGAGAAATATTTGTATGAATTTCTTGAACTACTTTTTTGTCTTTTGGAGTAGCGTTCTTGTACAATTCACACAAAAAAAACAGAGAAAAAAGAGTCAAATTAAAATTACCACAACCTCTGACCTTCAATTTACTATTTCTGCGCAGTAAAAATACCAGCCATTATACCACAGCAAAACCACTCTTTTGATGGGTTTATAAACTAGTAATATCAATGTGTTCCGTAAGAAATAATGCTTAAAAAAAAAGTTAAACATTATGATTTGTATTTCTGTTTCTCTTTGGTATTTTTACATGTTTACTCAAAGGCAAACTAGTAAATAAATAGGAATTGCGGAATGTCCTGCTTTATAATCAGAAAATCATGCTTTGACCTTGGAATAATACCAGGTGTGGCCAGGCTCTTCAGCTGCATACAGCCTGTGCGCAGTTGAAGCGTGGTTCCCAAGCCTTGGGTGTACCGGGTGACCAGCAGCAGGCTGTGCTAATCCAGTATCTGCTGGTTATTTTCCACATCCACACTGGTGAAACAAAGGCAGCCAGAAGGGGGAACTGAGGCCAACGCTGCAAGGCCTCCCTGAGACCCATTCACACCCTGTGAAGCCTCATACCACAACAGAACAGTACCATTAACAGAGAGCTGGTATCACCTCGTACACCCGAGCTACTCTTGGAGCTACGCTCCTTTAACGTGTGTGCTGGGATATGCAGACGTATAGTAAAATATTTGAAGGAGCAGAATAAAATTGGCTGCCACAGAACAAGAGGCAATTAAAGGCAAATTTTTTTAGTGTCTTACATTTACTCATAACTTTCCCAGTGCAGGAAAACACATTTTGTCCCCAGAGCCTCAGACAGTACCCTGTTAGACGCAAATTATTTTTGCTCACTTGCATACACCCAGAATACCATCCGCTCTCCTCTGACCTGCTTCTAAGCTTCTAATTGACCTCAGGGTCAAGAGCTTCATCCCTACTTTGGTTCTCCCAACAGCTGCAAAATAGCAAGAAACAGAGCAAATGGACAATCACTCGTGCCACACATCCTGCAATTGCTCGCTTCCCACAACTTATGTCAACATCGGTGCTGTACAGTAAGTTGGAACACATCAAAACCCCGTAAAGCTGGGAATTAAGGAGATATTTAACCTTACTGACTGAATAAATACCTTCAAAAAAAATCTCTTTTTTAAGGCATACGTTATTAAATGCAATAAATTTTATTTTAATCACACACAATGATTTTATATAAAGTCATGTGAGAAGACAAAAGCAACCCACACAAATGTTTGCTGACCTAATCAAATCTTGCTTAAAAGCTAACTTTGCCAAAGGAGATGCCCTGCTGGCAAAGCCTCTTGAGTTTAATGACACATTGCCAATCCGTTTAAGACCGAAGCTGAACCATCTCTAAACAGGTGTTGAAATGTAATCATGGATTAAAAGAAAACCTGAGGAAAAAATGCCAAGAAATTAAACACCTCTGGGTCACTAGTTTGAATCTATTCCAGGCTACTAAATCAACTACAGTAATTACCATCTGGTAGTCTACATAAAAATAAATTACTGCCCTTTTTGTTTTAATTCACTTCATACTACGCAAAGGTCTTTATAAACAAAAGTTTCAATTGTAATTGAAAGCTTTGTTGATAATCTCACTAAGTTATACCCTGTGCAACCACATATTGAGCTTGAACTGCCTTCTCATTACTGGCGAGCCACCAGGAGTTCTTCCATCAGTTCACTGCTCGGGTGCATGAGCTACAACTACACTATTAAAGATAGAAGGTAACAGGAAACTTTATTTTCTTAACAAGAATCCATTTCTGTCTGGAACAACCAAAAATGCTTTCTGCTCCACTACGCTCAGGACAACAGCAGGCTCATAATTTAACTAATAAAACCCATTTCCTACTGCTGACTAGCATTAATGAAGTTGGTGTAATAACAAAGATATTCACTGCCAAGCTTCACCACATCAAGGTGCAGGAAAAGTAGTTGACAGGAACACTAATAAACACTCCTATCTTCTCTTCTCTGAAGGAAATATTTTGTGAAGAATAATTAACAACACTTTTAAGAAAGATGACTTAAGTTGTACGTCTGCACATCCAAAGAAAAAACTCTAGTCAGCTGTTTTGGGAATAAACTACAATTTACATATAACTGTTCTCCCACAAAAGAAAAGTATACTTAACACAACTGTCTATTCTGTGTAACATTCACCATTTGAACTGAAATCCTTCACACTATATTTAGCTGGTTTGTTTCTTTGTAAGAACAATTTTCAGTTCCATTAAAGCATTTTAATTAAGGTTGGTTTTTTTTCCTCCTTCTTTTATTTTTTTTTAAATATATAGCCTTCTTCCAGGTTATTCTCATGAAAGAGTAAACTGTAAATTACCTGAGAAACAATTTGCGTTCTTTTTTCTATCTTTTTCTTGAGCCTACATTATAAGAATTAAACTTGGTAATAGTCAATGTAATTTACACTCCACTTAAATGTTTCTTTCACACCACAGATATTTGATTTATGATACATTTTATGTATTATTTTCCGTTCACTTCTTCAAACAAGCTTAAAGATGCTGTTTTCACCCCAAATTTAACTAAACTAAATTCATGGATATAAAAGCCTACGTAGTCTCTCTCAAAATATAACTGTCAACAGTTTAGAAAAACAATCATTTTTAGTTTCTCTCATCCTCCTCTCACCCATTTTTCTTCCAGTTTCTTGACATAAAATGCAGACTACGATAAAATGGCACAGGCCATCACAAGGGCATGCAAACAAAGCATTTTTCTTCCGTAAAGGCCCACCTTAATTATTTTAAGTGCCTCCTTCTGAAATCTGACATTTTGAAGGAGGAGGGGAAGTAGGAGAAAGACACTCAATTGGATAAATGAGAGCCAGGCATGGGCAGAAACTCAGCAACCTGAATCCTGAGACAGAGCTGTTGGAAGTAGAATAGTCACATTAACTAATGGGGGGGAGAGATAGATGCTAGCTAAAATGAATCAATACAAGAAGCGGGAAAAAGTTTAAATTGACCTCTCCTTGTGGGTTTTGTTCTGTTGGTTTGGTTTTACGGGTTTGGTTTTGTTTGGTTTTTTGTTTGCTTTTTTATAAAGTTTCCTTTGAGGAAGAACTTGTGTACACAGGCAGGTGCTTTTGTTTCCTTCGTTTGGGGAAGCAGTTCAGCTATTTCACAGACAGGGTTTTGAAAAACTCAGTGGCAGAAGCAACACTTAAAGTATTGCTCTTACCCTTCTCTGTCCCAAACGGGGTTCATTTAAATATGGATGCATTTTTAGAAGTTAATCTACAATTGCATTAGTTGCAGATGAATGACAACCAACTTTTAAAACAATTTGTTGGCTCTTAAATAACTGCAATCGTTTAGATTAACTCAATAAAAAACTAAAATCTGTAGCAGCCATCCTTATGTCAACCATTGTAACACCTTGTTAAATCATTTGCATGTGTAACTAGCACACATAACACTACTCAGTATCTGTGGGAGTCTTCTCTTCCAGATAAGCTGTCCTAGTGATTTTACTTATACTAAAAGCCTGAAATACTCTGAAATCTCAAGCCTGTATTAGTGTATTATTGAAGAGAAAGGCACTCACATTCAAAACAGGATCTCTGTACCAGGGTATAATCATGTAAGTATAGCTACTTTTTTTGCCATATGTTGGTAATTGCAACTAAGGCAGAACTTGCCAAAACCTTAAAGAGAACTCCAAAGAGCCCAGAGGTGTGTCTGTTCCAGCTAGCTACAACATACAAGGTATCTTTTGCACTGTCATTTTAGAAAAGATCTCCAACTTGAGGTCACTGCTGCTCTTATGCTCTCCAGAAGTAGTAATACTTCTTTAAGTATTGTTAACTAATAAGCTACAGTAATTCATTTCAGGTACCTGAAATCCTGAATATTATTAATATTGAAGATTAGTTATATTTTATTGCATTTTTTGATTACATAATCAGCAGGTCATCTTAAACAACACAAACCCAGGAGTTAAGCAGTAGTGTAATTTACATATGAGGCAATTTACATCTAGATAGGTGCCTACAAAGTGCGAAACATCACTTTTGTTGTATTCATCTTTTCTGCTTGTTCTGGCAGACCTAGGAGCTACTTTTTGAACAGAAGATCTGAAACCTGTTATAATGACTTTTTAACAGACTATCTTAAAATCATAAAAGTGAGAAAATGACAGCTTAGAAAGATAATAAGAAGTCCTAACTTAGAATTCTTCATGAATCTTACCATATTCTATAATATTTTGGATACTTTGCAATTAAGGCAAAAAAGAAAGGAGTATAATTATGAAGAAAGTTTAAAAAATGCAGCAACAGCAATTGCTGAACTTCATTCTTTTCCATCTGACTCACCTCGCTGAGGGATGAACAGCAAAGCTTAATTTGGACAGAACCTCTGATTTAATTGAGCATCATCATTTTTGCTTTAAAAACTTGCAAAAAGAATAATTTCTTTAATAAAATAGCCACACAGCTCTGATGAAAGTTTTAAAAGAGGATGAGATATTAACTTTTGGATCTCTTTGTAGGAAAGGTTAAAGACTATAAAAATGAACGCTGAAAGACCAAACTTAATTGCATTTATGACGTTTACAATACTTACACTGGATGAACATCAACTAAATTTTACAGTTTATAGTATTAGATTAAAAAAACACAAGTGTGGGCAAGTCTGCCACATCTATGTTTATAAATTACAATCACACCTTTGCTACTTTACCTTAGTAATTTCAGGTATCAATTCATATCATCACCCAGTAACTCAGAAAAGCTCACTCAGAAAATGTAATTTCATTGTTCCCCCAAATTTAAGTGACATATAAATATTTGCTATGAAGACACAGTATTTGCCTATTCGAGATAAAAACTTCTGTTAACTTTTGTTAACAGATTGCTTAAAAGACATTGCTACACCTAATTACATGTGCGTACATATATATATCATCCCTCTACCATCATTTATTCTTGTAGTTTTGCCTAGCGGGAACTGCTGCTGAATCCCCTGGCACATTAAGATTAATATAAATTTAAAATATTCATACTTTGATGAGCTTATGATATTAAATTTGCCTCCAAAGAGTAATTTTATATATATATATAGAGAGAGAGAGAGTATGTGCTTGAGCCAGAAAATTCATAAGGACAAGTGCTACACATCTGATTATGTATAATAACACTATCAAGAAAAATAAAGTAATATAACCTAAAATCATTACTATTACCTGGAATAACTGAGGTAAAGCTTTCACAGTGAGACAGAACCATATTCCCAGCTTGCATGGAAGTAAGTCATGCCATTGTGGTTTGTCCAACACTCTGCAGTCAAATAAAATTGTAAGTTGTTTATTACTGCGACACAATCTCAAACTCAGAACTTTCCCATTATCCTTTAAGATGATAAGCACTTGTCAACTCTTATAAAAATGTAACTACATAATATTAAAGATACATTTTGATTATTTAATTCAAAATACGTAACAGCTAACCTATAATGATTGCTGTATTTTAATACTTTAAGAGGGCTTTTCTTCAAGAAAATAAATTCGTAAGCCACATAATCACTTCAGTTTAAAAAAAAAAACAAAAAAACTGAAAAAACCTCAAGTCTCAACCAAGTGTTCACAAGTGCTGACAACCAGATATGAAGACTGTAGCATAAACAAAACAATACATAAAAATTAATGTCATTTGCAGTTCACTGGAGCATTACTCACTGATGTCATCAGGAAAGACGACAGGCAGAATGGTCTCTGATCTCCATCCTGCATTGATCCAGTTCATGCCCCTGCTGTGTGAACTATTTAAACCCTTTATTTCTTTCTATGAATCAATAGAAGAAATGGTGGTATCTTTTGGAGTGTCCTGAAAGTCACTATTTCTCTACGTGTTTCTTAACAAACAATGGTGTTAGAAGCCTTTAGCAACAGGCTTGTTTTTAAGTTAATCAGATAAAAAGCATTAAATCAGACAAGCATTAAAACCCCATAAAAGCTCCTTGCTTGGTACGATAATAAACTAAAGTTTAAATAAATTGTAATTTGTTAATTGTAATCAAAGGCAAAAATCTTCAAAGATGGAAAAAGTTGTAAAATCTCCTAAAATCAACTTGAAAAAATAATACCCTTCTATAAACCAGATACCATTAATTCAGCCTTAACCTTTCAATTATTGTTGATCTGCTGAATAAGCACCACACGGTTGTTTACAAATCAAAACCTGAAAATACACTGGCCCACTTTCTATCAGCTATGGCTGTAACTACAAATACAGTTATTCTCCTCATAAAATATTTCAAAGATGAAGAAGAAAATGATAGAACTAAACTATTAGCTGATGAAATGTTTTACAATGTGGAAAACAAGAGAGTTTCTTCCCACCTTTCATTTTTGTCTAGCGCAGCAAGTTTGGCTTCATCTGTACTCCTGCCGCCTGTTTTTTTCTTCTTCTCCCTCTTTTTTCTGCTAAGCAGTTCATCCTTGATGTAGAAAGAACTACAGTTACAGGTTATCATTAACATGTAAACCATAAATGTTACTGGGACTCTTCTGTGAAGGGTAAACAGTAGAGTAGCATTTATGCAAATGTATCTAGGGGTCCTACATGATTAAGTAAAATGATCTATCTTAACAATAACTGTTGCCATGGTATCCAGTCTTTAAACACACATGAAGTCCAGTTCTGTCACTCATGTGTATCTCCATAGCAATCAAAGTTTTCTAAGAAGAGAAAGCATTCAACTTGCCTCCTTTCTCATTCATCAACTTCAATAATGCAGTGGAAAATAAAAAAAAGTAAATAGATGCTAATGTATGAATATTTTTCAAGTTATGCTTAGGTTTTTTCCCAGTCTACTAAGTGCAATAGATTTTTATATGACAAAAAAATAAAATAAAAAAAATTACATTTTATTCTGTTTACTGATGCCTATCCTGTTAACAAAACCCCAAGACAAAAAAAAAGCATTTAGCTAAGAACAAAGGCAAAGCAAGTATGACTTTTAAATGAATAAAACCTGATTATTTTTAAACAACATTTAGGAAAAATCATAGACACGACTACAGTAGCATATGATTCTGCACCAACAGATGATAGAAGACTTTTTATTCCTTTTCTTCTTTCCAGTTAAAAACCAAAGAACCATCTCTTGGTTCTATTATATATTATTATAATGCATTATTACCAATTGTAGAAAAATTAAGTAGTTTTTAGACTGCTATTTCTGAGACGTTGAATGTCTCATTCTATAATTATCAGCATTTTAAATATAATCCTTTTAAAATATGAAAAATACACATTCAAAACAGGGGAAGTGGAAGAGATCCCTACAATATGCAAACTTCTGTAGGAAATTCAATACTAACAACTGAAGCAAGTTTGATTTATCACCAATACTTACCAGCTGTTTTTCCAGGTAGATTGACCAAACCACAGCATAATGACCCACTGTGAGTATAATGAACAAGAGTAATGCCAGCTCAGCATTGCTCATTTTTCTCACTCGCCTGTAGTAGAACACAGGCTGTCGCCAATCTGGTAGTCCATTGATCAGAATATCATCATACCTACAGTAGCAAATATAACAGGCTTTCATGGAGAGCTAAAAATGAAATAAGCCAAACTGTCCAATTATAAAACAAAACAAATGGTAATCCACAGACCGCCTGAATAATACACACCCAGAAGATCATTTAGTAATTTATTTATATTTTTTTTAACAGAGCAACACCTTGTTTTGTCAGTTGCTAGGCTTGCATCTGGAAACAAACAGAATCCAGAAGGAAAGGCTGGGGAAATATGTCCAGTCTCTTAAAAACAAAACAAAAAAAACCCAACAAAACAAAACCAAGCAAATAAAAAAAAAGTTATTTGATTGCTCCTGCAACACCAGGCCTCAACCCCAGCTCGTTCACTTCTGAAATAACAGACTTCCAGAAATGCAGATGCGTTCTACCTGCCTAGTAATTTGCGGGCAGGTCTCTGTGACAGAAGTAAATAACAAACCACAAACTACTTAAATATGTAGCAAAGAACAAAAATCTCCAACACTGAAAACCTTTTTTTCTTTCACAAATTAAAAGCACAAGTGTTGGGGGGAGGGGAGAGGTATCTTTGCTTTTGTTTTGTCCTTTAGTAGCACGATATCCATTAAGTAAAAAAGCTGCCAGACTTAACATCCATTCTGTGTCAGATATGAATTTAAGGTAAAGGCTTGATTTTGATGTTAGGAAACAAAAGTTCACCACAGCTAGACGATTTTGATTTTCTCTTTGAAAAGCGGTCTCCAAAATCAATCTATTTTAAAACTGTTTAATTTTACTAACACTACTGACTGTACAGAAACCATTTTACGACAATTTGTCAGTTTCTATTCACACAAATGTCTTGAAATATCTTAGTATGTCTGGGGTCTTTTATTTACACTATGTTATCATCAATTTAAAAATAAACAAGCCACAGACGTGCAAAACAGATTTTTCTATTTGTTACCTCTTCAGAGTAAAGTTTCAAATAAAAAGCTCTACAGTAAACTCAAAAACCTGTATGTTCAAGATGCACAACCTGTTAATCTTAAATTGAACACAACTCATTATATATTCTAATCACACCATTTCCAGAATTAAATCTGCACTGAAAGGCCTAATTTGGTGCAACACATTGACCAAAATATTTTAATTAAAAATATTCTGAGTTAGTCGCAGGCCTAATTACAGGAATAGAAATAGGGCCTATATTGTCATGCAGGTCAGTAGAACTCAGTAGTAGGTTTTTCTCAAGTAAATTGACCGATCCAGGAATAATAGCGCAGCTGCTAAACTGCCAGTCTTGACATGTAAATCAATTTAAATGCAACAACTGCACTAGCTACTTTGATAGTTATTAAATTGATACCTTGGAGATGTACTAAAAAAAATTTCCACAAGCAAATTCAATTTTTTAAACAGAAAAAGAGGCAATGGTTTTCAATTAAAAAATATACTTTAATTCAGCACAGCTAGAAAAGCTGACTTCTAATAAAACATTTGTTCAAGTTGGCACTGTTATTTCTATGCAAAAGATTTAACACCTCAGAATTCTCCACTGTTCTGAATGCTACCCAAAGTAAAATAAGTATTACAAAATTCTATCTTCCATGACAATTATGAGAATACTAAGATTAATATCCATTATTGTAAAATTTGAAGTCGTAACTTTTTTCCTTTCCCAGTAAGTCAGAACGAATTAACCACTGATGCCTTAACTCAGAAAAATTGCTTAGGATGTTATTTCAAAACTAAAACTTCTACTTAACTTTTTGCTTGAGAATTGGGTAGATGTTTTAGCATTTAAAAAAATAATACTGCATTTGCTAAACATTTTATTGTTAGAATACAAGAAAATATTTTAGAAACAAAACCATTTCTAAAACAACTTAGGTTGATAACAAGATTTCACAAAAGATGCTCTTCATTTGAAAGGTTCAGAGAAATACATGTAGAATCAAGTAATTTTTTTTAATACTACTATAAATTCACTAAGCATTTGCTTTTCTTATACACTAAGGCTTGTTAGCTCTTATACTGAAAACGTGGCTACTGATTAAATAAGATCCATATATGTTAATGGTAACAATACAGTAATATGTAAAACAAGATTGCAAACTAATGTTTGGTAACCATGTTGTATTATAAATTATCTGTTAAGAAAAAATAAATTAAGACAGCAGAGTCTCTTGCATTAAACACTTTAAACAGCACTCTGTATTTACTAGGCTATGTCCGCTGTTCTGAACAACAGTCTCCAAGGATTAAGTCTCAGAATCAATGCTCTATTGATTTTACTATCAATGAGCATTATGGCTCACACGACTGGCCATTTTAAGGGAAGATAGCTTCTATTATAACCCACTTTTTAGAATATATACTGTTAAAAGATAAATCACTGCTTTCAATAGTAATTAAGCTCTGTATTTGAAAAATAAAGATATCAATGATTTTTAGGGTTTCAACTGGAGAATGAGCCTACTGAAACTCAGAAGATTCCCATAATTTTTAAATCTTGATTTCCAAATTTAGGATGTGGTTTAATTAAAAGTAAGTTTCTCATTAAAGAATTTCTTTATAGAAGCCCGTATTAACTACGAAAGATAGTTAGTTAATCCATGTGCATCAAAAACTACATTCAAAATTTAATTACAAAGCATTCTTCTTTTGGCACCCTATATTAATTGTTACTCTATGTAAGAAAAAAAAAGAAATCAGGCTGAAAAGGAAAAATACATCTGAAGTATTTTTCCTCAGACATATGTACATAGAATGCAGCAAATCTTTGACATATGAGTATGCCTGCCAGTTGTCTCTGAAATGTAGCAGTCAGCAAGCTAAAAACCCCCAAAGCACCAGTCCAGAAAAAAAAAAAAAAGACAAAAAAATCCCCATTTATACCTTAAGTTGAATTTTTATTTTAAAACTCAGGATTCTAGACAAGACTTGTTAGTCTTGTACTAACAAGTAACCAATTTCAAGATTATTAAAATTTCATTCTTCTGTAAAGTTTAATGAAATAGTTTTTAGAGCTCTTTGTGAAATCAATTACATTGCAAGAAAAAAAATTCCATTAACTGTAGTAGCTAATTACAGTATCATCTATTTTGATATAATTATAATTTACGTTCCCCTTTAAGAGAGCCACTGCATTTCATATTTCAAATAATTTCAGAGATCTGATATAGTTTATATACTATAACCTTGAATTAATGAGACCTGTTCTGAAATATGGGAAGACTGCACTGGTGTTTTTTATTTTGGGGGCCTTTTTTTCCCCTCAAGCTGTCGAAGACATCCAGTGCAACATCAGCCAGAACAATTTATACCTATGAATACTGACATTTAATTATAATGAGAGCTAAGATAAACACCTTTCTTACTCTAAACAAGTATATCTTGATTCCTTCGCAAATGCTTCCTGTAATCAAGTCCACATTGTTACAGAGGATAGGCCTGGTAGGTAAAAAAAGCTCCTTAAAATGGTAACAAACAATGAAACTAAAATTTAAGATTTTTGCCTAATTACAATTAATAGAAGTGCATAAAATTATCTACTTTTCCATAAATTAAAAATTATTTAAAGGCTAATAAAATTTTTCATTGTCAAGTTGATTTACCAATAAATGTCCAAAAGTAACGTGTATTTCAGGAAATGTACCTATCTCCACATACCCTAAAGATAAACTTTTCTGTAGGATTTCACACACTCTGCAGCGTGTATACAAAACATAAAATATTACATTCTGATGCATATATGTTTAATTCAATGTTAAACACTGCTACATTAAACAATTGCTTCATATATGTTTAATGTTAGAATATTATAAAGTTTTGATTACCTATCAGTCAAAGTGTGTAAGAGAAAAGTACTAACACGGTAATATTACTATATTCTGCAGTACTACTCAAAATATTAGTACACTTCACAAGCAACTATATAACTTTCTCCAAAAAGCAAACCACATTTTAATTACAACCCCCTGTATTATTATTGTCAGTAGAGGAAACACAATGTTTTAAGAAAGCTTCTGCCATCAGATAAAGTAAAAATTCACTGATAAACATAAAAATACAGAGGTTTTAGAAAAATAATTACATGTAGCTGGCCAACAGATCTGCCTCTTTAGAACGCTGTTTCTGTACATGCACACAAACAATTAACACCTCTGACATTCACCAAGACATGGAAGGAAGGGTCTAATTAGACGCAGTTTTATTACTTCAGAATGAGTTAATCACTCAATCATACAGTGCCTTTACTTTTTCTGCTCTCTGTATGCACACCAGGACCAATGCTGGATGACATCACTTTTGAGATGAACAGTAAGATGCAGATACAGCTGACTTCACTGTACAGAAGCAGAAGACTGCAGCCCACTCTTCTCGAGGTGGTATAATCCTGTGCCCAAACCATTTAGGTGTCCAGTTGTGAAGGGATTTCCAGCTAAACTGCCAGTATTCCTCACTAACTAATTTGTAAGAAATGGAACGTATTTCCGTCTCATCCCATCAGGTCTTTGAGTTACTTGAGAAATAAAAAATACCACACTTACAAGGGGGGGGATGGGGGGGGTGGGGGCAGACACGACTGAAATAATTTAAAAAAAAAAGAAACCTGGCAGAAAGCCTTGTTACGACAGACCCAATTAAGTATCTCTGGAATCAGGATAAAACTGAATTGATAAGCCCTGAGAGACAAAGGGTGCAGTATAGTTTCTCCTCAGTGCATGAGCATGACAGTAAACTCTGAGCCTCTTCCAATAGGGTCCATCACCTCACACAATTAACTATATTCTTACAAAGAAGTTGGGTAAGTTAGTCACATTCATAATGTATACAAGGCTTAAAAACATAATTTTTACAAGATACTGCATCACAGTTCCATGCAAAAAGCTGCTACTACAGCTGCAAGGAAATTCCTGTAAGTTCCATGCTGAAACTAAGTTCCAGAGAGGCAACATCACAAAGTGTATGCAAACAATGCTATAAACAAAAAGGTGGGGAAAATCTGGGGGATAAATAAATTTTCAAGTGGTCTGAAACCACTTAACTAACAATTTTTTTAAACATTGCTTGAGTAGAACTTCACAATTAAATTCTCTTGAGAGAGGTGAAATTAAAAAAAAAAAAAAAATTACAAATTTCCAAAAGTATCTCTATTAAGTACATTTTCACAACACTCCAAGAGAGGGTTATCAAAATTAGATAATCTGTACTATACAACTTGGACTCCTGCCAAGACATCTACAAAGCCAAAAACCCCTCAAGAAATACCTCATGAAGCCCTGTTTAATGACTTGTAAGCCAAAAGATGATTTACTAAAATTCCAACCCAAAAGCAAAACTCTTCCAGTGTCCTAATTTTCCTGATAATCATTAGTTTAAATGGTCATCCACTTAAAAGAATTAAAAAAAAAAAAAAGTTCAAAATAGTTTTCCAGAAAGCAGATCAGCCCCAGGTTTTCAGTTCTTAATCCTATCCCCTTCAGGTACTGCTGGACTCGCTCCTGAAGCAGCAAGGACCACTATCATTTATATAAAAAAAATTATGCTATGTATACTAAAGTTTATAGCATTATAGATAATACATCTGAAAGAAAAAACAATGAACTAAGCAACAGAAAACAATGTTGAAGAAGACATACACTGGCAATAATCCCTGAATATCATGCAACAAACCTTTTATTGATATAGTGAGACACAACTGACAGTTGAATCAGTGGCCTATATTTTCAACTACAGCTTTAATAAAAACAAGCAGTGATAACTGACACAACTCAACAAAAAGTGATATGATTATTAAGTGTTAAAAAATTGCTCCAAATAAGAGCTAGCTTTAAAAGTTCTTCCAAATATTAGTTTTAAAGGACCAGCTTCCCCTTTAAGCCACATACAATCTTTCATTAAACAGCTACATAGGAATTACAAACTGCAATTATGCAAAAAATCATCTGAAGAGTTACAATTAAGTCAAATAGGACTTCAATATATCACTCGCATGAATGCTTTAAGAACCTGTGAAAATTAACTCACCTCTGCCTCCTTTCTTCATCTTTTAAAACCTCATAGATGGCCACCAACTAAAACAAAAACAGAAAAAGAAAAAAAAAAGCCAGACAAAACAGTTTACTTTAGGATCGAGTTTATAGAGTTTGAATAGTAGTATCATATTTTGCATTTGCCAACCT
>NW_009648894.1:2903997-2944161 GCF_000708025.1 Charadrius vociferus
AAAGAAACAGTGACATATTCATATACAAAGTGTCATCAGATACACAAATAAGCAACTCCTACTAAAGACTTTTTTCCCCTCCTCACATCTGTCAAACTGAGTCATCTCAGTTGCACCTTAAAAATCAAAGGTATCATTTGTTTCATCCTAAAGATCTTACTGAAATTAAGTAGGCTTTATTTAGTCATCAAAAGTATATTTTTAAAGGTAGAGCTAATTACAACAGTCTTGTGGTTTCATTCTGTGAAGGTTCAAAAGGCTAAAACTCAAAACCAAAAATGAATTCTTTTCATTAAATTATACCTACATATGACTTGCATTGAGAACTGATCAGAAATTTTTCCTACTGCTTTTGCAAAGACTATTTATAAAGTCTTACATAAAGTGCAAAACAGACTTACACTCTTGGGAGGAAAATATAAGTATTATGTTAAAATTACTTTTAATACACAGGTAAATACTAAATCTCAGTTACCCAAGTTACTTCTGAAAAAGGGTACTTGTTTTTAATCTAACTACATCAGGAAAAACGTAATTCAATGTTCAACTTAGTAATTTCAAAGGTGTACCACTGTTCTTACTAAAACGACACCATCATAAAAAATTCTGATTCTATTTTCCCTAAAACTTTTATTGCCACACATTGCACTTACTTGCCTAAACTGTGTTTCTGCATTTTCATCTTTATTCTTGTCTGGGTGTAAAATTAGTGAAAGCTTTCGATATGCTTTCCGAATGTCTGCAGACGAAGCATCCTGAAAAAGGAATACAAAGCAAACCGTCAGAAACTAATTCCCAGAACTTTGTTAAGAGGTGGAGACAGCCAACCAAGTGCAGGAACTAAGGCAACGTAATTTGAGACGTCTAGCAACCAAACCATGCAACCTCCCCAACCTAAATGACCAAACAGTCATTCGGTCCAATTCATCTTTCATCTTAACTTCCTTCATTACCATACATCCGTATTTGCCAAAACCCTTCCTTGCTTAAAAACTAACCTGGGCGCCTTCTGCACCATTTATAAGTTCAACTAAAAACTGAAAATTATTGCTTATCTTCAAGACAGACATCATTTCAGGAAATTATCATGCTCAATTTCCCAAACTCAGGACCTGCTATGAACTCTTTCCTTATTAATATTTACACGCAATTCACCACTAATAGGATTTCCATTCAACTTCAGCTTCATCGTGTCTAAAGAATTGGATTTTACTGAAGTAGCTTCAAACTGCAGTCTTGAAGCTACACCATAGCACTGAGATCATTCTATATCTTCATCGTTATAAGAATTGCACACATTTTGGGAGGAAAAATAAAACTCAGACCATAAAATGCATCAATGATATACCAACTTAGCTGCACAATGCACAAATGTCTGAATTAATGACTGCTATTTAGCACATGCTATAAAGATACTCAGAAACAGGAGATTGAGAGTTGTATTATACAGTATATAGGTGTTACACTTACCAGAATATCCTTCAGAAACAGAAGATTGAGAGTTGTATTATACAGTTATTATACAGGTTATAGGTGTTACACTTACCAGAATATCCACAAAGCATCACATTTAAACAGAACTACTTGCATTCTATTACTAACATGTCCAATGCAACATTTTAGAAATCAACTGTTTATGTGTCAATTTATTTCTTGATTTTGTATATATTGTTCCCCAGTATATTCTCTCTCTCAAAATTACAGTGTCGATAGGGATTAAAAAACACCAAAATCCAGATCTGAATTAGCCGTAAGAGGAACAGAGATGAAATAAGATAATAATTAATGCAATACTGTAATTAGTCTGTCAGGCTTTTTATTACAAATCATTATTTTCATCTTAAAATTTTCAGTTTTATAACATGAGGCTATAATAATGCTATATACAAGTTTGGGCCAGGAGTGAATATTAGAGAAAGCCTGGAGGAGGGGAAGGGGAAAAGGATAAAGCAGGGGAAAAGGCAGGATTTGAGAAAATTCAGCTTTGAAATTTTATTTTAAGGAATTTTATTATGCCCTAATGCAAGAGCCACATTTCCATAGTCTCTTGTCTGTCAAAGGAAGGTGCTTTTATTGCTCACAAGGAATATTTCTCCTAAAAAGACCACATATGCATTTTTTCATTTTTAAATTTTCCAACAGCTACTTCGAAGGCATGTACACACCAAATCAGAACTCCTCTTGTTAAGTACCAGCTTGCTTCCAGCTTGATCACTGCCAGTGAGTTGTTTCACATTGCCATTGTTTTATAGGTTTATTTTTAACTCTTGGTTAAGGGGAAGGAAGAGACAGTGACTAAATATCTATTCTAAGCACAAAGAAACATTAAATTCTTGAGATGCAGACTTACCAGAATTGTAAGAAACAAATGCAAAAATGCAAAGTAGATAAATCTTTTGAAAATGAGGGATTGAGACCATAATAGCCTCAAGAAATGAGTACATCCAGACCCTGTATTTGGGATAAACCACAACTTATACCTTCTCTACCACACATTTAGATGTGCTTAGTATTATCATAGAATGGTTTAAGTTGGAAGGGACCTTAAAGATCATTTAGTTCCACCACCCGTGATGGGGGATTTTTGGAACACTCCTGATGAACAGTTAAAAACCTGATAAAGGCACATTAAAGAGTTGTCCCACAATGTTCTTCCAATTACTTCAAACAAAAAACAAGAAAAAAAGTTAGTGTTTTCAGTTGTATCCGAACAATTTAAACTCTAGTCTTCTTTGGGAGCAGCATGATTATTTGCGTAAAAGATCAGGTAAAAACGTAGTCTATCCGTTTCATGCTTAAGCAAAGCAAGAGATCCCAAGTCAACTCTGAAAGAATGAAGTTGCTTAACTATTTATGTTGCTTCACCATGAGAAATTGAAACAAAAATTTATAAATTTACAAAACCAGACTGTTCATCTAGGCAGAAACGATTTAGAGATTATTCTTCTTCCCCTCATCTAGCAACCCAGTAGTCCCCTTCATAAACAACATGGGCTTGTCTTCAAAACAAAATATAATATTTCAACACTACTATACCAAATAAAAATCAGGAAATAGTTTACTGGCCATCATTTTAGCTAAACCATGAAAGTGATCTTTATGAACCTATCAACCAATTATAACTAGGGCCCTAAGAGGTTGAAAAGGGGACAATAATTCCAATAAGTAATTAAATACGGGATGTTGCTGTAAATTATTTCATTACAACTGGCCCGTACAAATTTCTAAAGCGACAATAAGTCTGCCTGCTAACCAATTCTTCACAACACTGCAGGAAAATGTTGTATGTTCCAAACATTTTGCTAATTAATGCTACCTATGGGTAACGTTAGGCATCTTCAGACGACAAGGTTCCATATCCTCTAGTAGCTGCCCTGAACAAAAGTGGTGGGTTTTTGAGAAAAGCCTCTCATCGCTACTTCCTAGCACTGATTTGGCCCAAACCACGACAGACCCTAAATAAGCTACAAAGATTGGTTATTTTCTAACTAATAACAAAACATCTACCATACTGAAGTCAGCTGTTCTAAAAGACTTTCATTTATAGCTAACTGACTGTGATGGCTGCCTTCACCAACATATCCATGAAGGCTGAGAAACAAAACACTGAGTTAAGAGTCAGTGTTTTCTACAGACTAAGATATTGTTTTACATATTAGGGCATAAGTCCAAAGATCAGAGAGAGAAAGCCACGATCACACTACAGTTTTGTTTGTTTTAAAGAAAAAGCTCAGAAGATGTGTTGGGTGGCTTATGTTTACAATTCAGAAATCTCAATCTCGGTTCCATCTAAGGAGGGAAAAATAAAATCTGTACAGGCATACCAGTTAATAGCAGAAGGAGCTGGTAATGAGCTAGTGCATTCAGTGATTTCTCCAATGCTGTGCTTCCGGTTGGCAAATTTTGCCAGCAATTAAGGCAAATGAGCCTGTCACACTGTCTCCCTCATGTGCATACAAACATCAAAAAGCATCACCCTATTTCTTGATAACTATCTTTTCAAAGCAATATTGTCCCATCATACTTCCAAGGTTGAACATCTCTTTACACACCCGCTTCCAGTTAATGGATCTTACAAGTTGAAGAACTACTCTCACTCCAACAACAGCACACGCTTCCACGTGCAGCATCTAAATCCACTTTCATATGATTCACCGCTGCTCAGGAGGAAAAAAGGCAATACGCCATCATGTGTATTTTGAAAAACAAAGTATAATATAAGCACTTATATTAAAAGATAATGCAAAAAGAATGGTCTAAGTAAACATAAAAACTGCTCAGCTGTCAGCTGGAAAAAATGCATATCATAGACAAGTCAATGGAGGAAAACGTGTTTTGTGCTAGAATTAGTTTTCAGAAATACAAAACTGCAAGTCTATATTTAGGTAGGCCACAGTTTGGCCTCTTATGCATGTAAATATGCAAGTATTCAGGTGGGAATTTTTTAATTGCTTACACTTTATTGAACAAGCAGAGCGTCCATGTGTCTAGTTACATGACCTCTAGGTAGAAGTTTAAAGTTCAATCTTTTACACTTTTTCGCATAATCCTTTACACTACAAACAAGTATTCTAACACACAAACAAAACTACTATTTGAATGAATAAACAGTATGTCAAAAGTTAAACACACTTCTGAAGGTACTATGTTGGAATTTTTAAATTTTGTCCAAAGGGTGATACACACCAGATTCACGGGGTGGAGGAGAAGAGGAAACATTCTTCTCACTATTTATGTTGTTCACTTTTGGCAGCTTGTTCAATTCAGACAATGAAAAACACATTACTAAATTTTATTTTACTCAGGATCATTTTCATATTCTCTAGCATTACCAAGAAAAACTCTATCATTGGACTCCAAATACATAGAGAAATAACATACAAAAAACCATACAGGAGAAATAAAGGCAGGCTTTTTTCGTAACATATAAAAAAATAAATAATCTAAATAGGCATTTGCCTTCCATTTTTTAATTAAATTCTTGCTGAAAATGCACAAAGATTCAAATCTGGTCTCCTTGTCTGTCTATACAAATTCAGGCTCCCGCTTACAGAGTTCACTTCCACCTTTACAATAAACAAAACTGGTGTAGTACAGTACATTACTCCATTGCCTTCTATTCCTAATGTAACTATGATTACTAATGAACCTAAAAAAAGCCTCATTGTGGTCTCAAGACAATTCTTGGTGAACACATAACATATCAGATATTGCCATAGGCAAACAGTGATTAGGTCAAGGGGAAAAAAATAATCAATGTCTACATAGTTTTCACTTACCAACATATACAATTCAAAACCTAAATTGTTCCCTTGAGTGCAATGCAGTTATACAACAAGACTTAGTTACTTACAATTTAGCAACTGCTTCTAATGCAGTAAATGTGCTCAATTTATCTTGGGTCTTAAATATGCCTGCCAATGTCTTCAAATAGGTGGCATTATCTTTATTAGCAATGGGAAGGCACGTGGTCCAGAGGACCAAGTATGCGGATAGAAATCACGTTTATAGTCACTTGCTGTTTGTCCAATCACTTGTTAATAGGTGAACACAGAATGACATCAGTATATCTATTTCATGCAATGCTGCTGAATTAATGTGTAGAATTTTCCACAGCACATGTTACTGCAGCTACACAGCAACCAAAAGTGACAACTGTATAGAGCGCCAGCTAAATGTATTTCAAGCACAAACCTTATACCTGTAAATAACCTCAGTGCAGGCAGGCTTTCATGAGGTCTTTTTCAGCCTTCCCAAATTATAAATCAGACTTGTATGACTCTTGTGTTTGGTTTTGTTTTGGTTGTTTTTTTTTATTCAAGAGTAATTCAAACATATATGGTTTCTTCAACAAAATATTCCATTCAGAATTTTTGTGTAGAAGACGGGGTATAAGTCACTACTTTCGGTAACCATCAGGTATAAAAGTTGAAGCAGA
Organism: Charadrius vociferus; assembly: GCF_000708025.1. Taxonomy (NCBI): domain Eukaryota; kingdom Metazoa; phylum Chordata; class Aves; order Charadriiformes; family Charadriidae; genus Charadrius; species Charadrius vociferus. The sequence goes on from NW_009648894.1 coordinate 2,909,936, forward strand.
ATAGTACAGAAAAAAGAAACAAAAAGCAAGCTTTGTAAAGTCACAATCACATATTTTTCTTCCGTGATTTGAAACTGCAGGAGGCACAGCCTGTCCCACAAAAATTCACAAAACAAGCAGGGGCAGATAACTGGACAGCTCCAGCTGTCTATTAAACATTGTGTAAACATAGCTACTTTCTACCTGGTTGTTTTCATGTGAACCCCACAAAAAACTAATATTCGTTAAAGTGTTGGTCATGTTTGTTTCGTCTCTGACACTTAAACGACCACAGTCCTCATTCCTTGAGCAACATCAAGGAACAGAGTGTGACCCCTCCAAAGTCCCTCATTCTCACATGGGGACAGAACAGCAACCACAGTTGCTCCACAACTCTTCTCTAGGTAATTCAGAAGATGGAAATCATATAGCTGTGACCCTTCTTCCAACCCAATTCTCACCCCCACTTTGGTTTGGCATAGGCTGCCACATACCTCTTCAACATGCTCGAAAGCCATTCTGACTCTGGAAGCTTACCACCAAAACTGTATGATTCAATGGCTTGCATTTGCTCTAAACTTTGTACCTTTATTTAAAAAAAAAACAAAAAAACAAAAAAACCACACAACCAAAAAAACCCCAAACACTTAAAAAAGTAAATGTGACTCTCTTAGAAACAAATAAAAAAAAAAATCTCACCATCAGTACCAACAGCCTTAAATGTCACAATACATATCTTCTTTGCACAACCAAAAGCATCCCTGTTTCCTCAAATGCCTTTTTGGAATGCGATTTCCCTTTAAAAAATAATAATAATTAAGAAAAGAAAAATCACACCTGCATGCTGTTCCTACACACAAAAACTGCTCAGTAGCACCAGGAGGAAGAGCAACAGCTACATAAAGCAGACATACCCATACCTAACATGGTTGCTCCTGTAACAGCAGCAACAAGACCAGAAAATAAATGAATCTTCACCTATATCAAACTTGATTAAAACACCACTCCCATATTTGCTTCACATGCATCCACTGCCACCTGGTCCTAATTTAAGCTCCCATGACCAGATTAGTTCCAAGAAGTACACCTGAGTTTGCCAAGTTTGCACTTGGAAAAACATCTATAAGGGAAATAGACTCTTGTAGCAAATTCCAGAGGTGGGAAGGACCTGCTGGCAATCCTGAAGAATATAACTCTAGGAAAGAAAAGCAAGTGTCTCCCAGAAGACCAAGCATTATCTGTGAACTCTTATAGTTAACAGATGCCAGCTGAGTTTTGGCTTAAATTTCTTGCTGCATAACCTTTGTTCAATTCACCCTTTATTTTTACTGAACTTCTAAGACAGTCATCTTTTTCAAGGATGTAAAATGAGTTAAACTCAAATTTGCGGCTTCTCTACAGATGAATGCTCCAAGTATACCCAGGTAGGAGGAGAGAGATCTGCTCTGCTGCAAACCGAGCCATGTGTCTCACAACATTCCATTGATTTAAACTGAATAACAGCACAGCAGGGAAATACGCAGGAACTAAAAATAATGCTAAAAAGGTGTTTTAATGCTTTTTTATGTTGCTAAGTTTTAAAGCAATTCATGAAATGAAAATGAATACAAACCAGCACAATGTATTCCTGTGAGCTTCTGATAACTGGCACAATCCCTTCACTGGCATGTTTGTTTCCAGGGGAGTGTGTCAAATGAAAGAAGACTCTGTTTTCAGCCTAGCGTGCCAAATGAATGAAAATTCTGCTGCCTCATGCTTGAGAAACCAAAAAAAGTGTTCTCCTCAGCACATGTGCACAATTACACGGGCTTAGCTTTCTTGACCAATTTGAACAACAGTATTTATATGTAATTTTTTTCTTCTGTTGAAACCATTTTAGCCTTTTACCTTTTTTTACTTAGATTTTCAGAAACTGATTATTTAGGAAAAATTAGATTGCCCAAGAGAACACTGTCATGTATAACCGTAAGTTATGATTTAATATGAGCTTTGTCTCTGAGATGCAGAGAACACTCACCAACTCTCATCATTTTTAGAACTACTCTTAAAATTCAAAATGGAGAAAAGCTATCAAACAACAACTGAGCACGTTATTCAAGCCAATACTGACTAATTCAAAATCCTGCCTACAGTTATAGTTTATTTCCATTTAGTTTTTCATTCTGGTAGTTCAAAAGGAAGGAATGAATAAGTATCCTTCATTTATTTCACATGTTTTTCCAGGAACATTATCACATATTTATTCTGATTCCATTTTATATATTACATTTATTGTTTACATATTTATATAATATGTGTTATATATACTTTTATAACATAGACAGTTGCATATATTTATATATACCTGTGTGTATTTCCTTATAGGCTAAAGAAAGTTGTTTCTTAGGAGTTATCTTGAAAATCTGAGTTCACCAGTTTACAGCTCTGGGGTAAAAATATTACCTACAAAATTCCTGATCCTGCAACATATTCATGGGAACTGAATTGCTACAAAGAAAGACCACTGCTTTTACAGTCCAAGTTGGCAGGGAAAGCAAAATGCGATGTCTCCTGCAGTGCGTTTCTTGCTCAATGCCTTTGCCCCTAGATAGCACAGCCCCATGATTTACAAGAGAGGTGACACTATACCCAAAGACAGCTGAATGCAGTCCACACTCACCACTGTGTAGCATTAGCATAAGGCGGCAAAGATTTTGGGGTATTGGATCTGACAAGTTCCAACCCTTCCTACAACGTAAAGCCCAAAATATGCTGCTATTTGATTGTTTATACAGTTTTCTTGCTACATTTCCGCTTTAGTATGTTTCCAGCTTCTTTCCAGAGAGTAAGGAATTAAAGGAAATAAGAGAATTAGCAAGGCTACCTCCACACCAGACCTCTACCACCTCCTCCTCCTCTTGCTTATGCTGTTCTCATTACACCCTTCCACCAGAACTGACATTACTGACCCATATGCTCCTACACACCAAGCCTGTCTTTTCAAATAACTGTTTCCCAAATCTCAAGTTAAGTGTTATTTTTTGGAGGGAGATTACTAATGACCACAGATTTAAGTCCTAAAGAAAACCAAAGACCAAAATAAATAAAAAAATAACTCCCAAAAAATTACTTCATTCCTGTGTCACTTGAACCATCGTTGACACTTTTGTGACTACATCTTTAACTGACTTGTAAGCTCTAAAACTTTTCATATTTTTGTTTATTACCCTGCCTTCGGACGTCCAAAAAATGAGGAAAAGGCATACGAGAGACAGGATATAGGATGTACAGCTGAAAATATTATAAAGTCATACAAGAAGCCAACAGAGAACAATTATTCCCAACACAGAAGTTTTCAAAAATCTACCCATTATCTTATGCATCAACACAACATTTACATGGTGAATAATCTGCACAGACATCAAATTTCAGAATAAACTTTAATTATATTAGCAAGTTCCTCTGTCCTATCAGCAGTGAAGGACACAAATTTATATGCCCATACACCCACACATATATCTCATACATATTTTCATATACGCACACACACAGATGCTAATACAAAAATACATGTAAACACACGTACCTCCCCAGCAGTCCTTAATGCTTATACAATGCTCTAATTTATATTTGTAATGGTTGCTCAACTTCAAAGTATTTTAATAATACAGTTAAATAAAAGCTGTTACATAAGCTTGGAATGAATAGACAGTGATCACTTTCACATCTTGACTTAAGTAATGTTTTAATGCCAAACTGGAAGAAAATAAGTCATACCTTGAACAGTTAAAGGATCTAACTGTCAAAAATGAAAAGGTGTATCAAACAGGATTTTATGAGGTCTGTCCCAGTTCCACTGATAATAATTTAACCAGCAAATTGAATTACAGAATCACTGTTAGACTTGTAGTTAACACTAACCTGGGAAAACCTACAAAGATGCTGTCAAAAAACCCTAGAATTTTAAAAGATTCAGACAAATTGGAGAATTGCTATAAAAAAAAAAAAGACTATTTCCTAAGTGAAAGACTAGTGGTCTACATCTGGACAGAATTCATCAACTACACAAACACAGGATAGAAAAAAGCAGTTAGGCAGAAATGATCAGTGAATCACAAGCTGAGCATGAGTCAGTGGCATGATGTCGCCTCTCTGTGCAGCACAGCCTACCATGACACAAGCAGTACGGCAACAAGCAACCGTGCCATTTCGCGCAGCAATTGTAAGACCTCAGCAGATTGCTGTGTCCAGTTCAAACAATGCCGTTAAAGAAAGCTATAAGCCTGTTCAGAAGATAAGCAAAAAAATCTGAATAGTAAGAGGTCTAGGAGAAAAAAATAGCGACTTGGTTCAGAGAAACTGAAAGAATAGGAGTGACAAGCTTAAAGAAAAGGCAGCTGACACAAGGAAATAACATCTTCAAATACATAAAAGGTAACTGTAAAGAAAAATGGAATAATTGCCTTGCCTGATCTATCAGGGCTAAGCACTAACAGTCAGAAAACAGCACAGGAAGATTCAACTTAGGTACCAGGAAAACTTCATAGAAGCATCACTAGAATATCACCGGAACAGACTGCTGAAGTCTCCTTTATGAGCAGGTCTTGCATACATTTATCAGGCGTGACTTAGATTTAACTGGTTCTGTCACAGCAGGGTATAGTAGGTCACAAACAGTCCTATATTTTAGAATTTAAATATCCTTTTGATGATCAACTTAATAATTACTCTGAAAATATTCCAACTGGATTTACTGCATCTGTTTATGTAGTTTAAAAGGTCCTGGCTGAAAGACAATATTCTTGTCACACTGAAGATGACAGATGCTCATGCCGGAAGAGAGTCAATGAGATTTTCACAAAACCTAAAAGGGCTTCGGAAGGAGAGGCAAGTATAAGAGGCAGCAGGAAACACTTCTTTGCTATGAATTTGAAGTACCATGGGGCCCTGCTCCATGACTTGGGTGGCTAGGTATTAGGTTTATTTTTCCTGTTAGACATCAGTTACTCTGAGCTACAAAGAAAGTCAACCTGTAGTGGATGTTCCCTAGTAAGTCATCCACATAATTTGAGTTTAGAATACTTTCTCCATCTGTTATCAGCTTGAAAGATCATATAGAACAGATATGATCAGCAAGGTTCCTTGAGAATGTCAGATGAAAAAAGGACTAAAATGAACAAGAAAAGCAAGCAGAAATTTCTACAAATATAATTAAAATGTTTTTTAAATTAAATTATTCCTTTAAAAATGTTCTGTATTTTGTTTATTATAAATACATACTTAATTCCTGCAACAAAAACACCTAAATGAGGATATGGTAGAGCTGCTGTAGGAAACCATATCCAGGCACAGCAGTTATATTTTCTTCATTTATGACAGAAAGCAGGAGCACCTCTCTAAAAATCGTACCTATATTTATTTAATATATTTTATATTTGCTACCACCCTCCTTTTGCTATTGTTAACCTAGCTTCTGTACCATAGTATAATATTTCTGAAGGACTCATTTTGTAGAAGCAATGTTATTTTTCTCAGTTTAAGGACTCTTAAAAATAGCCCTATCCACTGGACTTGTGCTTTGAGATCTACGTGTACCTGAGTTTGCGGTCTTTTTTTTTTTTTTTTTTGTCCTTCTAGAGCCTGGAAGAAATGAAGCATTTACTGAGATCAAGAAGTTTTTCATCTCACTGCTACAAAATCCCCATTGTTCAGCTTGGATAAATCCTTTATAACTTTCTCCAGAAAATAACCATAGTTAAATGAAAGGCATAAAAAAGATCTCATGTGTGAGGTGGTTATGTTTTCCATGAACAAAATCATATTAAGGGAACGTTACTCTCCTCCTCCCTCAAGGAGAAATTGTTCCACCTTTTATTTTTGGCATATAGAACAGAAAATGTTTACAAATCTTGAGACCTTAAAAAAACCAAATTTAATTAATAGGGAAAAAAGAATTGTTCACACGCACCTGATCAGAAGTGGCAAAATGCCGCGTATTTTTAACCAAAGATACTTCATTACAGACTACGTTAAGGCAACTTTGAGATTATGTAGGGTAGTAATACCTCTGAGAGCCCCAAAATACATTTACAAACCTGTATTAATTTATTCAAAATGTATTTCTGTGAGTGTTTTTTCAAATGCATTGCTTTAAATAGCTAGGTTTATAAAGAACTACTGGCAGTATTTATCAAATTGCTTCCTTCTTTATTTAGAACACTTTCTACTGAACTAGTTAGGATTTAGCCCTACCCGTCATGTAGGAGAATCGCATAATGATCCCTTTATACTCATTAACTACCATTTTAATGAGCTATTACTACCTCGGGACTCAGAAGACCTCAGGGAGGTTGTAACATGCCACTACCTATATAGTAATTCACTGCTGAGTTAGTACATAGCCTCCTTGAAAGAATATAGGAATGCCCTCCATCACTCTCTGTAGTACTGAGACGAGTGTCAGCAAAATTTCTGTGTATAAGACACATCCCAGCCTAAAACTTAACAAACTTCTCAGTTAAACTCCAATAAACTTAACAGATTACCTATTACTATGGCCTACAACTTCACTAAAAGTTATCACACTCCTAACAAAGCTAGCTGAAAGCTTGAGCATTGCCTGACCACCTCAACTCACAGTTTGATGGCATAAAACATCAAAAACATTTTAAAAAAAAAATTTATAAAGGGCCAGGGCAGAAGGCAGGGGACGCTAATATCCCAAAAGACTAGTAGCAAAATCTGCCTGAGTCTGTATGAGCCGTAAATTAGCCAGCCGATGTACAAAGGTACCTGGATAAAGAAATCAAGTTTAGCATTAGGAACCATCAATTAAAATTCACAGAAAAATAATTTATAAGCAACTGAAAGCTAAATAAATTAAATTTAAAAAAGTGTGCCCATATAAGAAAAGCCACATATATGCAATGATTTGTGATGGAACTGACTTGAAGACAGCCCTTCCCATTCACTAGCAATTTTGTGTGGAAAACGGCTATTATGGTCACTAAAATATGCTTATCTGACATTATTTCTAGTAAGAATGAGCCAAATAATTCTTAAGAAAGATAATTACCTCTGAAGATTTATGGCAGCTGTGGGCAGATACTGTTACACACAGTGGCACACTGTTCCCTGAATTGCCCTCTGTGTTTTTCACATCAAAATGTTTGAACTGAACCACACAGGCCCAAGCGAGAGGCAGAAAGATCACCTCCCTGCTTGTCATAAAGCCATTCCGTGCAAGCAGTTACCGCTCTTTTCCAGCACTACCTTGGAGGCATCGTTTGCATGAGGCAAGGGAGTAACTCATACTGATCCATAAACTGCCTCCTGCTTGGCCTGCAAGAGCCAGAAGAGCAGAAGACAGGCCCTACCCGAACTGGGAGATCCTCACAACAGGGCATTCCCCTACAGAAGCAGCCTAGGGAACAGCTGGTAGAGGCGGTGCGTGCCAAGCTTTTGCTCTCACAGCAACATCCACAGCAAGGTTGCAGCTCAACCAGACGTTCTGAAAACCCAGACAAGTCTAGAAGAGACAGAGGGCAGGTCTGCACAAGGAGAAAAAGCTGAGAAGAAAGTGTGAAGTAAACACTCGTCCGCATCTACTTTAAGCATTCTTCAATTAGGTGAGTGCAACACCCAACAAACTCATCACTACAAAAGGCGGTGAGTATCAAACACATATACATGCCTGCTTCTCTTCTTAAACAGATAAAAATAATCCAGCAAAACTAAGCCTTTTTTGGTGGGAAGCTAAATAGTCTGTCACCACCATCAGAAGGCTGAGAGGCAAAATTAGCTCTTGGCCAATATTCCCTCTGAAGTCACAAGTGAAACAGATGGGGAGATGCTCCCTGCTCCTGCGAGAAAAATAAGTAAAGGAGCAAATGTAAGGTCAGTTTTTCAACCACTGATATTAAAAGGCAGCACTTGTATGGAGCATATTCTCAAGTCACAACAGCACAGTTGGAACTGGACAGCTGAAAAGAAGAGATCTCTTGCTTCCTCCATTTTCACTTCCCCACCATCACAAGCAGAAGTTTACAGATAAGAGGAATTTTCTCCTGACACCTGTATTTTAAGGATAGCTCCTCACTCTGGAAGCAGTACAGAGCAGTAGCCAACTGCAGGAACTACAAAGTTGGGTGAGCAGAGCTGGTAGCAAGACAAACACTGCAAAAGGAAAAAAAGACCAAAAGAAAGGGGCAAAGTATGCCTTTTTCTATGCCTGTGAAAAAGAAGAATCAGCAGTTGAGTGAGCAGCAATAAAAACTTGGCACAGGTTACATGCCATTAACTATGCTACCAGAAATCTGTTTCAGCCAACTGTAGAAGATAGTGGCTATTACCAATTCATTTACTTACCTCTCAACATGGGATTACAGGAGTATCAGCAAAGATAACAGTGAAAGTTGGAAGATAAAAACGGTAGTCCTCAAGGAGAAGCACTGACAAGTATAGAATATTTCAAATGCAAAAGCTACAGGAAAAGCTTTGTGATCACAAGCCTTAAATGAAGCAAAGATAAACCCTAACATGCGTTGTCTCCCAAGTTTTCAACTTATAAAGTCAAGACTAAAAGAAAGATCAACAGACAAGCAAGAATATTTTGACACAGGTGGAAAGGACTGAAACTACAAGTCCACAAGCTATTAGACAGAAAAAAGCATTTTGTTACTGACAATCTTACAAGTATCAATAATAGGCCAAAGCCACATTTCTCTATCTCATAACCCCAGCCATGGAATCAAATCCAAGAAATGAAAAAGGATTCCATCTGACACAACTTCTTCCTCTTGTAACTTGTCTTTTTTGGAAAGGAAAAAAAAAAACAAACACAAAACAGTGGTGGCAGAAATACTGCAAAACTATTTCTGAAAAAAATCTGTCACAGTAAGTACCACTGGCCAAAATAAAAGAAATATTTACTGCAGGGTGAAGAAACTGAGGAAGCAGGAAGAAAGTAAGAAGGGGACTAAAATTAGTCCTTTTCCTCCTCGAGCTCTCCTCTTCCAATTAGTCCTACACAAACCCCGATCCAACTTTAGGCAGATGCCAGCAGTGGAAGCTGTATACCCTGTGGCAATGTCAACAAAGAGCACACTGTTGGCAAACAGACCAAAAAGAAAAGAATTTTTGGTCAATTCCATTTTTGTTCTTTGAATCAAGAGGGAGGATAGTTCCTGTTTTTTTGTGGGCTTTTTAAAGTATCAAGAGGAGCTACTGTTAAAAAAATAATGAGATTGTTAAAAGATAAGACTTGAATTTCATTAAATCTCAAATACAAACAGTTTAAAAATTAAGGGATAACAGAAATATGATAAAGATAGTCCATGTTACAGGCAATAATGAGTATTCTGAACAGGTAAAGGAGATTTGGTGGAAATTCCTTCCCTGAAAAGGAACTACAATCTCTCATCATTACACCTGCCACTCTGTCTTTACACAACATACAGGGGATGACCGCTTACCCAGTGAGCAGCTATTCAGTATTTTTCTCCACACATTTGTTCATGTGCAGCCTCATCTGCTCCTAGCTGCATGCTGTTCAAACATGTTTGGAAGCCGTGGTTATTTGTTTTGAAGCCCATCACAATGGCATCAGAGTTCATCAATAATATTGTTAACCATCATAATATCTTAAGAGACAAGCACGCATTACTTTCCTGTTTTTATAGATTGCAAAATGAGGCATAGATTAAGGCAAAATCTTCCATAATCTCAGGTGCTAATTTTATCTCATATATGATTTTTCCAAGTGCTCAGTATCAAACAACATTCCATACATTCAGGGCACAGAGTTTAATCGACTTCAGCTGCAGCTGCAAACCCTCAGCATTTCTGCATATAAGCCCCTAGTATCTCAAATTATGCAACCAGAATTGCAGAGCACTCAAATCAATTAGTCACCACTTGGGAAAAGTTTCGTTTAAACGACTTGCCTAGCATCACATAGGAATTCTGTGGCAGAGAGAGGAACAGAATCCAATCCTCAAGGGCACTTTTCGTCTGACTAGCTTACCCATGAAACCATTTTTTTTTCCCTGCAATCTTCTCCCCCACTCTCTACATACCCTCAACATCTACAGGTTAAACAGTTTTTACAGACAACAGTCTCTTTCAATACATAAGCCTGAAGCTGCACTGGGGCCAGATCTCTCCCTGAGCCTGAATAAGTAAAGACCCTGTAGAATATAATGTAGTGAATTAAAAATCATCACAATGAACAAGCATAAAGAAACCAAATTAAGATTTGAGACATTCTGAAAACTGACGTTCCCTAATTTTACAGTATGCAGTCCCAGAAATTTGTTACTAGTCTTTAAAAGCGTTATTAACATACATGGCTGTTGTACAAAAAGATGGATAAACAAGCAGATTCAAAAAAAAGAAAAAAAAATATTTGCATAAGCAATGCAGACCTGCTTCATAATAATAACTCACAAGCAGTGGTTCCACCCCCCACCCCCCCAGATAAAGCCAAGCTCTCTGAAGAATCATTTTGATTCTAACAGGCTCCATGAAATTACAGAATGATCTAGCTAGTTATCAGCTTGCCTATTTCAAATGACAAATAAAACATAAAATGGATTACTCCTTAAAACAAAAGAAGTGTAACATTTCTGAAAGATATGCAGTAGTAGACTGGTACCTGCACAGAACGAAAACCCAGCATATGCTATATCATTTTAGAAGGGCAGGGAGAAATCAGTAAACCGAGTGCTCCTTCCTTAGGAAGGGGAAGGAGCCTGCATGTATTACAAGCAGATGAGCCCAGGTGTAGACAGACAATTCTGAAACATGCAGGGTCGAGGCAACTGATGATTCTCTTATAGAAAAGTGTACTTTTTGTCTCAAAAGACCCAGAAGTATTTACCAAGCACTTTCTGCAAGGCATATGTATTTTTATCACCTAAGACAAAGAAGCACGACACCCAGCACCCTGCAAAAGTATAATGAAAGTAATGAGATTCTAAAAATAATGGCAGCCACATGAGAGAATGGCTAAGTGTTTTAATTACCAATTCTGTTATGGTACAACAAAGTTATTCCTTAATAATTCAGCAGAACTTCTCTACACATGAGGGTACTCCAGAAGCACAAATGAAGATGTCTGCTTTCAGACCACAAATGACTACAACTATTTTTTATCCAAATTACTTGGAATCTTGTTGAAATATAGTTTGTGAGGCACATTTTCAGAAGTTAAGAACAATCCAGAACTGTTGTGCTTATGTAAATGGCATTGCTAGCATTTATCAATACAGGACATACTTGCAATACGTTTCTATCATCTCCATCTCATTTTATCACCACATTAAATGTAAAACATTTGACTAAGAATTAAAAAGCCTTGTATACCCTGGAAGACAAACTCCACAAAGCTGAATAAACATGAATAATCCAAGCCTTTTCTTTAAAAAAAAAAAAAAAAAACAAAAAAAAACCCACAAAAAAACAACAAGAAGAATCTAAGTATTTATAGTCGTATTACTGAAACAGTATTTCATGTATTTTTGTATTTGATGTAGTTTTCCTGCACTAGGTAAGAATAAAATAATAACTTAAAATAAAGAACTATACTATTCCCACACAGGGCAATCAAAATTTGCATGCAATTAAAACAACATTATTTTAAATATCAAAATTCCAACTCCGCAAGTTTCCAGGAATCCTAGGACTCATGCATATATTTACATGGGAATAAAAAATGACTGTTGCCTAAACACTGGTAGAATTATGCGCCCAAACAAACTGACAGGCATGCTAAGCTTTTATTCAATAATATTTATAGATCTATATTCAGACTTAAATATCCATGAACTGAAAAATTACCAGCACCTTTACAAGCAAGAAAACTTTACATATGGAGAACAGTTTATCTTACCCAAGAAAACCTTGCTGTTTATATTGATCTAGAGTTGCAAGAGTCTTGTTTATAAAGGATTTTTAGCATAGCAAGCATTCCTTGAAAAACGGAAATGAGGGCAACTTCCATAATCATCTTAATTTAGATGGACTTTACACACACACACATACATTGTAATCTATATGCATACATAGAATCATAGAATGGTTTAGGTTGGAAAGGACCTTGCATATTTTAGGTAATGTTCTTCAGCTGAAACACTTAAACAAAATTTAAGAGTCTTCACTACCACCTGCCTCTTGTCAACTAATAATGTTAGATAAGACCAAGCAGGTATCTAGGGGAGAGAAACTCAAAAATCAGGAAACGACAAAAGGAAATTGGAATACGGTCACAAAGACAGAACTATAACTAGTTTCCATGTTTCTACATCAATTTTTGTATGAAAAAAAGTGAAAACTATTTTTAAAATACAACAAGTCAAGGATATTTGTTCAGTTAATCATTAATAACAGAAGGTACAAATAAACCACATATAAGAAGTAAAAAAGCTTTTGTGATAAAACAACAAGAGTTTTGTTTTGTTTTTTTTTAAACTTTCTTTACTGAATGAGTCTCCATAAATCTTTAATGGGGTCTGAAATTTAGGTAAATATTGAATAAAGGCACAAACAAAAAACTTGCTACTCACTGCATTAACGAGTTGCAACACAATGAAATTCAAATTCTGAAAGGCTCTCTTGTGGCAAAATAAAACAAAAACATGAAGAGTTAATTCTATGAGCAATTTGAAGTTCTTCATATTTATTCTGCTTTCACTAAACATTACAACCAGAAATGCTAATCATTACACAGTTTTATATGATCAGTGTTATCAGCTTTTTTTTTTTCTATGATTCTAATAAAGTAAAATAAAATCATTTAGAAGATCTCTCCACAGAAGGGGAACTTCTGATTATTTTCAGTAATTCAGTAGTTTTAATTAGTGCATCTCTTCCATCCATCACTATTAAAAGTAAGCTACGGTAAAAATGAACTCCACAATAGTATCAAGTCTCCAGTTCTGGTAGGACATTTTTACTTTTAAATGACAAAGCTAGGTACTGCCTATAGATGCAGAATTAATTCTTTGTTCAAAATACACATCAGTAGTGAATTCAGTAATATTCAAGGAAATTTACTGCATATATTGGTTGCTTATTTGTGCAACTGTATGCCTTCTCCAAGAATTCATTTGTTCCTTCAACCCAAACAGGAAGTAATCATTTGAGATTTGCTCAGCAGTCAAGGATAAATAAAAACGCCATCAATGTGGTTTTTTTTTTAATGCCAAAGAACCTCAAAGTTTTAATGATAAAGTTAATATAAAGACATAACTAAAAGACAATTTCAGGACAAAAATGACCCCAAGTTTTAGCACAGCAAAAGAAAAAAGCCAAAGGATTTTTAAAAGATCACTACGAATTTGCCGACTTGAACAGAGATGAAACCTAGAAATTGAGACCTTTACTATTATTTGCAACTCTTACCCAGATAAGGAGAAATAAAAATAACACATTGCTTCTGGGGAATTGCTACTACTGCACTGATTAATATGGAAACTATGTAGTACACACTAGCTACCCTCCAGGAAATGCACAAGTTGCATTACATCCACAGCCTTTTATTTTTTTTCCCCTTTTATAAAAAAAAGATACTTCTTGACCTCAAGATTTAACAATTGTATGCAGTCATATAACATAATTCCTTGAATGAAAAAAACTCTCATCAGATAGATAAGTTTTCTTTTCAGGCAAAAAAATGCAAAACCAACCAAACCAGATTAAAGTTACATTTGCTAAAATTTGTGACAATCACCTAGAAGAATAAAATTTATCTTGCACAATTGTATGTTCTTCCCATATCTGATTTTTGGCTGATTACGCTGTTCAGCCTGGCAAGCAAACAGAGCAAGATTAACACTAACTTCCTAAAACAAATTGATTTCATGTTCCAAATGCTGTGATAATTTCCTTTGTACCTTTCAAATTTCAAATTCCCTTAAATTGAATAGTAGCAGCTGGAAAAGCTTGCACTAGGTTCTCTTAAAATTCTATTGCACCACAGTAGCTAAGGTTTTCCACTGACATGAAAATAAATACAGCCAACCCATATCACGTAATGAAGTAAAACTTCATTGTTTTCTAACAAATCTTACTCAAAACAGCATTGACAAGAAACTTATTTCAATACCTTTTTATACCACACAATGAACTAATGCCACAGATGAAGACGTGCTACAGTCTCACAAGGGCATTTCCAGCAAAAGAGTCTCCACTGGCTGAAACAATCATTCTAAATACTGCACTATCTTCAACTCCATCTCCTACCCCTTTCTTTTGACCACTAGACAGATTATGTATTTGATACTTATTTGATCAGATAAATGTGAATCTTGCCCCAGAATTATGCTCTGGCTGTCATTTTATTAAACCAGCAACAGCAATCCTTCAATTAGGCTAACAGATACCAGATAATACTAGAAATAATGCACTTAAATGCTTTTTAAAAATACGAATGCTTTTTAAAAATAAGAATTCTGTCTGAAACCAAAGTAAATATTTGATAACACCAGTAAATTTTCACTTATGTTCAACTGTGAGTTTATGTATTACTGCCTACTATAGAACTAGAAAAATACTGCTAATGATTAAGGTATTTAATAATTATGCAAACTTACTTGCTTTTTTGATATTTTCTAAAATTAGTAACAGGCTGTACTTTCACAAAACTTAACAAGTCAAGTTCTTCCTTTAATATTAAATCAAAAACATAATGGCGAAATACTAGCTGTGTGTATTTTTAACAAACAAGTTCAATCAAGTTGCTTTCTATCATCTGCATGGATGTTTTTGATACTCATTCAAAATCACTTACATGTCAAAGACACTGCATGAAATTGAAACCTTTACTAATGCCAAGGTTTGACCCAGGATCCAAAATAAATCTGCATGTACAGACCCTTGTACCTACACAAAGCACCAATTACTTCAAATAAGGTTTTGTCTGTGTGCTAGAGTCCACCCATGTGGAGCCAATTACTATAGCAGGGCCATTATATGGTTCATTTCCCCATACCAGCTTGGCAAGAGGTGTACATGGGTGTAGGAAGTGCAAAAGAACCTTCACTAATAAAGTGCCTCAAACACACGTCCGTGCATTGTAATATTTAATGTCACAACAAACACTTCTTCACTGGGACTAGACCATGCAAACCAGTAAATGCTGCAGGGCAGTTTCCAATTTGAACAGTATTTTTCAAGTTTCTCTTTTTGGTCCACCAGTAAAATCCAATTATCTTTTTTTTTTCTTTTTTTTTTTTTTTTTTTTCAAAAAAGCTTGAATAATATTCTGATCCTTAATCTACATCACACATTTCTAACAATATCTGAGAATTCCTAAGAATGTTGAGAGGCTGTAGGATTTGAACAGAAGGTGTGAGAAAAATGTCAGAATAGCATGCTTTTCAGGAAGTACAGTATGCTTATAATATCAGAAGCACTGATATTACTTATTGATTATGTCTGGTATCATTCCATTCTTAAATGGGGAAGTTGTTGCTTGAAATAATTATTATAAATAGGAGCAAACCACTTGAGTATAAAAATCTCTCCCCCATTGGAAGTACTGAAGCTCCATCTAGAGGCTTTTCTTCCTCTACTGTCATTTGTGGTATATGTAATATCACCTAGAAATGTGAACAATATTAAATGTCAGAGGCTTCCTTTGTACCTCCTCTTTTGTTATTCATAATGGGTTCTTGCCCTGAACCTTTGCCTGGCAACACTAGCTCCTTCACTGCCATCAAGTGGTAAGAAACCAAAACTGAACTTAAAAATGTAAAGTCTCAATAATCGGATTAAATGATGGGTATAGTATAGAGACAACTATAAATACTGAATACTGAAAATCTTTATGGTTCTTTTCCTTCAAGTTCTGGTATATCTACTCCAGAGCACTAAGAAGCCTCAGACAACAAATACAGGAATGGTTTCAACTCTCTTTTTCTAAGGTTCATTTTTACTTCAAAAATGCAGCAATAGTTTCAAATCTCTTTTTCTAAGGTTAATTTTTACTTCAAATTGCACAGAATAAATATCTACGTCCATATTCCCCAACACTATATTTAGAACTAAAAGGCATCACAATAAAATAATTTTAAGCAATTATATATGTAACGCATAACACTTCAAAAATACTTAATTTAGCAATTAGGAACAGCATAAATCTCTCCTCAGAGTTAGTGTTGCCTACTGGCAGTATCTCAAAAGAAAGGGTGAAACGGCAGCCCATCTCTTCGGCAGTGTCTAATGCAGCAAGTATGCAGCTGTGTCAGTCTCTCCCTTTGTGCTCCACAGCTGTAATCAACTGTGGACATTTGTTATGTCAGGAGAAGTCTTAATGCTCTACAATCAAAAGCGACCTATGGGGAAACAGCCCACAACACACCAAAAAAATGGGAGGGTTTGTCTACATCAAATAAATAGGAAAAAGACCTAATAAAGTAACAGCAGAACGGAGCCAGGCTGCAAGACCTTGATTGCTCCAATTTCAACCCCTTGAGTGACTTACGGTACAACTACTCCCACAGCTGCCCATCACTCCCACATACAATGCTTCGAATTACAGAAATCCCACAAGGTCTTCACCATGACTAGGAATACCTCTAAAATAAACCTCCTAGCATACATACAGTGAAACGGCATTAACCGCTTCCATCTGCTCTGCCATGCACACAACCTTATTTCACTATACTTTCTCTTCAGCAGTTATTCCAATCGAGTATTTTGTCCATGGCAGAAGGTAACAAAAGACTTCCTGGTACAAAGACTTCTTGGTGGTGTCCTGTTAGACAGAATAGTGACTAGCACATGTAACAGAGCTTAAGAATTCAACTTCTGTTACAGAAATTTAAAAATGGAAAAAGGAACAGTTATCAGATTCAAATTAACAGAAAAAATAAGATTCTATGATGAGCTTTATCAATACTTCAAATGGTAGGGATAGAACTACTGAACTATTTCTACCAAATCCTATGTCTATCAGTCCGCAGATTAAATCTGTGCTGTGTAAGTACTGGGTGGCCACTCACCTACCTCGAACTGAGCAGAGCCAGCTCTCCGCTGAAAAGCAGGCTCACACAAAGCAGTCTGCTAAAACTTTGCCATTGGGAGAGCAGCTGCCAGAAAGCCAAACCTTCCATCTGGAAAAGGTCAGTGAGATCTGACTTCTGTGTTTGCTTGGCCCTGGAACCCAGCCTGCTTGTCCAAAGACACTTTGTTTCTAGACCAGCAATTTTCAAATACAGTTGTGGAAAACCCTCCTTCAAAATAATCATTGGTGTAACACCTAGATATTGAAATTGAGACCACATCAAATATTTGTTTGAGAATGACTGGAGAAAGCCACAAAAAATAACAGTATGTATTATGAAACACAGGACAATTGTTTCTTCTGCAATGCTGGGAAAGGAAGAATAGGGCTGATACTGATACCCATAAGTAAAAATATATCTTCAGAAACAACAAGAGTAAGAGGAGACCTAAAACTGAACAGAAAGGGCTTAGAATTCAGTGAACAAGCAAAGGAGGAAAAAACAAACAAACAAACAAACCCCACAAAACCAAACACCCACCAGCAACTAAAGTATGTGAGGATTTTAAAAAAAAAAAAAAAATACCACAACAAAAAGGGAATATATAGAGGGACTACAACATGCAGCCTAAAGCCACATGCAGCTTTAAGCTCGCAGCACTAACTGCCTGTTGCTTGGCAATTCAATCTTGAGGTCCAACTGAAAAGCCAAAACCAATTTTAGACAGTCATTTTAGTTACAGAAAGCATAAGGATTAGACAAAGAGGCTGTTCCTGAAGTAATTGAAATGTAAGTTAACCAGGGTGCACACAACCACTTTAGCTCCTGAGCTGAAAGAAAGGACTGAATTTATGATGAGCAGTGAAAGCCATAGAAAAATTTGATGGCAGCAGGCATACATTTAAAAACAAACCAACCAACCAAACAATAAAGAGTAACGATGACCTCCAAGATTAAGAGTGACAAACAGAAGTAGAAGACATTGGAAATTAAAAAAAAAAAAAACCACAACAAAAAATCTGTCATTTTTCTTCCTGAACATGATTACATGTAGTTCAAGCTGATTGCAGATCTCTCAAAAGGATGTATCAAATACACTGATAAGAAAAAGCAACCAGAGAAAGGATGCTTTAAAAAGTACAGATATTCCTGTATAGTAGCCCTGATTGATAACTAGAGTTCTTAATGAAGGGACAAAAAAAAGGAAAAAGAGGAATCAGAAGAGAAAGTACAATATATACTCAAGCAGGACAGAGAGGACTGTCAGACTGTTCACTCTTTCAGCCTCTGAAAATTAGAACAGGAAAAAAAAAAACTAGCACAAAAGCCATGGAAAGTGTCATCAAGGAAGAGAGAATAATTATTAGCTCCAGGGCCTGCATGGACAATCACCGTGAACTGCAATGCAGAAGGTTCCTAAGATGTATTTACAAAGCCCTAACAATACTCAAGCATCACAGTCAGCAATTCTCAGCTGTGGCCACCAGGGACCCTATATACTGCCCTCATTAAAGAAAAGTGCTCGGTGCAGTCCCAGCAACAATGCCGTCTTGGTGAAAAATAAAGCTTTAAGCATAGCAAAGAAGAAGCAGCCATTTAGGTAACCATCTTGTTCTCCCATCACTATTCTAGGATTGACAGTTTGAAGACAGAGATTTAGTTTGGGGGGAAGATGGCGGGGGAAAACAAAAATCTCCATAAGGCCCAGTGAGCTAATTGGTAGAGCTAAAACTGTAGAACTGTAGCCAAATATTAATCTAGAAAATGAAGTCCTGGTAGGCGGGTCTAAACACATCTGCTACGAAGTCTAGAGAGGAATGAAGAGACAAAGGGAAAAAAATCAGCACAGTTCATTCATTTTGAGGATTTGTTTGCATCTTTTCTGGGTAAAGGAGATAACGAAGAGCAACTAAAACAAAATATGCAGGAAGTCTATGGCAAGCATGTGCTTCCTTTTTTGGGGTCACAGGTGTTTATTCTAGTTGTAGATGGAAGGACACCTGCCTTTGCCCTCCTTTGTCAAGATGGGAATATCACTGGGACTCTATAAGGAAGACAACGGCCTAGAAATTAAAAACCAACTCATCCAAAACGTTGCCTGGACCTGACTTTGTTAGAAAACAGGGTAGGCCTTCATACTTTATCCAAATAAAACTACCAAAGTCCAACTTAAACAGAAATCAAAGGACAGCATAATAAGCAAGATGCAACTTAAAATCAAATTATTCTTTTGAAGATTGGCTCCTTTCCTTGGGCTATAATAGCAACTGCAGTACATTTTCCAGAATACCGATGCTTTAAACAAACCAGAATTTTAGAACATTTATACCAGAGCACATGCAATAATTCTTGCTCAGATCACAAATTCAATATTTACCTTAAAAATTTAATACAGAAGAGCTCGAGCCTGTTAGGCAATCGGCAAGAGTGACCATAAGAAACTTCCCTGGAGCGACCTGCCATTCCAAGCACGTGCTGGCTCCGCTAGATTCTCCAGCTTTCCTTCCTCTTGCCAGCGTGCTCGGAGTCAGCAAAGTGCTCTCCCACACTGTGTCTCACTTGACTAAGAGATAGATTTTACACTAGTAGAATTCATTTAGACTATTTTTTCACCTTTTGTAATAGTATTTTTCCTTAACCAAGTCATCACAAGACAGATCCTTGTGAAAATGAGTCCTGTTTTCAAGGTGCCTACTGCCAGTGTATGAATCTGTTACTACTGACGTTCAATAGATCCCAGAAGACAAGCACTGGGCTGAGAGTCAGAATAGCATTTTCTAGACTGAACAATTATCTCAAATACTCTTACCATAGTCTAGCACAGAAATTAGCAACGTGTGTACTAATTTAGTCACACAAAAAACCCCCAGCAAATGGGGGGAGAGAGGGGGTAATCAATTCATTCCCACATTTCACAACACGCTGATTTTCTTTCATGTTTTATTCTTAGGGTATCTGAGCGATCAATGTCCTTCAGGGAGTCTTTCCTTCTTCTTTTGAC
Source organism: Charadrius vociferus (assembly GCF_000708025.1). Lineage (NCBI taxonomy): Eukaryota > Metazoa > Chordata > Aves > Charadriiformes > Charadriidae > Charadrius > Charadrius vociferus. The sequence goes on from NW_009648894.1 coordinate 2,929,901, forward strand.
CACCACTTTAGAACTCATACCATCTCATCTTTAAATAGCATACTGGTTTCATTATATAATTGGACAAAAGGGGCCAAGTTTTTACCGTGAGAGTTTAAGCATTATTTTCCACCTTTGCACACCTACACTTGATACCATCCCTTTAGGCATTCTTACCTTCATACCTAAATCCATTAATAGAATTTTGTTTTGTGCGTGGCAGTTTTTTTGTGGGTGGGTTTTTTTTGTCCACCTACCCCCTGCCAGTGGAGAGTCCAAAAGGCACCACCGCTTGAGCAAGCTACCCCTTAAGAATAACCAAAATAATTATCTTACTAAATTGTCCTGTGAATCTGATACGCAGGTGAAGAATGGAAATGACTGCAATATATGTACTTCTTTAAGTCTTGCAGCCAAACAGTCTGGGATCCCACAAGCAACCCATGTGCAAGTTAGGGGGGCGGGTGTTGGGGTTTATGCTAATAACAAGTTCTACTCTTGCAGCTGGAATGGGAAATACTCTGTATATTTGTCTTAGCTGGACTGCAAAATATTGAATACCTGATCAAGATACAATTCTATCTTGACTGAGAAATCAATTTCAGAAACCAACCTAGTCCAGTACGGTCTCTCCTGGCCATAGTATCAATCTGATCACGTCTAACCAGCTGTCATGTAAGGCTCTCATATCTCATGACAGCAGACAGGATAACCAATACCCTGATAATAATGGGATACCCTTAATTCAATGACAGTGTCTTCGAGTTAATCTGTTAGAAAAGAGCACAGAAGCTATGGGAACGCATCTTACATATTCCAGAAGCGAAGAAACTCACATTTTACAGCCTTCTGCTTTCTTTAGGTCAGAAATTTGAGAAGATACCATGCCTCTGTTAACAATTCTCTAAATACTAGGCAAGTTTTCTTTTTAAAAAAAAATATTTTTGTTAAAAATCTATGTTTGCTTTCCTCAAAGTTCAGAAGACAAATGAAATTATATCTTAGAAAGAAAATATGGATATCCACATTCACTGTTAAGAAGTGTTTATATTCACAAATACATTTACAAGAGAAGTCAACATACTGCAATGCAAAATGGCAATCTATGCAGGAGCAGTTTTTAAACAAAAATAGCATCCCAATTTATTTTCTAGACTTCAAATACTACAAAATGAATGCAAACAAAGGTTTTGTACTGAAAACTTTAAAACATCATAGTTTAAAATAGGAAGCGTAATATTAAGATTAAAGTACTCTATTGCTAAGGTATGATTTTTACTTCAAGTGCATTTCTCTCTAACTCTATCCCTGTTGTACAGAGAATATAGTATTACCTAAATATTTTGGATTTAAATACAGTCTACACAAACTTATATCTTCAGAGAATGATAGAATTAATCATTATGGTTTTACCTAAAAATCAAGATGAAGCTAAGACATGCATGATAAAAGTCAGCTGCAACACTAAATAATGCTTAATTGCACCTATACATTACAATTTGCTGTCGCACTACGACAAACTGGAGCCTTCATAGGACAATTCTGGGTCCAACTGTTAAGGCAAGTCAAAATAGGAAATACTCACCACCAACACCCCTCCTATGAAATTGCCCATCTGAATTCTGCACTAAGTACTTCGTACCTACAAAAGTAGACTTCCCAGAAAATGCAGTCTGATTTAGTCTTTCATTGCCCCGTACTTTTTTCTAGTTACTGTTTCTTTGAGTTCTCAAACTTGATTTCTCAGTGCATCACTTCAGCAATGTACATGTTAACAAAGAGCCAAGTCTACCCTAAATTCACATCTCTTGACATTAGTCAAGGTGTGTGTACAGCATGGAAGCAACGAGTAGGATTAGATAGAGGGTTTAATTACTTTAGATATACCTAGAAGTATGAGTTTATAATAAACTGAACAAAAAATAGATCAACTCTACTTAGCAGAGAAAGAAAATTCATTGTACACTAAAGGACTGTACTAAAACCTTGAGATTCAATACAACTTTTAGCTTTAATATGTTCACATCAAGTTCCTGCATGTCAAACAAGTTCCCGGCCGCAAAGTTTATTTTGGCAAGTTTCTATCTTTTAGAACTTCCAGAAATGAAGGCATTTCATAAACCCCTGTCATGCCTTTCTCCTCACCATGTTAGCATTCAATAGAAAATATAAAAATTGAAGTTTTCACAGGGATTTATATAACTGAAAAAAAGCAATACCAAAATCTTGCTTAAACCAACAGGAATTAGCAAAGACAATGCTAGTAAGTGGTACCATCAAAATTAGGATAACTAGACTAAAATAATCTCCTTGTTTCCAAAGACTAAACTTTAAGTATATCACACTAAGAACTTTGCTGGGGAATTAATAAATCCACAGAATTACTACGGTATAAAGGTACCATAAGTCAAGGGTGGGGGGGGACGACAACAGGGGGACACACGGACAGGCGGAATGACAACATACACACAAACCAACTCTGCTTCAGTCTTAGTCAAGTAGTAATACAAACCCAAGCCCTCCATTTTACCTTCTGAAAAGAGAACTATTGTCCAAGACTGAGGTGTTCCAGAGTTATTGCTAGTTACTGAAGAAAAGTGACCAGAAGCAGATGATATACTCCTTCCAGATCTCTCAGTTAAAGGCCTGAGCTCCTAAGAAAATCTGCTTAATCATACACGCGTAGCAGTTAGTAGAACAGGAAAACCGTGTAACAACAGCTATTCTTCCATCTAATGATCAATAACTAAAGTCTAACTAACTAAGTCACTGTATACAGGAATAAACGTGGCCTGTTGGAAAAGATGTTGCATGGCTTCTGCAATGAGAAACCCTGCCTCACCAACCCACCTGAGTCATCAGAGTGCACCAGTAAGGACAGAGAGAGGAGGTCCAGCAGACACAGTACAGTCCAATTTTGAAAGAGCTTTTGACAAGGTTCCACGCCAAAGGTTATCAAAGGAACTAAGTTGCCACAGGATGGGAGGAAAGAGTCTTACAAATAGAAAATTAATGAACAGGATACAAAAAGCAAGGTTTAATGGCCAGTTTTCAGGGCAGAGAATAGGCAGCTGAAAGGTCTCCTGCTGGGGGATTGATGCTGGGACTGGCTTTATTCAGCACTTTCAATGACAACCTGAGGAGAAGAGCACGCAGTGAAATCTCACAGTTCATAGCTGACACTATACATTTTGGGTGGATACCAGACACTAGTGAGGGAATGCCAAAGAGGTCTGGCAAAAAAGTGAATGAAGATTCAGCGAAGGTAAGACCGTTGCCTTAAATTAAACCGTGCCTACACAGAGCAGAGCTTGGAGCTGGCAATTACAAATTATTAAGCGATCCAAGAAACAATGCTGACAGTTCTCCAAACCCACTGTACAGCACCAACTGATGGAAAAGCACCACCAGTAATGCACCTTTTAACATTACTGATCAAAAACTGTGGAAGCAGAGAGGTACAGGGGGAAAATGGACTGCAAAACATGGCTAGGTTCACATGCTCTCCCTAACTAACACCATCTACTGCTACTGGCTTTATTATTTTTATTTAAGGAAGAAGTGCAAGGATTACACAGAAGTATATAAATAGTAGGAAACCAGGGTGGAAAACAGCCATTGACAGCATCCATCACTCCCTGAAGGCATCCAAGGAGCTTGTGGATGACATGGAGGTGTGCCCTAACTGGAGATCAAGTTGACTAGGGAATGGAAATGAGCCCTCACAGGCACCAGGATCCACTGCTTGGGACACAATACTAGACTATTATTAAACTTTTGCAATCAAGGCAAGGCAAGGGTGTTTAGTATTCTCAACTGCAAATAACATTAACAAAACCCCACCTTATTTCTTAACTGATAAACGTTTATCCAAAAAACTACATCTTCTTCAGAAGCCCTACTGCATGACACCACTGAGGAAAAGGTAACAATTTAAAAGAAAACAGAAGTAGGTATCTCCAGTGACCAAAAGAATATCTAACTGCACAGAGAATGAACAAAAGAATATCTAACTACATGGAGATAGATAGTGGTTTTCAACCAATGAATCACAGGCCCCTGGAAACTAGTAAGCTACTGACCTACTTCAGGTATTGTCCTTAATCCAAGTTTACTACCCAGCAGTCTGCACCTCCACCAGAAAATTAAGGTGGCTATAAATCATATCCATTTGTAGGTAAGAAAGGTAAATGTAAGTGTGTGAAAGGCATAAATCAGCATGATTGAGGAAATTAGGAAGTCAGTAACTCATTGATAGGTTAGTCTATCTGTCCAGCAGAGGATTGGATTCCACGCCCACCCCCGGCAATTAACACAGCTTTCTGGTTAAGCACCTAGTATTACTCAACCAGAAAATGTGAAGATCAGAAGGATTTACTAAACAGACTACAGTGCACTCCAGCATGGGAACTCTGTAGTATGTAACTGAACATGAATGCATGAATGTAAGTCAGTTATACCTAATTTTTTAAATATAGTACATAACTTATGTACAAAAGAGGTTTGTTCTTTCACCACTGTAAGTTGCAAGAGACAACTGACTGACCAATACACTCGATCTGTATTTCAACTCTTGAAACACTATAATCAATACTGTCCAACATTTGAATTCACTATTTTGTTTTCAATGTTGCTGGGTTAGATTGTAGTGTTGAAAAGCTACTGGAGCAGATATAGAAAGAGGAAAATATTCAATAGAACAGAAACTACAAACCACGCAGGTTACAAACTGACAAAAGAAATACTTTCTATTCAACATATAGGTAGACTCAGGTTGGAAAACAAGTTTATTTCAAATTTTTAATCACCTGAAAGAAGTGCTGGAATTGAATAATATTTCCTTTCCATTGAGTAAGATTAAATAATTCCCAATAGGAAACAGGAAGAGGCTTCCATATAGGATGAGATTTTACAGACTTTCTTTTTTTTCTGCTGTAACATTGTAGTAGCCACTGTTAGACACAACGTCCAGTAAAGGAATAACTAATATCATTGTTAACTGTCACAAAATTACATGGCATTCAGCTCATCCACTCTCCCCATCCCAGCTTCTATATCCCATAAAAGAACACTACAGGAATCACTGACTATGAAATGGTGATTATTAAACACAGAAGCTAGACTAGATCAGTTTGAAATTTAATAAAACATCGATCAGACTACAGAATTGTTCACAATATTTTCAGGGGTCAGTAAAAACAATTATTGCCCCTTAAAGGAGAAACTATTCACCCTAAACCAGTACAGTAAGACTACTTCACAGCTTTCTCATGCCCTCATCAGCACTGAATGCTTCCTTCAACAAGCAAAAGAACTTTACACTGTAAGAGACAGCAGCATTTCAGAATTACAGCCCATGTATAAAAGCAAGACTGCCCTCATTCTTCTTTGTCTCTTTAGTCAAAGAAAGATTGCAGAGTGACTTTACTTCAACAGCTCCTATGAATCTTCTGGTTTTCTCCACAAGTTTTCCAGATTAACACCAAGCAGGAAGAATTTCAGATCTAGCAGAGATGATGGACTGCTTATGAATTTTCTTCTCTTCTCATTCCACCACTCATTTGTTTGACATCAAGAACAGTTTGTGAGGCCTGCAAGCCAAGTCATTAAAAAAATTTGCACTTCAGCAATCCATCAGATGAGAACCCAGTAATACACAACCTTGCTTTAAAGTATTACATTCAAACATTATTTGCATAATTGTAACATACACCACACATACAACCCATTGCCACATACATAAGATTGTTTACAGATCACTTTTAAACAGAGCTAGTAACACCCAAACAAGGCTCACAGACAAGCAAACAAGAAGCAAAAGAAACCCAGAAACCTCTTATCTCCTCATAACTTAGAGAAAAATAACAATTTTAGGCTGCAGGGAAAAAAAAAAAAAAAAAAAAAAAAAGAAAAAACCAATAGCACACTACTGTTCAGGAACTCAAAATTGAGAGAAGCTTTTTTGGAACTTTTAATGGGCACAGCATACAGCTAAGCAAAAGCATGAATGCTAACAAGCAAATCAAAAGCAAAACTGCAGGTTTTCATATGCCACGTGAATTTTGTTAGCCCGCTAGGATGCTGTGGAAAACCAAAACATTTCAGGTATTAAAATGAATTAAAGGAGGAAATTAATGTACATCAGACACATTCTTATAGATGAAAAAACCCTTTTTTATCACTTATACTGTCATTCTTACTGGCTCAGCTGTGCAACAGCACCACAGGCTCTTTGTTACTGGCTCTGCTGAGAACACAAGTAGCACCAACCCATCTAAGGAACATTTTATATGCTGAATTTCCATTTTATTTTTTTAAATTTTACCAAGTACTTGAAGTTAAAATAGCACCACTGATACCTCCAAATATCTCTCACAAAGCCATAGTTTTCTCTAGATATGATTAGAAAACCACGTTAATCTTAACAGTAAAATGAGTCTAGATGGAGCATAAAAGGCTTATCTTTCAACACAATGAAATTAAGGCTGCCTCTAAGATTTTTCTTTACACAACTTTACAAACATGATGACCGCAATCCACAGCAGTCAAGCAGTAAAAATCCCACTGGAAGTCATTTACAAAACTGTAATGTTAGATTAATTATGTGGCTGGTTTAGATACCAACACAGGCACATACATGAGAACTTCAGCAAAGGGGATGACTTTGAAATAAGCATAAAACATGCAGCCTTGTGTAAGGACCAGAGGCCACCAGCACAGGTCATCTACCATTCCTCACCAAGAAACGGGCGCTCCCTTTGATGAAATACAGGTTAAACAGAACACCTAGGAAGAAAAATAGCTTATTTTTTATTTCTGCAATTTGAAGATCAAGTTATTACGGACACATCCTTAAAGGGTTAATGACGTGGGAAGTATAGAGAAGAAGCGCTGAATTATTGCTGCTGCAGGCAAAAAAAATAATTCAAGACTCCTTGTTTTATCCTTTTCACAGCACTTTGCATACTGTTAGTTCCCTTGGGTTCGCAAACATAGTTTTCTGTTGCTATATGTCCTTCTATACAGCAAGGAAGAAGAAAAATATAATCTGAAAGAAACCAGGAAAGTATTATATGAATGAATTATCAGGGAAAGTGAAGAGTAAATGTCTTTAAAGCTATTTATAATGGTAGCTACTGAAACACTTTTCTGTCTTTAAGGAAGGAGCCAACAATGAAAGCAGAAAAACCCTGGACTTCCTTGGATAACATCCAAGCAGAAATTTAATAGGGAACAATACAGAAAACCCATTTTTATGGAAAATACAAGCTTTACAAGTCTAGGTGTCTTGATCATTTTTAAATGCAGCAACTGTGAACAAAAGCATCAGGGAAACGTTATGCATACAGGATACATGGCAGGGCACTTGCGGAATGGATTACAATAGCTATCAGCAACTTACCTGGAAGTTCAGCACTCTTAAAAAAAAGGCAAAACAAAACCAAGCACACATGAAAACCTATATCCTACACCATCCTCATTTACAAATCTGAGCAGCTATCATAACTGCTTCTCTGTGGTGACTTTTATGAGCAATTAAACTACTCTATAGTTCAGAACAACTTTGTTCTGTAGGATCCAAGTGAATAATCTCAACAATGACTACACACAATTTTAATATTTTTTTTTTTTTTTTTTTACGAAAAGCAGAGTTTCCTGAACTGCTGGAAATCTCACTTCCATGTATAACTCAGACTCAAATAGGAAGTTTAAAACCATGAAGGGATGCAGAATTATGTCTCAATAACATAGTGAGAAAAAGCACACCATTACTGATGATCTGAGATTACAGCTAAAGCCACTAAAAACAAATCTGGATTTTCTAATGCTATTTTTGTTTAAACTAGTGGATGGAACCTCATACTGCCTCAATGTTGATAGTATATTCAGGGGCTTTGGGGGGCTTTTTTGGCTGTAACTGTCCTAACAGGAGTCAATTCTTGAAGTCAAACAAACAATTTTGAAGAACCCCTCCCTCATCCATCACTTAAAAGAAATGTACAGTTTCAGGAATTACTAAAATACATCACTGTCCAAATAAAGGTCTGCTACTACTATCACCTAGTTGTGTGCTACAGAAGTTAATTATTTTTGACAGTCTGGAGCAAGGAAGTGGAAACGTATTTCATCTCTCCAACTGAGAACTCTGATGCTGCAATTGACAGTGCATTAAATTCTAATGCCTTCCAAAACTACTAGACCTGCTTAATATATATTTTGAACAAGTAGAAAACAATCTTGAAATGGCCGTAGACCATTAGACATGACGTTTAACCACTAGCCCAACAACTTTGATTCCTCCAACACGAGTAACTGAGATATTAAGCTGCTACATGGCTCCCATGTTACTTCACAGCACAAGACTTTCAAAGGTCACAGTGAATACTGTATTTGTCATGCAAAGACAAAATAATCTTACAAAACAAAGCAAGAAAAGCCTACAGCTTAAGAGTTTTGACACAATCAACTGAAAAAGTGATGTCATAATTGCCACGTGTGTGAAGCTCTATCTCACCAGATCAAATATTTCCAAAGTTTGGAAGACTAAAGCAGTATTAACAACCTAGATTTTCTCTAAAACATTTGCAGATGATGCGCTCTCCACCCACGTATGTTAACCTTAAATAGCAGCAGGGAGAACAACCTTAATTGTTAGAAGAGCAACCAAAGTAAGTCTTTGGAGCGTGATCCAGCTTGTAACAGGGAAGAAGAAACAAACTGCTGAGTTTCTGGGCTATCCCTCCTTATTTCCCCTTCCTTGTCCTCCTTATGTACACCTTGCCGGCCAGGGGAGACAGAAGACCTGTTTGGGCACAAGTAGGTTGTTCTTACTAAGGACTTGAGAGCATTCCTTGAGTAGATACAGCTCTCCCTCACATGCCTCTTCGCACTTAATGGGACCACAGTGTGTACTCAAAGTTCCCAAAAAGCTCCAAAGCAAAAATAGTTTTACCTAGATTTTTTTTTTTTCTGGACAGTGACCCATTCAAAGCCAGAACTACAGCAATGCCAGATGATATAACACTGTCAGCTCCAGAAATTGCCATTCTTTCTGAAAAATAATCTGAAAGAGACTACGCAAAAACCTGTTGCTGAGATTTTTCTTAAGTCTCCCATAATGCCTCATAATACCATAAGAAAAGACACAATTTGTTGTGGCGTTCATTCCTGGGAAGCTTCTTACAGGACAATGCCAAGAGGTAAAATTCAGCATCAGCCATTTACTATAAACTATAGTCTTAAAGATACATCTACCTCAAATTTTTAGTACAGATCAGGAGTGCACATGTAAAGCAAACTTCCTTATTGTACCCACTGACTGCACATCATGAAGCAGTCCTGGAGTGGATGAACTGGATTCCTTTTGGACAGAACTGAACTGTAAGATGTAAAACCAGGAGTGTAAACAGCACACTTCAACACAAATGGGCATTGAATCCACGCAGCCAGCCTGGAATTAGTTCAACAACAACAACAAAAAAATCCCTGAAATGCAAACAGTATGGACACCGATTCCTCAAGACCAAATGTTGCATTCTACAGACGCAAGCGTGTCTGGCCCTGCTACTTGCCAGGGTACATACAGCTCCTCTGTTCCAGTGTTCTTGAAAGGACCCTGTTAGTCCAACAGGGTAATCTAAAGGGGTTGTGGATTCCCGCAGCCAAAGAAATCAGTCCTTGGTTTTCACGTCTTGCACTTCTTGGAGTTGCTAACGTACCAGTGTCTCACAGACTGTAGGACCAAAATCAGGTTCTGTATTTGCAGATCTGACTTTGTGTTGCAGCACAAATCTAGCAAACCCATCATCTGGCAATGACATGGATACAACGCCCTTGGTTCTCTACAGTAAAGCCACATGAATGGACTAGAGCCTGGTTCAAAATAAATCTCATGTGCCACAAGGAACGCATAAACCAATACTGAAGAAAATCCCACTCTCAACATTTTTCGGGGGTTACATATTTATCCACAGTTTTGGCCAGCAAGCCCCACGCATGTGTTAACTCTCCCTCAGGAACTTGAGGTCCCAGGGCCTCTTCTACCTCAAAGGGCGCTTGGGGAAACTTTGTGTTTGCTTTCATACACTGCACAGGCCTAGCAGAACTTTCAATACAAACCTGTTCCCTTATCTGATTACCAGTAGAAGCCAAAGCCTTATTCAGAAATTCCTTGGTCCTAACTGATACGTAACATACTGCTCTGGACAGGCCAATTCTAGCAACACAGCTCATGCATTTTAACCCATCTTCACAAACAGGCGACGTTTCCTAAAAATTTCTCGATCAGATCCCTTGTCTCCAAGAACCGTATCACAAAGTTTCAAAAGATGTTCAGAGGCCTGCAATGCCTTCCTTACTGGAAGCCAAAAAGAGTAGAGGAGCAGGTAACTCCTTGTAGCCATATAAACAGTTATAATCAAAAGCATTATTCTGGCAAGGAGATCCACAAGTTCAACTGATGCCAAGTTGATTAACCCAGACCACACCATATTTATGCAGGTATCAGCTACTGAAAGCTGTAAGAGACAATAAAATTAACTTGATCAGTTCGTTTGTCCACCATACAGGCTTGTAGCTCCCCAGATCTTCCTGGAATTTTTCCCAAAAGGTGACATCACATTTATATATTCTCATTCTCAGGTAACAGGGTAATTCTATTACTGAGTCTGCATAGCCTCTGGTTTAATTCTGTTGCTTCATCTGAGTTTTTGGATTAATACTATTTGATCCAGATCCCTTTGTCAGTTTGAAACTGGCTAGAGGGAAGCAATTGCTGAAATTATTGACATCTGATCTGTAAAGAGTTTATGATTCTATTTTCTTCATTTGGACACAACTTCAGTAACCAATTGGGGGACATGGAAATGTCAATTTTTTCTCAAGCCAAAGGTTATCTTATGTCCCCATTCTGCTAGGTCAAACTTCTCAAGAACTGTTTTAGATAAGCCATTCAAGTTAATCACACCATCAACTTCAGAACAATCAAAGAAACAGGACAGCAATTCCCAAATTGTTCAGAACAGCAATAGTAACAATGCAAAAACTTTTTATATATGCTATGATACCATTAGACTGTATGGATGAACAATTAGATAGATAGTGTCTGTGTATAAATATCAGATTGTTCTTAATCCAGGTGCTCAGCCCCAACACTTGGGGGTTGGACAAAATGACCTCCAGAGGTCCCTTCCAACCTTAACCATTCCTGTGAGTATTTGTAGATTTCTCAGCCAACCCCTCCTTGAAGTCAAGTGCTAAGGACCGTTATTCTAACAGCCAAGACAGTCACAGTCTTACTCCTCCTCTGTCATTCCACGTTCACACCAAAAATCACTTCCATTAGAGCATCCTCTATCTCAGTTACCAATCTTGGAAAACACTACAGCACCTTCAAACCTAACACCCTGCCAGTGCTGGATGACAATTACGTGACAACACCAGGAGGCTTCCACAAGGCTCTCAAAAAGACAAAATGCATAAATCCTTACTCCCACAAGCATAGACTAGCAAATAAATAAATAAATTCTCTTCAATCCCAGGGAAAAATACAGCAGCCAGAGGCTGGATGCTAGAGAGCTACAGGACTTCCCACAATGCCTTCTGCACCTTGTCAGTTGAGGTCAACATCAGCTTCTGACATCGCATATGAGGTTCAACAAGCAGCCAGTACCACAATTCTCCCATCAAAACCTAAGCTGCTTTAATGCCTTAAGGAAGCATTGGAGTCATTCCCTATATGTTTTCAAAACACAAGATGACATGCTTAGAAAAAGTCTGGCAGCCCTGACATACTACCATTAACAAACGCGGTTGAGCATCCGTATCTCAGATGCACAAGTTGCATCCTGCACAAGGGAGAAGTACATGAAGGATGAAGGCATTATTAGGACATGATACAAGGCAATCAATGCCAAGAGGAATATTGGGGCAGGGAGGATCGCAAAGCAAGCTTTGATGAACAAAAGATTATGAAACAGTCAAAAGGCATGGCCACAAAGGCTACTGCCACACATACACTCTGTCCGTCTTGTGCTAAAATGCCAAGAAAAACACCTTAGCACAGGGAATAAAACCACTAGCACCAGAACTACAAAAAGGTAATCACAGCGTTCTCGTCAAAGGCATCCCAACTAAAACAACAGTGACATACAAAATAACCAGTAAGCTCCATTAAACCATAGTTTAAAAAAATAGTTTTACCATAGTTTTAAAAAAAATAAAAAAACCTGAAAAACAAGCAAACAGCACATAGAGACATTACGGTAAAAGGCAGCTTTGTGTTAAGACATCCAAGGTAGGATACAGCACACCTGAGATTTGTGCACTTTCCTTGCCCGCATTACAAGACTAGTTACCCTTCTCATACGGTAACTTAAAACAGCTGCAGCTACCTAGTGAGGCACTGCAAGTCAGACTCCTGCTTCAGTATCTTGTTTGAAGCTTCAGGTATAGGTCAGGGCTGGACAAGCAAGCCGCAGGAACAAAGGATACAGTGTGGAAGAACCTGTAAATCTATACAGCAACTTCTAATGCTTACAAATTTCTACTGAAGCTCAACTTCAAAACTGTGTACTCTACTCACAGGTATATTCTGCTGCGTGTGCAAAGCATCTAGTACTATTTACACTTCAAATCTTGGCTATAAAGACCATATAAGTGACTAGCATATACTTGTAATAAACAAAACTTCCCTTCACTTGTGTTGCATTTCCCCCAACTTTTTCCCTGCTCGCACATACAAGTAATTCAAGGTCTCCATTAATATTAGAAGTGTGAACTAGCAGAATATTTGCTTGCTAAATGTAACATTGTATTTCGCTAAACTTATTGTGCAAGCTACAGATTCAGCCCTAGAAAAAAGGATTGTGGAAGATATTAACAAAGAGTTGCATACCAGGTCTGAACATCACTAACTGAAACAAACAAAATTTTGTATCCCTACATTAGCTAAGGCTAAAATTGTCTTTAAGGAATTAAAACCTAGATTTTTAAGCTCATGACACTGAAACTTGGGTAGCTGTGTTTGCCATGTTGAATATATGATGGTATTCCATGGTGTTTAAAACCAGACACTTAAGAAAGAGTAAAAGAAAGAGATGAAACCAACTCAGAAGCCCCCAACTATCATTAACAATGACAGCCTGTAGTTTCCAAAACAGGATGCTTACACATTGCAGACACCTTCCCTGTCTTTGTAGACATGGCCCTAATGAAATGCACCTGAAAATACAGCTATTCTCAAAAACTACAAGAACTACATCAGAATAAACTTTAAGGTTGTCAGCGAAGCCATTTGAATAGCAGGATCACTCACCAGAACATAGAGGTGCTAGGAGACAAACAAAGAACAAAATGTCTTTTGGGGACTCTGGGTCAAGTAACCAATTATAAAGAATTGCAAATCTAATTATTGAGGAGAGGAATACTGACTGGAAGAAAGACAAAAAGAAGATTGCTAAGATGCATGAAGAGAGCTCAAGTGAGATAACACACACAGTAGAGAATCCAGAGATGAGGAAGGCCATCAAGTGGGAGCCAGGACAAGTGATACAAGTTGAAGATGCCAAGTGGCAGCAAAACCAGCAACCACATCTAAAATATACACAAGAAACACGGGATAAAAATGCTCGTAACAGGAGTCCCTGTCTTGACTACACGTGCATGAAAGTTAACCGAAGGTGCATAATAAATGCGTTAAGGTAATCTTAAGTGTTGCCTAGCAAACAGAGGTGAAAACCACGCACAATAACCAAGATACATGGAAAGTAAACAAATATAACAATCTACAAGCCATTACCATGGCAAAGGGTCACAGTCTACCACATGGTATGCATGAGAGAAAACAGGAGCTGCAACACATGGCAATGCACAATCTTAAGAAGTTAAGGAGCTGCAGCTATGCAGAATGAGGGAAAGATGAGAAACAGCCATACCCAGGATATGTATGGGAAGTGGGAGAAGCCCACAAGCTACTTTTATCTAGCTGTAGATGCATTTGGAGAAAAAAAAAAAATAAAATATATATTCAGAAGAGCAACAGGCAGTAGGAACACACAAAGGTACAGTGGCAGAAGGAGTGCTGATTTATGGTGGGGCCAGAAGGACGAAAACCAGAACAGTACTTGAAGGAGAGCTGGGCCCATGCAGAGGGAAGGAAGAGGCTGGGGAAGGGACAGGAGCCTGGCCCAGAGCCCCGGGAGCCGGAGCACGGGGTAGGGGGGGTCGGAGGGTCCAGACTGCAGCGGCAGAGCCGGGGCAGCCGCACGCCTGCCAGGGCCAGA
>NW_009648894.1:2945133-2961042 GCF_000708025.1 Charadrius vociferus
GGCGGCTGGGCCGGGGCTGGGCCGCGCCGCCACCGCCGGCCCCGGTTCCCCGCGCGCTGGGTGTCTCCTCAGAAATGCGTTGGATTTGTTGATTCCGTAAGGGTGGGTTTGGTCACCCTGACCTGTGCCACCCTTAAAGCCCTCCAGCGTATTGTCAGTCTGAACTGGATTTTTAAGCTGTTTTCCCTGGACCTTTCATTCTGTCCTTGCTTAAATTAATGTTGAGCGTGCATGAGAAGTTGATGAGAAATTAGATGGAAACCTAATGGCTCAGCAATACAAATTATCAACATTAAATCAGTGTCCTCTGGTATGCTCAGACTCCTCAGAACACCCCATCAGTTTCCTCCCGCTTGAAGCCAGGCCTGCTTAACTACTCGCTATCAGAATCATCTCCTTAAGAGACGGCAGTTTCGCCTGTCCCAGAAGTATCCATGAACTGAATCAAGTTCAGAAAATATTTTTTCCAATTTAAAAAAAAAAATAATAATCCCAAATGCCAATCTTATTTGCACCTAAATTCACCTAAGAGGAGTGGGGGACCATTTACAAAACCTCCGTACAGTAGAGCACTGCCTTGGATGTCTTACGGGAATAGCAAGATGTGGCTTTAAAATACACCCTGCTTAATTCAGAATAAGGACTTGAACCGACATAACCATTATCAATTTTCCAACTCATAAAGTATAGAGTAGCCCTACGTATGCTCTTCTATTGAAACTGTTCCCTTTTGTATAAACTGTTTAAATATTAATTAGATTGATATTTAAACTCATGTTTCCATATCCCATATGCATGCCCACTGGGCTGTTAGGATCATGATTCTGCCTCTGGCTCTGTTTTCTGAAAAGACACCTTCACCCATCTGCGAGGAAATGATAATTCAACCAACAGTGTCCGATGTAGATTTTTTTATTTTTAATTCACCCTTCTCAAAAAGGAGCACTTAACTATTCCTTCTGATCATCTTAAAAAAATGCTTCTCCCACTTGATCACAGAGACAAAAAAATAATTCTTTTTCTAGAGAATGACAAAGAAAAAGTCACGGGCTAGTTAATTTATCAGCTGCTTTGATTTGCTTGAATAACTGAACCCGGTATACATCAGTTTTTTCCCCTCTTCCTTATTTTCTTAGTCTGTTCTATTTTGCACACCAGTATTCATAGCATAAATTCCCTTTGTTGCCTGGTGTATCTATATTCTTGCTTTCAAACCTCAGGCTTTATTGCACAAAAATGCCAGCTTTGGATTAAAAAAGTTACCTACTTCTAAGGTTGTAGGACAAAGTTTAAAGATGCAAAATACTGTCGGAAACCCGGGGCAAATGAAGAGCTCAATAAGGTAAAAGATTTTTTTTAAATGTGAGATTAACAGTACTCTGTTTCCCATAACAGATGCTTTCCAAATTCTCCTCCCCTTCTGACTCATTCTGTATTTTCCGTATCTACTTCATCTTGCCTCATTAGCTCCTAAGCCTCCTTAGTTAAGTCGATCTAGTGCAATGATCAGCCTCGAAGAGAAGCATTTGTTATTTTGATCTTTTTTTTTCATCATTCGGAATTTGTTATGAAGAATGACCCCTTTCAAAATCCAACTCTGGCTGCTCTTGCTGAAGCTGTTAAAACAGCCTTCAAAAAACCTGATAAAAGCAGGTGATCTGTTCCGTTCCTCTGAGACTAGGAAAAACTGTCCTCGCACTGACCACCAATTGCAGGTAGCTTGTGGCTTCAGTCCTTTTGAGAGCAACAGCAGATGATAACTATTTTGAAAGAAACATCTCAGAATTCTTCAGATAAATTATGGTTTCTTTCAGTCAAGAGGAATGTGAATTTAGAAAGAAGAATAGGAGAAAAAATGCACTAATGATAATGGGATTATGGTTATTTAAAATACATATTTAAGACATAACTTACATTTAAGTCAGCATACTTAAATTATTCTAATCAGTTTTAACAATGTGGGAAATTTGAATACTCATTTTTATTCTGCTCCTTAAACCATTAGAAGAGAAGGCCTGATACTGCATGTAACATTTCTTAAAGACATTTCTTTTTTTTTTTAATTCTAGACTATGAGATTAGTTTAAATGTTTCCATTAAAATAATTTTGTAGCCCAAGAATAAATACTGAAATTTTGGGAAGAAAATGCTAAAAACGCTATTAAAATTCTATAAGCACCACCATAATAATGACACATTATTATATTCTCATTCTTCTGTTTTCCCCTTTAAGTCATGAGAAGTTATTTTTTCTTGGTGAGTCATTAGAGTCCTTCCCCTTTCTGCAACACTTCAATTAATCCAAGTCACACTAGGCTTCGACGATATTAAATAAACCAATTAAAAGTCAGTTCTCTCTCCTGTTTTCAGAGAAAGCCTTGAAATACAAACCAAACGTAATCAAATTCCGCAATGCTTGCCTTCGCTGTGAGCCTGCAACGATGAACGTGAGAAATTTCCAGTGACGCGTGCAATGACTGGTGACTTGGGTGACCAGTGATGATGATTCAAATCGTAGGACTGTGAACTCTGACACAAATGGAGAGGAGAAGGTAGAGGATTACACACGGCTTTTTCATTACGGTCTAACGCTGTTCATGTTGGGAGGTATTAGTATTTTTTTCTGTGACTCAGACATGACATTCAAATGGCTAGAGGATCAGAGAAAGGTTTTTGATTCTGTGTGTAGTCTCTGCAGCTGGGCAGCTTCCTTACTTTAAGAATATGGAGAGCTATGAAGGCAAGGATGGCATTTTCTTTCTCTTCCCCGAGTTGTCTGCACGCGCAGGCAGGTATCGCTGAATCAGGTACGCTCGGTCACAAAGCTCTCCTTTGCAAACCGTAAGGGAGAGAAGCATATACAGAAATAATTTGTTTAAATAAATCTCTACTCTGACACTAATTGACAGTAGCACCCAAGGCCCGAGGCATGAACCAGTTATTATTAGCGTTTTTAACAGCACTGAAAGACCAACATGCTTCATAAGCCCAGTAGGATTCACACGATCGTATCCTGAATAGCTAAACAGCCTGCGATTTCGGTGTCTCAAATGAATAGAAGATGTCTAGGGGAAAGAGCTTATTAAGGGACCACCCCTTTTCTTCCTAAAGATAAAGCCTTATCTCCAGCAATTCGGGAGCCTGACTGCTCTGCAGCCTACTCCAGTTTTCTATTCCAGCCGTTTAGTTTAGGTGCTCTACATGGTTTTGTATAGTAACAGTAGTTTTCTCTGCTAACAAAGCTGGCTTAAGAGTTTCCTGCGCCCTCCCCCCAGCCCAGGCGCTTGTTCCCACCTCTGCGCCGCTGTTCTCTGCCTCCTCGGCTGTGCTAATTCGACTCTTTGTGGGCCACATTATAAATCAAATGACTGAAATGATCCAGGTTTCTTTTTTTTTTTAAAAAAAAAAAAAAAAAAGCTGTTCGTGCATGCATATATGTGCGTCTGCACACAAAACCTCAGATTTATTTCAGTGATCCAATTTACAGCACAACCCACAAACAGCTGCATCGGCACAATCAAGGGGACAGTGAACTGTGATGAAGGAGCAAGAACAAGAGGGCAGAGCAAGCAGGAAACTGCCTGGCTTAAACTGGTTTTCCCATTGGAAAAGAAAACCTTTGTATAACTACACCCGGAGAGCTGAAAGCAGGCTGTTCCCCGAGCAGGGAGGGTAAGCAGAGCGGAGGGAGGAATTCTGTTTCGCAGCTGGCAGGAACGTCGGAGGACTCGCACCGGAAGAGAGGGTTCTCCTGCAAAAGCGGCGAGCGAGACAGCAGCAGCCTTGCTCCAAGGGGTCCTGTACTGCTCTGTCCCGATAGGCAAGTGCTCTGGTTATTGCCTTTTTAAGGGTTAGTTTTTTGGTTTTGGAGGTTTTTTTTAAAGCAAGATCATTTTGCAGATGCAGTTTAGAGCATAGCCACACAAACAGACGCATGGCGTGGAGACCGAGGGAAGGTAACATCCAGCGTGGCAGTGGGAAAAGAAAGAGGGACAGTGTCACTTTATAGCAACCCTGCCCACTGCGAGATTTGCACGGAATATGCCGTTTGTGTAGACCAGCTGCTACCTTAGGCCAGACATAATTCAAAGTAATGAGAAAGAAATGTGGGAATGGAAAGAGAAGCAAAAGCAACAGAGCTAAAACCAGAACGCTATTACAGTCCATCAGACATGAAAGAATATTATTTAGGAAATAGCTAATTCGTGCCTGGTCTGGGCAGCTCAGTCCTCTCCTTTAGCTATGTTGTTACTCTTTTTTTTTTTCTTTTTCCTCATGTTACATCATTAGTGCCAGAACCCAAACAATCCCTGCCTACTGAGCATGCTGTACGTACCCTGTGATGCTATTTTCCAAACTAAAAAACTACCTGAAGCACATTAACATCATACAAGATGACTCACAGACTGTGGGATAGGAAAAAAGGGTTCATTTTCAGAATACCAGCCATATCCTAATAGTATAAAGCCAACATAGAGAAAGCCTTGACCATTATAAATGGCCTTTTTCCAGCATAAAAGCACAATGTTTTGCTGCATGACATGACAATAGTCCGTCATTATATTTTAATATGTATTTTCCTGAAGAAGAACATCAACATGGGGAAGTACTGTCTTAGGCAGAAGTTTAGGAGGCACAAGAATTAAAAGACAAAACAAAATCAGTGATTAGAAGGCTTATGCCATCTTTTTAAACAATGTATTCTCGACACCTTTCAAAACGGTCTGTGGCTTAAACTGCAAGTGGATGACTGCCAATGTCAATTTTGTTATTACTATTCCAAGAATGACATCCTGGTACTCTCTTCACATACGGAGATGCTCAGCATACGCAAGCTGAAAACCTCTAGACAACTTTCAGAAATACATACAGCTCTTTTAAAATTTTCATCCAGGGGATGTTATTGCAGTTTCCCAGAATGAGAGCTCTCACTGTATAGACGGCATTATTCTAGAGAGTGGCATATCTAAAGATGCTGTGCAGATGTAATTCCCATAGTCGATAATGTAAGAACACTGGAAATCAGGGGTTCTCAAGACTACACTATGTTGTCAAGACATTTGTGTTAACCTCCCCCCCAAAAAGCAAAATAAGAAACATGATTTTGGAATGTTGAAGGTCTCATACAGTTTTCAAACAGTGATGCTGATTCCTTTTGTTCTGTTCTGTATTGACCATCAAAGACTGATGGAGCTTGTTTGTAACAGGATTTTCCTTAATTATATTTAAGTATTGTTTAGCAGTTTACTTTCACTTGTGTTCACTGATGCAATTAGTATCTCTTTTTAATTTCAAGTAAATTTTCCTAAAAGTGTTTTGTAATATTTTTCAAAATTAATTCACCACCAGGGGGCAAAGAACTATTTCTCCAGAGAGAACATTTTATATCGGTTTCATAGATGCATGACCCTTCCAAGGTCCTTTTCTACTTAATAGTAATTGCAGATGTGATTAAAAAAAAACTGTGCAGACCTAAAAATACATGAGAGGGGCATCTTTACCTTTTTTTCCCACTTTGATGGCTCTAATGTTAAGACAGTAGCTGGGAGAGCAAACTGGAGGATCACGAAGAGGTGGTACAAGATGGCTGCTACGTGAGAGCTGCTTTGGTCCTCTTTGTGCGCGTGATTTTACCGTGCCTCTGTCAGGTCCCATACTATGCTGTGTCTTGTACAGGAAAAACGAGAACCATCTAGGCACTAAATAAGGTGACAATAGTAATTCTGTGATACCTGCAAACAGTATCGTAACACTTATGTTCCGTTTCAGTTGATTTTCATTCCCTGCACAATTCTTTCAGTGCTGTTTTGCTTCTGCTTGGTCCCCCCTTGTATTCTTTGCTTTACCACAGAGGAACTGATGTTAGGAATAATTTTTAAAAAAGAATTTGATTTGGCAAACGAAAAGAATAAGTTTAAATATCATCAGAGAATTTGCTTATTGTTATGAAGAGATAAAATCTCAGATTATACAATTCCATTTGTTAGTACATAACACTCATCTCCCATTTATTAAAATGGTAGTTATGTATGTTCGTGATATTTGCTAAGGTACCCTCTCCAGAAAGGAAGATACTAATGCTATAAAATGTTGGAGAAGAGAAAAACAGTCAGTCAAATCCAAACCCAAAGATACATCACCGTAAAATAAATTTGTACATGTAACTATGACCATGCACAGAGATACTGTGCAATCAGAAGCACAACACGCCAACGGTACAAGGGAAAAGCTTGTTACAGCAAATGTATGTAGGAGTTAATCATGGACAGCATTTGAGTTTGAAGATATTACTTCAATAAAAGGATTGAGTCCATTCAGAGAGTGAATTGAAAGCTATGAGAGGAGCATAAACTACAATATTTACTAAAGACTGATGTATCTGTACCATAGAATTTGTTTGTGATAAATTGCTGTCCAGTTCAAAATTGAGGATAATACTTTGAAATTTGCTCAGGATGTTCAAAATGTTTTCTTCATAAAATAAAGTAAATTTCAAGTGATATAGTGTTCATATTTCAGGTTTGCATTAATAAAGTTGGCAGATTGTTGTTATACACTGCAAAAAGAGCAGACCTAACTAAACATATTAAGACTATCAAAGTGATCTATGTGTACACGTGTCTTTCTAAGAAAGATCCTATAGAAACTCTTCAAATTCCATATTACAGAAAACACTGCACTTAATTGTAATTGGGGAAAAAAATCCATTGATGCCAGAGGAATTCCAGTCTATACAGATACCAAAAAGAAATTTCTAGGAAGGCCAGTTTGGATTGGATAATCACAATTACACACAGAGCAGAAAAAGTACATAGCTAGAAACCAATATAAGGAAATAAGGCTGGATTTTTCTATGATTATACTTACCAAAAGGACACTGAAATTCTACCCACAGCTACATATGCAAACACATATCTACTCAAATAAGCATTATAAAGACTGACATAGCTTTTCTTACATTTATATGATGTCAAGTAGAGATGTATTTACTTCTTACAGTCACTTGCTTTTATAGAATTAAAATTTCAGTGTTAAACATATCACAGCATCTTGCTGCTGGTAGGTTACATTTGAAATTTCTTCAGATCATAACATAAATTGCCAAAATCCTTCTTCTACCTGTGACTTCCATTTGCTCTGAAGGAATATATTTCAGAAAATAGAGCAGGACGTGTTACTTTCATTACAAATGCAAAAAGTTGTTTTCAGAATAACAATTACTCACTGTCCAAACCACTTTCTTTGCCAAACTTTTGAAATATAGTTTCTCACAAAATCCCGTTAGCCAGTAAAATTTCTCCATAACTAACCTTTCCAGTAAGTAGACTTCAACTGAGCTTTAACAGCTCTCAACAACACGGGGGTTGTGTTGTTGTTGTTATTAGATTTTGCTGTGGTATGAATTTTACTCACTACATCACGGACTAAAACAATAGAAAAGTAAAAATAAAGATTTCTCCTAGCAAGAACCTGTCACTGAAGATAAAACATACCCTAAACACAAAGAATCCAAGTGTTCTGGCTCTTAGAGAAGTGGATCACCTCTGGAATTCTCCTGAAGCAATATATGTTTAGACAAAGCACGTCTGCTGTGAAGAGTCCTTTACAGTCCTCCTTAATTATTATTTGTTACTTAAAATATTTAACTTTTAAATTCTAAAATCCAAATATCTGAGCATGTCTTGCTGCTTACTTTTCTCAGAATCACTGTAGTCAGGTAGAAATATTTCATGTTCTGTCTATGCCCTTTAATCACTTTTTCTTCCTCCTGTATTTGCATTCTCTCTCACCTCCCCTCTCTCTACTGTGTTGTGCTACCAAATAAATATTAAATATGTTGTACTCATTTAGTTCTCCTTAACCAGGCGTTCAATTCACATAACAAATACTTCTTCTGTGGGCAAATATTAGACAAGGAATATGTAATACAGAATGTTATTTAGCAAAAATATATTTAATGAATTCTATCAAGTGTGAGGTATAAATATTGACTTCTCCTCCATGTGGCACGTACAGGAAGAAATCACTTAGTGAATGCTCCTGACACATATTCTTGGTCACTGGCAGGCTGAGAAGGTAGCTCACAGAGCACAGAGTAGGAACTTGCACAGTGGCATTATTTGGATCCACTTTTATGTGAGCCTTACTCATGAGTCACACTTTCAGCATAGAATATCAGAAAGTTTCAAGATGAAAAAGACTATATTTAATAGCTTGTCAATAGCGTGGCAATCCTCCCAAAATCAAAACTATCTGTGAAAACTGGGAAAAGCAACCACCTTTAATAGCTGTGCTAATGGATGTGATAGTTAAATTACAGATCTGCTGATTTGTTTCACTTGTGTTGCAGAGGCAAAACAAATATTCTCTTCTTTTTTGACCTATAATGCAAGCTCCAAAACTCTCATATCCTGCATATATTAAGGAATTTTATGTCAAAGTCCTTTGCATTCCTTTAGGATATCCTTGAATACAAATATTAATGTTAAAGAACAGCCCTCTTGTCCTTTTAATGAATAGCCCTCTTGTCCTTACTCCATTTATCCCAGATTTGCTTTTATAGTCAAATTCTATTTTTCAACTTTATTTCTGTTGTAAAATACTTATTTTGAAACAGTAAACAAACATCAGACTAACAGAGTTTTAATCAGTGCTAGATCAAAGTGCTGTTATCTCTGTCTACAGGCCAGGGAAGGACCCCATTATATCACTTAAGCACCATTTAGAGCTGAGTAGGTGATTTATTCTTGCAGCGTGTTAGAGGAAAGGGCAGAAGGAATTCTCTCTGCAGTACCTCCTGCTGGGTACAGGCTGCCCTCCCACAACTCGCATGTCAGTGACAGATAATTTATGTGCCACAAGCCATCCATGATTGCGGTCCTATCAAACGCAGGGCTGGAGATGGTAAGTATAAAGCCAGGACGGTCCAGGTTAACTGCATTGCGTGTGCAAGCTTTTGTGCACGCACAGCAGATCATACACACAGCAGGTGAGGCAGACAAACGGAGCATGTCCAAATGAGCTGCAGTTGCAAGGCTAATTGCTATCAACGTACAGGAGAGCTTGTGTCCTCCACGACGATCATATGAGATGCAGAACTTTCAATCTGGACGCACTGTGTTACAAGGGATGGCTGCCAATCCTAGCTAAGGAAAAGCACTATGCCTGCTCTTCCCTGCCCTGTGCGGCATGTGGTTTGCCTGCGGGGAGCTCCTGATAGCATAGAAACTTCCATCCTGTCTGTCCTCCAGCTTCAGAGACCACCAGCATCTCCCTGCAGCCCCGCTCCCCTTTCCTGGCACCTTCTCCTCCTGCTTTGCATGGACTCCTCTCCCTCCCACTCCCCATCTGCCCCAGACCCTCTGTGTCCCCCCGGCTGTGTACTCAGCCCGGCACCCATGCCAGCCTCAGCCACGGCTGAGGAGAAGGGACCTGGACATATTTGTCCTCTCTTGGCACATCCACATGCAGGGCAGCACTCCGAGCTGGGGCCTCTCTTGCTTTCTCCTGATACATGCCAACAGCCACTCCTGCTGACTTTTCCAGGGCCAAAAAAACCTGATTTAAGCCACGCAGCTTGGAAATTAGTGTTTGGTAACCTTCCAAAGGCTACTCATAATGGACAAGTTCTAGCCAAAAGTCCCACACTACCATCCAACTTTCCTTTAACAAGGTAGCTTTTCCTTTTTCATGACTGGACTTTGAAGCAAAACCATCCAGTTCTGTCAGCAGGTCCAGCTAGGTACGCATCAAGTCCTCGGGACATCAAAAACAAGCCAAAGCAGGTCAGCTGCGCAGGAGATGCATCTGTGACCACCTGCCCTCTGCAGGGCTGACAGAGGTGAGGAAGAGCCCTCCGGATGCTGTAGCTCATGGCAGGTGTAGGAACAGTCCTGCCCTAGTGTTTTGCTGAAGTTCTACACTGAAGAATGCAGTACAGTCAGACACAAGGGGTAAAAACCAATGAAGTTTTCTGCTTAAAAGATTAACTGTGGTTTTTTGGTCTCTGTTTTGATTTTGAATGATTTTTACTTATCCCTTGGGTCCATATGTGGCCGTTAGTGTTGCCTGGTTTCCCAGGAGTATTAAAAAATGTAACACAGGCCTTTCTGCAATTAAAAGCAAGATAATTTGCCACAGCTGCGCCCCATTTTCAGGCCCAGTAGCAGACTCTGCCCCCACTCCCCACACTACTTTTCCGGTTCCCACTGGGCACAGGTCTAAAATTCACCAAAATGGTGACACTTCCATAACCACAGTGCTTCCCAGCTGCGCCAAAATGTCTTCGCCTCTGTGGTCTTTTTAGAGTACAGGAATATGGAAAACCAAACCGATTCAGAAAGAGGCCATGGGTGCGGCAATGGGTCCCTTCCGAGCTAGAATTTACGTGTCTTTGTAGAAAAGGTTAAATATGGTTGTAGTCAGCTTTCTAAAACTTCACTCCGTGGGTCACTGCTGAAGGTAATAATTTGCATTAAAAAGTATATTTGCCTCATAGAAAAGAATACTCAGTGAACATTTTGCAATAGTACGTACAGGACAACTGGGCACACCATCTCCTCCATATTAAGAACTACAAAATAGCAATGGCAGTCAAGGTAAACTGTAAACGGTGGTCACAATACTCTTCTGGCTATCATTTAAATACACTTCAGTTATCGTGTGGTTGATTCTGTCACTCTTTTACCCATATTTTTGAAGGCTGTCTCCTGAAACTGCACCTCACTCCAGAAAATCTTGGATACGGCATCAATCTATGTGCCTGTTAATAGAGTGATCTTGACCTAAAAGGAGAGAAATCAAACTGGTCAGTTTAAATGTCTAAATTGCCTTTAGCCATCAGCTCTCTCAGCCAGAGAGCTGTAATTACCATGAAATACCCGGGGAGGCACTTACCATTGTTGCTTTCTTTTTGTACTTCTCTGTTGCATCTGGAGTTATGACAGATTATACTACAGTTACTATAAAGTAATATTTCCCAAGTGAAAAGATTCTTCACAAACCATTGTCTTTCTTCCTGTTTTCATTTTCGCCAGCACATCACCAAAACATTTGTTAGAAGGAGGAAGAAGCAGCATAAAGATTTATTTTGGAAAAAAGATTTTGCAGCTGAGGAATGAGCAATTTGGATCTTACTGTTTTCTGGTTACATTTTGCCTTTTTCCTGAACAATGAGTGAAACAAAATGGTGGTTTCTCAGCTACGATGACTTCAGAAATACAGTATTTAATTAAATCCTTTTTTATGGCAAAGTATTGTACCTGTACTCATTATGCTTCTTGTAGATATGAGGCTTGCCAAGTTTCACTTAATTAGAAGGAGATCAGTCATTCCAGAACTGAAAGCAGTTTTCTGGAATATCTCCATAAAAAACAACATTGAATAACTGAATGTAAGAACTTCTAAATAGTAAGGCATTACAAGCCTTGGTCTTTTACATTCCATGTGTAAATATACAATTTCATTCCTTTCTCATTTAATTTCAGAGACAGTTTTAAGTACATTACACCTATGAACATTAAATAACTCACATGGTAAAAGGCACTTTAAGAAGCATTTTGGTTTGAAGCAGTTCTTGCTACGTTCAGTCAGTGCTATCCACCTGATGGAGTAGAACATGCGGATCTTTCCCCAGCATTAGTTTCTCTTTAGTTACAATGATGATTTGTTGTACTTCTTCACTGCCACATCAGAAGACGATGTAGTACCAGCAACGGAACAGATACACACGTAGAAGAAAAGATAGTGAGTTGTCCTGGTTTCAGCTGGGATAGTTAATTTTCTTTCTAGTTGCTTCTGTGTTTTGGATTTAGTGTGAGAATAATGTTGATAACACATATTGGTTTAGCTGTTGCTAAGTAATGTTTACACTAGTCAAGGACTTTTTCAGCTCCCTTTAGAAGCTGGGAGGGAGCATAGACAGGACAAGATGGCCAAAGGAATATTCCATACCATAGACGTCATGTTTAGTATACAAATGGGGGCTGGCCAGGGCTCTGGGATCCGCGATCGCTGCTTGGGATGGGATGGGCAACAAATCATCAGGTGGTGAGAGCAACCTGTGTTGTATCACTTTATTTTGTATATTCTTTTACCATTATTATTAATTTTTTCCTCTTCTGTTACCGTTTTTATCTCCTCTTATGTAACTGTCTTTATCTCAGCCCGTGAGGGTGTTTTTATCTCCTCTTAACTGTCTTTATCTCAGCCCGTGAGGGTTTTTTTCCCCTCCTTTTCTCCCTCTTCTCCCTACTGTATTGGGGGTGGGGTGGTGGGAAGCAGTGAACAAGTGGCTGCACGGTCATAGTTGCTGGCTGGGGTTAAACCACAACACGAGTAAAGGATATCTTAGAGAAACCAGTAATGACTACACTATGTCTCCAACATTTCAGAAATACACTAGAAAATTAAAGCAAAGCAGAGCAAGAATTTTTTCTATTCCTGAGAAGATGAAACAGGGGCCTAAAAAATACCGCTGGTCAGGTGTACCGGATCAGACAAATAGCCTATGTGCAGGTGAGAAAGCACAAGACAGCTGTTACACAGCACGAAAGAAAAGAAGAGTATTCTTCAGTTACAGGAAGGTAAAGTTGAAGAGGTATCAGTTTCCTATTAGAAATCAAAAAGGAGATGTGTGATGCTTTATATGTATTAAACTGTAAATCCATAAAAAGATGCAATTGCAAAACAAAACCCAAGACTCCATAGAGAAGTCCACAAAATACAATCAGAGTGGATTTGCATGAAGTCACATAAAAGATTGCACAAAGATTTGAAATAAAATATAGACCAAAGCAGCCTTTGGGCAAATCCGTTATGTTTGTATGAAGTAAAACAATTCTGCAAAAGTCTGCAGACAAGAGCTGAAGAGAAGCAAAGAAGAGCTAGAAAGAATAAATCATAGGAGAAATTTTGTAGGAGACTGCTATGTGCAAAGACTGGATTATCACTTTGAATATGAAAAGACTGAATACTATTTACAGATGTACACAACACACAAGTAATACTATATTTGAAGTTACAGCATGACTTTTGAAATTAAAATCTAATTGTGCTGAACAGAAACAAGAAAAGCTCACCTCACAGGAATTGTGCTGTGGTGAATGTGAACTGCGAGCCAAGGCAAGACAAAATTTAGAGAAGTTAACATTTGCAGCTATTTCAAAAATGAAGCACTGTATCTTTTTTAAGACTGGAAATGTCAGATACTAGATGATAAAGCAAATACTGAAGGAAAACACAAGTCCAGAAAGCAAAAATATAAAGAGAAAGCTGAACATAATGAAATGGATAACTGAATAGAGAAGTAACATAGGAAAGGTAGCTTATCTGTAACTCTTTTTCTTTGAGATACGTGGTTGAATGTCACTCATGCTGTCAGCATAACTATACCCAAGCAGAGTTAGCCAGATAATTTTTTGTCTTGGTGCAAAAGACACAATATCAAGGTATGCCAGACAGCTCAGTCTTGGGGGCACGTAGCTTAGGAACAGCTGATAGAAGTCACTCTCACAACTAAGAGAGAATTCAGACACTACTTAGGAAGGTATTTAAGATGAGTATAAAGGGCAAACACTAAAATTGGTAGTATACAGGAGCCTGTTTATAAAGGCTACCATCTCCTTTTACTCTTCTGAATGAAATAACTGAAGGCTGATTTCACTGAGAAATGAAGAATGGAATAAGATTTGGAAAGTGTCTTACCAAAGGTATAAAGACAAGCTGACAAGGCAATGAGGAGCAAGCCCCCGATGGGAATAAACTCTGGGGATTTTCAAAAACGTTCAGGGAATCCCAGTGGAAAACCCTCCACTTGTTGACACGACGTGGGTATGACTGTCAGGGGCATTTCAAACAAGCTGATCAAAAAGTCCTGTCCTATAGATCATCATCGTATGTCAGCACCCTTGCTGCATGTGCCTGCTGAAATCTTTGCTGTTTTTTATCAGGGTATCACCAACCAGGATAAACAGGTAACCTGTAATCCAGAGAGCCATTTCCTACTGCTGACCAGAGGCAAGCTCAGCACTAGGAGGTCTTGGCACTGAAAAGCAGTGTTTTAGGGAATGGTACCAAAAGCTTAAGAGTACTGGAGAAAAAATTGCCTTAGGCCATGGAAGGATCACCACAGTCATATATTGTCTTACCTATGACATGGATGACTATGGACATGAAAGAAATTTCTGGGAAAGCATACTCCTCTAACTGAAAAATCAGGAACCCATCTAACAAGAACTATAGAGACCAACCAGCTCTAGGGCAGAAAGACTGGTACTTCCTATGGACATCGAAGGCATAAGGGACAACCTCTGGCTGCTGGCAGAGGATATTCGCCAAGTTGATTCAATGGACTTCTCTAAAGGGACATAAAGTATCCTTATTAATTAAAGGAAGACTTTTAAACGAATGACGGATTGAAGGGGCTTGGTCTGTACAAGGAACAAGTCAAACTAAGTCCACACAAAATTCCTCTGACCATGTGAGCGTGGAGGACTAATGTGATAACACAGCTCCCTATTCGTAAATTCTCCCTAATTCTAAAATCTCACTCCCTAATTGAATGAGAGGCTTTCAGTCTGCTCTTGTGTCTTGAAGAACACTGTGGGAGCAAAACCCACTGAAAAAGCTCCTTCCCTTATTCTGTCATGTTTCAGAAGGACAGGTCAGTGCATAAGCAGCCTATGATCTTTGCCTTGTGCTTTTGCTTATGGAGTTAGGAGTTCCTCCAGGAATATTTAACAAAAGAGAGGAAAGCCTTCTTGACTTCCAGGGAAGATGAGGAAGAGCTCATGAGTTGAGTGCCCTGATTTCTCTTCTGAAGGACTTTCAGTGTAAAGGAATGCTCAAGTTATAAAGGCAAATGCTGTCAAGTCAACAGCCAAGTCATTTAATGATACAAAACAAGCTGGTAAACCCTAGGACACGAACAGAAACTATTTGAAGAGAGAGTCAATATTGCGTACAAGGACCTATCTATGGATGAGTCTGGAAGGAAGTACCATTGTGGATCTCAACAATGTGAGAGTCACAGCTGTTC
Organism: Charadrius vociferus; assembly: GCF_000708025.1. NCBI lineage: Eukaryota > Metazoa > Chordata > Aves > Charadriiformes > Charadriidae > Charadrius > Charadrius vociferus. The sequence continues at coordinate 2,960,171 of NW_009648894.1, forward strand.
TAGAGAGTCTCATGAGTTGCTGTTCCAAACCAGGAGTTCTCAGAAGACACGGTCTGAGCTAAAGGTGAAGAGCCAACCCTTGTAGACCTATATCTGATGAAACCACATCTGACGAAGCCAGCAGTCTCTTTGTCAAAAGCTTGCCTTTTCTTTCTGGTTGTAGAAACATGAACCGATCCAAGAGCTGTCAGCTGGACAGTTTGTTCTCCAGGCTGATTTACTTTGTAGAACCCTCTGATTTCCACATTAAGTGTTCTCAGAGATAACACCAGTGATCCCCGCGTGTTCAGGACTTGAATACAACTTTGAACATCTTTATCAGGGATGTGCAGTCCTACGGCAGTTAAGACAACAGCAGCCATCAGAAGTGGAAAAACAGGTTCCCCAGGGGAAAGTCCAGCAGCTTATGCCAAGTAGGGGAAGCAGGTAACTTCAAGACAGCTGGTGAAGTGTTGGCCAAAAGGAAGCTGAAGAATTGAGCAAAGTTTATATCTATATATTTACATAGAATCTAAAACCTATACTTCGTATTATTTACATATTCATTATGCATACATACACAAAGCTATTTTTAGAAATAATTTGATATGTCCAGAACTTTAAACAAGGATCTGGGGTCTTGCTGCAAATCAGATGGGCTACGAAGTCGGGGCCACAAAATCCTTCAACATTGAATGCCTGGAACGAGGATGGGTCTGGGTTTTTCTGTCTCCCACCTGGATAATTTTGCTTCCTCGTCAGTACATGACAGGGTGAAGGCATACGTAGATAGGTACTCAAAAGAGAAAGCCAAATTCACAACAAATTGACAAAAAGCGTAGACACATAAGAACACACTGGTAAAGCTTGCCAAGGAAAAGGAAAGGGAAAGA
>NW_009648894.1:2961077-3005964 GCF_000708025.1 Charadrius vociferus
GCAGAACCTGATGCTGGAGACCAAAATTTTGAACATAGCATTTTCACAGTGTAATCCCCATGGATTAGAAAATTGTATCAAAATTGTTATAAAGTGGTTTAAAAATAATCCTTCGAGTTACGACCTCTATTTAGCTCAACTAAATTACAGAGCAGAAATCTTGAAACTGAGATTGTCATCTGCTGAAACATCTAATAGAAATCAACAGAGCAACCTGGTTATGTAACCATCTCTGTTAAAACCTGTGGAAATGCAAGTTCTTTATAAATATCACAAAATCACTATGTTAAAGTATATTTAAGCAACCACAAGACAGCATGTTATATATGTATGTATAAATACGTAACAGCAAGTAGAGGGTCAAAAGGCAATATTGTCTCATAGAGATGGTCTTTGTCGCAAACAGACTGCAGAAGGGTGGGAGATATCCACAGTTTCTGGTGGAAAAGAAGGAGGGAATTGAATAGGATTCTGAATTTACAAATTCCAAAGTAGAAGCGACTGTAAAGAAGCCAAAAGATGATCAGCTAATATTGGGAGAAGACTATGTGCAGAACACCACACAAAGTAAAACTCGATGAATGCTTGCTCGCTCTACAAGAATTCAAGTGCAGGTTTCATAAGACAGAGAAGACCGAGCTGACATTGACTGAGAACTGTTGAAATACACACTCTTCTTTCAGAGGGGAAAGACGTACGGGTGGCTGGCCTTTTAAAGCTTTCAGCATCCTGCTTTCAAACAACCCCTATTAGGGTCACTAATCATTAGCTGCCTGACAAAACGGGGGTCTTTTTCTCTCCCTTGCAAATTTCTCCCCCTTTATGCGACAGTTTAATTTTCACTTGCAATAAGAACTCAATTCTGAGTTCTTTTTCACTAGCAAGAATATGGATTAAGTTGCAAAATTTAATACACCCAAAAGATGTAAAATGTTAGTCTTTGCGTTCATATTTCTTTTTGCTTAGCTGTAAAATGGGGATAATAAATTTAACAATACAGCTCATATGAGTCATTAGGCTTCATTAAGATTTCTACAGATTGCATTTTTTTAGCTACCGAGCGTTATTATTTTTATCTCTCTCCTCTGATGAAGGGATTTAGAATGTCTTTCAACATATTTCTTATCGCATTTGCCTCTTTTTTAAATTCAGACATTCAGAGTCCTGTTTCTTGAAAGCTCTGTATAATAATATCTGGGTTGATAACACATTTTGGGACTCTCCTAAGATAGCCCCAAGTGTTTTATGCATACACAAAAATTCACATACTTCAGTTTAAATTACAATACAACCCAAAATTCTACCTCCATGTCTGAGAACCACAAATGGATGCACTTGTTCTTGTGATCTGGAGGAGCCTGCAGTTTATGAGTCTGATCATCTAAATTCACATTACGCAAAAAAGCTATATTTAAAGAGCATTGTTAAGGTTGTGAAGACAAATATTCAAAAATTAAATACCAGAATTAAGACAGCCCTGAGGAGAAGGACCTGGGCGTGCTGATTGACCAGAAGCTCAGCATGAGCCAGCAATGTGCAATCACAGCCCAGAAGGCCAACTGTATCCTGGGCTGCATCAGAGGAAGTGTGGCCAGCAGGTCAAGGGAGGTGATTCTGCCCCTCTACTCCACTCTCATGAGACCCCACCTGGAGTACTGCACCCAGCTCTGGAGTCCTCAACATAAGAAAGACATGGACCTGCTGGAGCATGTCCAGAGGAGAGCCACGAGGATGATCTGAGGGCTGGAGCACCTCTCCTATGAGGAGAGGCTGAGAGAGTTGGGGCTGTTCAGCCTGAAGAGGAGGCTCCGGAGAGATCTTATTGCTGTGTTCCAGTACCTAAAGGGGGCCTACAGAAGAGCTAGGGAAGGACTTTTTAGTAAAAAGTCATGCAGTGACAGGACAAGGGGGAATGGCTTTAAACTAGAAGAGGGCAGGTTTAGATTAAACATTAGGAAGAAATTTTTCACTTTGAGGGTGGTGAGGCACTGGAACAGATTGCCCAGAGAGGTTGTTGAGGCCCCATCCCTGGAGGTGTTCAAGGCCAGGCTGGACGTGGCCTTGGGCAACCTGGTCTAGTGGGAGGTGTCCCTGCCCATGGCAGGGGTTTGGAACTCAATGATCTTCAAGGTCCTTTCCAACCTAAACCATTCTATGATTCTATGAAGACCAACTCTGGAATTATTTACTACCTGTTCACCTATTCCTGCTTTTACATTAATTTCAAAATACAAAAGTAAGAGTTCTGCACTGGGAGCTTAAAAGTTGCTTTGTAGGACTTGCTCACCTGAATATTGCTGTACCTTCTTGTGTCAGCACAACTTTTTCAATTCACTGTGAACCACACTTCTGCATAATTAAACACACACCCACCCCAGTCATGAATACTGTGACAAGCCCACTATACTCCCTATTCATGCATTTTCTCAAGTAATTGAGTTTATTATTTCGATGCCAAAATGAAAAGGTACTATGGAATTTATGCAGTGTAGTTTTCTTTTGTGCACAATAATATTCTAGACTATGCTGACAATTTTGGGGCTTTAAGTCACCAGAAGAGCAACTAACAACTCTTTATGATACCACAAAATGGCTGTATTGTATCCTGACTGTAAAAGGCTGATGTGAAAATTATAGCTGAGGTTTTACCTCTGGGTTTTTTTCTTTTCATTTCATTTGTCTGTTTTCAGGCTACTTACAGATGGATTTTCACCACGACATAACAAGCAGTGGCAGTGGTTGAACAGAACCTTTCTTTACAATGAAAGTTAATATCCTTCAGCTTTGGCTAATTTTGAACTCAAGTTGGTTCCTTGGCAAAATAAAAATCACAAAATTGTTTCTTAAAACACTTTAAAAAAATTATAAATAAAAATCTTATTAAATATTTTGAGCTCATTTTTCCTGCTGGCACTGTTTTCTTTGCAAATTTTCATCTAGTAAAAGCTTGCATGAATGAAGCCCTAACAGATTAGAGGGATAAAATATTTCTCCAACTTACTGTTCCCACTCAGCACTGCACTATCAGTCACAGCTTCTCTTCCCTCACTTTTTTTAACCCTAAGATTCTCCCAGAGCACCCAGTGATGCTCTATGAACCACTCATATTCCCAGTTAAGCTCTACTTTGCATACCTTAGTGGGTCTTAAACGATATACAGATGCTAGCTTGACCTTTTGTCCATTATGCAGGTGTGGGAGCACAGGGTGGATGGATTGTTAAAAAAATCACGAGGCCTCACAGTGCAGAGAACCTGCCTCACCTTTCCTCCCCAGCTGTGGCAGGAGGACCCGCTTCCTGTATACTGCCTTGGCATTCTACCAAAGGCACGAGGAATGGGAAAGTAAGGATTTATCAAATGGCTGCAAAAACACAATCCAAGATGAAATTTGGATGGTAACATTCAAATCTATATGCCTTTCTTTTTCTTTTTTTTTTTTTTTTTTTGAGGGGGAATATCAGATTGCCCACATCTGGATTACTGAGTAAAAGCACCTTTTTGGCGATCTTGAATTCAGATGAGATTTTTTCAGAATGCGGTTTTTCATCCCTAAATCTATGGGGCAAACTAGATACTTCATTTAGATGAGCAGCTTTTGGGCATGAATGACAACAACTTCATATGGATTTTTATTATGCAGATTAAATACTCTCTAATTACACATAGTGGAATACTTCATAACAGTCTGCTGTGTTATGTCAATAATCCATTATGATATGAATAGATGCTTGGTAAAACTTCTGCTGAAAGCAAATGAGTGCTTATAATATTGTTGGAAAAAGCACAACAATCCTATTCACAAGAGCCCAATGGGGTTGCAGAGATACAGTCTCATGAACTGCTCTTCAAATACAGAGAAAGGTCCTGTGGTGCTAAAGAAACATAAATACTAACGAAAGCACACAAGTTCAAAACAAAACTTCACTTTTTTCCAGATTCATTCCTGGTGTCAGTAGGAGCAGCTGCACTTAACTCCGTGGTGCTTTATCCCTTCTTCCCACAAGTAAGTTTGGACCTAATTTTCAGTGGTTTTTCAGATCTAGAGCAAGGGTGGTTTGAGAGGGGAACCATTTCTGGAAGAGACTGGAGGGTGTTCTCTTCCACTATTTGCTCTCTCCAATGCCTGCTCCTGCCACCACTCTGGCACCGAGTCAAGCAGGCCAGGGCATCAGTTAAAAAGGGACACGAAGACTAAAAGCAGAAAGGATGGGGGATGTTCAAAAGCCATGATAAGCAGAAATAGACAGTTTAGAACATTGCCCTGACCTGAATCCTAACCACATACAAAACAAGCTTAAATCAAATATAAAGTTATCTGTAGTTTACATTGGCTGACCCAAGATCACAAGAGGTATTAACTTAAGCCAATAAAATCATCAACTGCTAATACAACTATCCTGTAATGATGGAGGCGTGGCAAAGTCACCCTCCTGCACACTCTTCTGTGCCTCCCCACCACCCTCCTTGTCCATCCAAAAGGGACATTTCCTTGGGAAAAGCTTCACAGAGTATCTGGTGTGCTACAGGGTTAAGGATCATGGGATGTATCCCAAGAAATATTATTGCCATAAATAGTTCTCTTGGCAGTGGCGTAGACACAGCACTCCAGATGAAATTTTACACTGAAGCCACTGTCACTTGAATTAGCAGAATCCGGGATGAGCGGCTTCAATCATCTGAGTTACCTGTGTTGTAAAAGGTTGTGAATACACCCAATGGTGATCTTGAACCAGAGGGTTTCCGTGAGGCAGCTCAGAGGATGGCCCTGTGAGCCCTCGTACCAGCTCGCTGTGGGGGGCAGCGAATTCACGCCTGGGCAGGAATAGGTGCCTGGGGATGAAGAAGCAAAGGGAGCAGTCAGGGCAGGGGGACCTTCTTAAGGCAGCTGTGTTTAGGTTTTTGTGTATGTTTGCATTTTATGAAACTCGACATCTCAGAATTGAAGGGATCTCCGAAACGCGATCATTCACTTTGCTAACAGAGTGCTCCCACATGACTACCACCATGCATGTGCCATCCCCCACCGCCGCAAAGTTTTCTCCTTTGCTTCCAGAAACCTCTGTGACTGCTCTGTGCGCTTGCTGTCCCTGGAGCCTCTAAGCATGCTTTTTCCCACCAAATACATGCAGGTGAAGTTGTACTTTCCCAGCAATAATTGCTCTGAACAGGTAGAGGGAAAAAGCAGTGTGTCCTTTCTGTGTTTGCAGTGCCTTGCATTCCTTTCACACAAGGTGCGAAAGGATGGAGACACTTGAATCAGAGCAGAGAGAGAGGGTGACTGGTGAAACTGGGATCGGCCAGACAAGAAAACTGGGAGCAGAGAGTGATGACAAAATGGGGAGGGGGAGGCAGGGGAGGCTGGGTTTAGAGACTAGTTGGCTTTAGCCTGTGGGGAGCACAGAGACCGCTATGTGAAGGGGAATGACTAAGTACTGCATATGGTTGTTCAGTAAAAAAGATAACGTATAGCACCGATTAAAGACTGTATCAGTAATACTTGTGAAGTGAGATTTGCAGTCATAGGTAGTATCTTTTATGAAATCAAACAAACAATTCACAGACAAACGCTTCTTTAGACTAATCTTCTACATTAGGCGAAAGTGCTACGATTTACTAGCCATGGCAGTCAAAAACTAGATACAAGCTCATGAAAGACTGGAGTTACCCAAAACCTTAATTGTGGCTCTTCCTAATTTTGAGGTTCTTGATTCTGCAGCCTCAGTACTGCTGTCATTATTTATATATGTGTTATATACCTGTATGATCCCCAGAACTGATCAGAGTGAATGCTGAAAGGATACCCCAAAATTTCAAAGGAGTAAATTTGTGGTAATTATTGGAAAAAACCTTCTTGTTCTTTGATAAGATCACTGAGTATATTATGCAAAAATAACAGCGGAGAAAAGGCAGGTGATTTGTCTGTTGATCCATCATTTATTGGGTTCCTCACACACAGCTGGTAATGCATGTCAATCGTATTTTATTAGTTGGAAACATACAGCAGTTGGGTGGATCTTTTCACTGGCATTAAGGTAGATTACATTTTTGCTCTTACCTCATTAACCTTTATTGCAAGTGCTTTAGTTTACCGAGATAGAGTTTGTCACTCTGCAATCCTGTGTTAAATTAAATAGAATGCTTTGTACATTGTCTCATTTCACTGTATCCCCTTCTTTAGCTCAGTATTGTAGATTGTTACTCATTTTGAATAAAGCAGTCTCCAGACAAAACAAATAAAGTTTATTTACAATCTAATAGCAATAAAAGTCTACACAAACAAAAATTTACAGGTTGCTTTTATTTGTCTTTTGATTTCTAAGTCTTTAGAGCATATCCAAACATGTTTTGTAGCGTTGTTCTGCAGGCAGGGACTTACTTCAATTTAATTAAAGTTGGAATTCCCACTGTAATCATATGAATTTAAGAGCTGGGGCTTTAAAAAAAAATACTAAATATTCTCACACTCTCAGCTGAATCATGAGTTATCAACACTCAACTGCAGAGCTGCATGATTCACTGTGAAATTGATTTTATCACAAGGTTCCACAATGCATCCTATGTTTTTTTCAGTTTTTTCCATGCATTTTTAATACATTGCCGGTTCTTCGGGTACAAATTCCTTTCCCTTCAGAAAATTCTAACTTTTGAAACACCTGAGCAGTTTCAAACATCTGATATTTAATTTTCATCAGCCTTCCAGGGAAATATTTTTTTCCTCCTAAAGATGGATATTTTTCTACTAAAAATATACACTTCTGAGGTACACTATTCAATCTCAAAATATGAGTAGTTGAAGGGCTAAAAATTAGATCTCTATAATGATAAAAAAGAAAGAGATATAGTTTCCTTATGGGACTCAATGCTTGCTTCTGTCACTGGTAAGTCAGTATCCAGGTATCCACCATTTAAATGCTCACACTTTCATTAATAGAAGAACTATCCAAAGTTATTTTAGAATTGGTTTGCCTTCAAGCAGCTCAAACTCAATCAAAGATCTTAAGTGCATCTTTTCAGGCATGTTAATTCTATTGACACCAGTGTAACTCCATGCTGTAACATGCTTAAAGATTTTGCAGAATCATGGTGCTACAAACATGGCCCCATATGTGGAGAATCCCAAAGCATCTTAACTCTATTATAGCTAAAAATTTTATTTAAAAAAAAAAAAAGTAAATGTGATTCCAGGTATATGTGTGTGTGTATAGATATATATAAAAATCATATGACAAATAAGTTTTTATTGTTACTTGCTTGGAAGGTTATATACATATATATATCCTTGGAAAGAGACATATATATACACACATGATAGCTGAGTTTTATAGAGGCTATATCTATTGTCCAACCATACAGTTGCCAAAACGCAACTGTTTTTCAATGAGTAGAATAACCACACTCCCTCTTTACTTAGATAATTGGCTAAATGACATAACTCAGCTTCATATTTTAAAAGATGAGGGGGTTATATTAAATAATTTGAGATAAATCATGGACTGCTTGAAGGACTGTAAACAATTAATAATGATAAATAGGCTGCAATTTGTTGAAATAGATGCAAAGAGGTATCTAGGGAGTTGCTGAAGAAGTCAGTGTTGAAACAAATTTACTATAATCATAAATGTTCTAAAAGGGGCAGTTGATTAAATGAGTATATGATATTTTTTAAAATTTCATGTGTAAGCCAATATAGGGGAGAAGAACTGTGGTAATCAAAAGAAAGTAGCAACATGAGGTTACTTCAACTGAAATGTAAGATTATAATATGAGAAAGAGTAATTACAATCATAATTATCTTCCCCTCACACAATTATTTTCAGATATAGTTGCAGTTTAAAATACAGCCAAGAACTTAAGACACGGGTGACATCAGGAGCCCGATACACAGGCTATTAAAATGAAAGGGAGCCTTTCCCTTAGTGTCAGCAACTTTGGATCCCGACATACAAGAATTCCGGGATTTGGGATGGAGTTAACGTAGAGAGTAATAGAAACTGAAATGTGTTAAGGACTACAGAATAAAGATAAGGTAATCAAATAATGGCAAATTCTCATTGTAGTGACACAAGAACAGTATAATTATAATTAAGTTACATCAGTGTTTGTGGACACAGGTTAGGGTAAGATGCTTAGAGTAACATTAATATTGCTCAGCCTTTTTCTTCCATCATAGCATGAGTACGCACAGATCAGTGACAGTTCTGGGATTATTATTTAACATGCAGATTTAAGAAAACAGTCATTTGTTTTCTATGGATTTTCTTCCTGTTGGAAGACAGGGCTAGAGGAAGTCAAACAGCTGAGGAGAGTTCTACATTAAAATATGAATGTATGAAATCTAATTTTCAAATAATATAATCTTCCTGAGTCTGATGTGCTAAGCATAATAAATGAACAAGCGCACAGTACTTTATGCATAAGCAAAAATAAATCAGTGCAAAGTCCCTGTAATTCATCTGGTCAAGAAGACTTATTAGACAAGGTCAAATTATATGAAAATCAATCTTCATAGATTGAATCTGATTTGCATTAGTAGATAAATGTTTACCATAATTCCAAATCAAGAACAAGACTATACAGTAATTCCTTCATCCATGCTCGTGGTCCGTGGTACCTAGGGATGTACTGTTACTCACGTAGGCTGTGCGTGTGCTCAGCTCAGCTGAGGGGAGCCGCACAGAAACGCTGCTCTGAGCAGAGATATTTTTGTCTAGCTTTGGGAAAAAAAACTGTCCTGAGTTAACCTGAAGCCATTTGTTAATCAATTAAAAACAAGTCTAACAAAATGTATTCTTTTCCTTCCCCAACAGGGAGGAGAGCTGCCCTCCAATCCTTATTGTCACTTGACCAGATGAGGAATTCCACCTGATCTCCCATTTCGGAGGACTGTCCTAGACGTGGACTTCAGTTTGCAAGTAGCTTGTCACCCTGCAATAGATCTCCTCTTCCTCAGCTATCTGAGCTGTACTCAGGCATGCCTATGAATCTAGTCTGAAAAAGCTTTAGGAAATGGTTTAGGAAATGCCAAACTGATCTATTTTGATTTTTTTTTTCATTTGTTTTCTTTTTTTATATTTTCTTTTTTATTCTGAAGCTATTTGCCAAATTCAGCTCATGCTGGCAAATAACTTTGGGTGTCCTCAAATTTCTTTTGGTGGATGAATAAATAGTTGAAAATCCTGAATCCTGATCTTAGTCCTAAGCATATATTTGGGGGGTTTTCCACCTTCAGTCCTAGTCTAGGTAAAGGCCAAAACAGTTTGTAGTATAATTGTAGCATAACACTAAGATCCCACTTCCTAAACTGCTCTAAATTATGCTGCGGCAGAAGGCTGAGCACTCTGTTTCAAGTGTTAATTTGAAGTTCACTGGGAGTTAGAAAAGCATTTGGTGAGAGATACTCACATGAGGAAATCCTTAGGTAATTTTTAATACAGCTTCTGCCTTAAAAATACTGGGACCTGTACTGGGACCTGTACTGTTCAACATCTTTGTCAGTGACATGGACAGTGGGGTTGAGTGCACCCCCAGCAAGTTTGCCGATAATACCAAGCTGTTTGGCGAGGTAGACACGCTGGAGGGGAGGGATGCCATCCAGAGGCACCTGGACAGGCTGGAGAGGTGGGCCCAAGCCAACCTCATGAAGTTCAATAAGGCCAAGTGCAAGGTCCTACATCCAGGATGGGGCAATCCCAAGCACAAATACAGGCTCGGTGGGGAATGGCTGGAGAGCAGCCCTGAGGAGAAGGACCTGGGTGTGCTGATTGATGAGAAGCTCAACATGAGCCAGCAATGTGCGATCACAGACCAGAAGGCCAACTGTATCCTGGGCTGCATCAGAGGAAGTGTGGCCAGCAGGCCAAGGGAGGTGATTCTGCCCCTCTACTCCACTCTCGTGAGACCCCACCTGGAGTACTGCATCCAGCTCTGGAGTCCCCAGCATAAGAAGGACATGGCCCCATGGAGGGCCACGAGAATGATCCGAGGGCTGGAGCGCCTCTCCTATGAGGAGAGGCTGAGAGAGCTGGGGCTGTTCAGCCTGGAGAAGAGAAGGCTCCGGGGAGATCTTATTGCCACCTCTAGTACCTGAAGGGGGCCTACAGGGGAGCTGGGGAAGGACTTTTTACCAGGGCATGTAGTGATAGGATAAGGCGGAATGTCTTTAAACTGGAAGAGGGCAGGTTTAGATTAAACTTTAGGAAGAAATTTTTCACTTTGAGGGTGGTGAGGCACTGGAACAGGTTGCCCAGAGACGTTGTTGAGGCCCCATCCCTGGAGATGTTTAAGGCAGGGCTGAATGTGGCAACCTGGTCTAGTGGAAGGGGTCCCTGCCTATGACCGGGGGGTTGGAACTCGATGATCTTCAAGGTCCTTTCCACCCCAAACCATTCTATGATTCTGTGATTTAGCACCCAGAGGAGCCGGGCACCAGGTCCAGAATAAAACTTCCACATCTCAAGTGGAACTTGAATAAGACTTATGATCTCTTCACACTTTCTGGTAAGTTTTTCCGCATTGGGCTCAATTCTGATTTTTCCCACGGTGGCTTTACACTGACGTAACTCTACTGTCGGGAAATAATAGAGTTGCTCTGGATTTCACCCGGCATCAGGCCTCTCTGAACATGATGTTCTGTCAACAGCTGTAACATAGTCCTGGGTCACAGGCAGGCACCTAGCCTCATGTGAGCGCTAGTAGGAGTTGTAAGTATAACCTGTCAAATGATGTTAAGTGCTAGGAATGCCTGCACGCTTGATCTCAGGGAAGCTGGGGAGGGTGAGGGGGGCCGTCAGAGGGTGCTCATCACCCTCAAAGGATGAGAACAGCAGGTTGTTGTAGAGCACCCACCTTCTGAACATCCACTTACCAAGCCCTGGCTGGATGGAGCAGTAACAGCCAGACTGAATTTTCTGTCCTAACCTTTTACTAATTAAAAAACCTTAAAACCTGAACTGTGACTCCATATGTCTCAATTAAATTCAAATAACAGGGTTTTTTCACATTCGGGCCAAACTCTAATGCAAGCTGTCTGGCTGTGACACAAATAGTGGACACACGCCAATGAGAAGTGGTGTGCGGCCTGCTGCAGTCCAAGCGGTCTTCTTGGGAGGCTGGAAAAGCCTGGAACAGCTGTCTTGTTTTAATTTACTTACTCTTTCCAGAGTTCTTACAACATCACTGCCACTTTCTGATCTATCAAAAACATGATCAATAGTTAGAACCTACTTTAAAAATGAACCAAAAGATATAACACTGTTTTCCAGATGCTGGCAAACTGACGCTGGAGAGCCCAGCAGGAGCGTAGATGTCAACCTGATCAGTGTTTCATTGCCACCTTTCCCCTTTTTTCATCCTCTGCTCCTCTCTCTCCCTCCCACTTTACTCTTTTCTTCTCTATGCTAAAAAAAAAGTAAAGACTTGCTAATCTAACTAGCACATGTGACTCACCTCCCAGTCTTGCTCACCTCCCAGATCAATCTCCAGACAGCCCCTGGGACAGACTGTCACATTGAAGAGCCACCTCCTCTGCTTTGGGGAGTGCTCTGGGGAGGACTCCATCTCCATCTCTACCTCTAGCTCCACCTCCACCTCCATCTCTGTCTCCACCTACGTCTCCATCTCCATCTCCATCTCCATCTCCATCTCCATCTCCATCTCCATCTCCATCTCCATCTCCATCTCTGACTGACTCTCTACAGGATGCTGTTAGATTAGAGTTTTGTAATTAACAGAGCTAGCAATTGCTTGAGAAAACACACTTCTCACTGCAAAGTACACCTGTCTCACTTGGGATAGAATTAACCTTTTTATTAGCAGCTGGTATAGTGCTATGTTTTGGATTTGGGATGAGAAATACTTTTGATAGGGCACTGGTGTTTTTAGTTGCTGCTAAGCTCTCTAGACCTTTCTGCTTTTCACGCCACCCCACCAGCAAGCAGGCTGGCAGGGCACAAGAAGCTGGGAGGCGACACAGCTGGGACAGCTGACCCCAACTCACCAAAGGGTTATCCCATGCCATATGATGTCCCACTCAGCATATAAAGCTGGGGGAAGAAGAAGGAAGAGGGGGTCATTTGGCATGATGGCATTTGTCTTCCCAAGTAACAGTTATGCGTGATGGAGCCCTGCTTTCCTGGGGATGGCTGAACACCTGCCTGCCGATGGGAAGCAGGGAATGAATTCCTTCTTTTCCTTTGCTTGTGTGTGTGGCTTGTGCTCTATCTATTAAACTGCCTTTATCTCAACCCACAAGTTTTTTCTCACTTTTACGCTTCAGATTGTCTCCCCCATCCCAACCAGGGGGAGTGAGTGAGCAGCTGTGTGGTTCTAGTTGCAGGCTGGGGTTAAACCAGAACAACGCCCTATAGAACTACCTCTTTGTAATTAATAGCCTCCTTTGTTAGATGCCTAAAAGACCTTTCCCAAAGCAGAGGACTCAATACATTTCACCTGTAAAAACATGCACTTCATGTGAAAAACAAGAGGTCTGGCATGGAAGCTTAAGAATATGAGGCACTTGTGCTGTTTTGCTAACAGTTTCTGTGACTCCTCTTCCCCATCCCACAGCAGAGAATTGGGATGGGCAGAGTTAGAGGAGAAAAGTGATAAAAGCCATCGTCAGGGCTAATAACGGTGACCCACCCACTTTCTGCTGAATACAGTCGTCCTGGCTTCATCCACGGCGTTTAGAAACTGCAGCTGCGTTCAGACTTAGTCATGCTAAGCCAAATGGTAAAGATCAGGTGCCCGCAAACCATCGCCTCATGTTCTCTTTGCTTACTCTGGTTGTATCTGTACTACATTTTGGCAGGAACAATCCTGGGCTTAGCAGTCAATACACTTTTGTATCGCCTCTAGCGCTCACACCATTTTGAAAGTAATGCCCAGGCTGCTCTGGGGTGGCCAGAGAAGGCAGGTGTCTCTTTAAACAGTAAACCAGCAGAAGATGGGATATGGCTTAACAGCCAGTCTCCATAAAATCCTCACAACTTGGAATACACTCATTGTACTCCAAGAGGACTATTTGAGGTCCTGGGCAACCTAGAGACCAATTTAGGTTTTTTATTTTACATTTCCACCTGTCAGACAACCTTTGAAGGCCATATCTCTGATGAACAATGAGATTTCCTGGTTTTGTTCACATAGAAAATTTATCCTGCAAAGAACCTTCCAGATGGTGACAGACTTTCGTCTCCTCCACCCTCCAGATTCCCACCTGCTGGGCAGCCAACACAACTCCTAGAGGTAAGCTCCAGAAAAGAGAGGGAAGAGATGTGATCCACCAGCCCATGGACTTAGTAGTGAGATGCTGAGGACAGTGCAGGTCTGATAGGTGGGTATCGAGACCGAGTACAGGAGCCTTATGGATATATCCAAAGCCCAGCACCAGAGTGGACGAGGTGAGCCAAGCCCTGGAGAGCTGACACTAGTCTGTAAAAGCTGAGCTCCGGCCTGGGATCGTATTCAGCCCCTGCCTGAGCTTCTTGACCAGAAACCCCTTGGGTTTGCTCTGCCCCAGGGCCTGACTGCAACCCAGGATCCAGGCACCACATCAGTGCAACTTGCTGTATTTCAAGTGTTCTTCCAGATCCTCAGTTCCTTCACAAAATATTGAAATAAATGTGTTGCCAGGATCCAGTACCATACAGGACTGTGTCCTTAAATTTAAATCATTAAAGCAGTTCTTTAACTGCTCCATCCAGATAGAAGCAGATCAGATCTCCTACCACTGCCAATGCCCACTTCTTTCCTCACCACCCACCACTGCTTTCCAGTTAATTTATGTGGGAGGAAAGGCCCTTGGGAACTGGCCTTTAATACCGCAGCTGTAATCTGCTCTGAGGCCAGGACAGAGAATCCTACCCAGGGATTTGAGGTCTGCAAGAGCTCTGTGGTAGTCCTGTCTGGTTTTATATTGTCTTTATAATTTTTAAATTGTTTTATATTGTCCTTCTCTTATCATTAAAAAAATAGAAATTAAAAAATAAGGAAGTGTTTTTTCAAATAAAGAATAAAATTTACATATATAGGTAATTATTTGCCTAAATAAGATATCATTACAAATTAATAGATTCCATTTCTGATGCATATTAGAAAAAAAAAAAGAGGATGACTCATTTGCTTTAAACTAGAAGACAGGAGAGTTACTGACAAATTAAAAAAGAGAATTGATGATTTCCTCTTGTTCGTGAGGTATCAGAGCACAGGAAGAAATCAAGGAATTTTTCCCAGACTTAAACATTTGAAAGACTGGAATTGCATTGCTGAAACATTTGCTGTTCATCCTCACTGCTTCCGCTCTGTAACACAGTGAATGAGGCCACCATTAAATGTTTAAGACAGAAATACTTTATCTTTTTCTTTTCTTCTTTTTTAGCTAATCAGGATCACTCTGATTGAAACCCCATGTACCTCCCTAACAGTAAAAGTTCTGTTCAGATGTCTTGAGCTTCTGCCATCTCCTCCAGATTTTCTGCATGTCTTGAGTGGTGGGCTGTATATCCAAACCATGTACAACAATATTTCTTACAGATGTCAAACATATGCAGTGGGAAAAAGAACTGTAAGGCAGATTTAGTGACTGTGTAGAAGTGACTTTTGTGTAAAAGTGACTTTTGTGTAAAAGGAATTCCCTTTTTACAAGGAATAGAAAGGACTAGTAAAGGACTTGGAGCTACAGAAAAAAGTACAGTTCCTTGCTGTCACATTTCTGCTGTGTTCAGGGAGCGGGAGCGCCTGTGCACAGTGTTTGAAAAGAATCATAACGGCATCAATGAATTACCTAATTCCATCAGAAATTTCTTATTACAACAAAATGCTCTTGCAAGGCTGATTTTCGGTTAACCACTCAGGTCAAGTACAGGAGTAATTCTTTTTTTAGCTCTTGTCATATTAGATGCCAAAATGTGTTACCGGATTGCTCCCTTTGACCATAAGTAAGGGCTTTTTTCTTTCCTTCCTTTGGTGAAAATGGGCGTGATTACATTTCTTCACATTCACGTGAGATGAGGGTAAGTCTGGAAGCAGTTGGCTGGGGAGGCAAGGCACACTTTCACCTCTGACGGCTGCAAAGTTCATGGCCTCGCGTCCTTCTTGAGACGTGGGAACAGCGACCTTGGCCAGGCACTCCCCTGAAGTCTGGTGATTGTTGGAACAAGCGGTCAGAGCATAACTCAAAAAAAAAAAAAGGACAACCAGCATCATACAGACTTTTAAGAGTGACTGCAGCAACTTAAAACCAAAACTTGTGGTTTAGGAGGTGGAGCAGAGCAGAGCAAATTAGTGTGATGTATTTCCATGCATAGATAAAGGTATTGCTAATGTTTTTTCCATAGATTCTGAGTGACGGTAGCTCGTTCTTTGAACCTTGTGTGTGGTCCAGCTTTTGTTGGCTGTTCAGGCTAATCCTCAGTTTTTTACACACACCTTAGAATGTATTATGAATTATGTGTCCTGCTTTATAAAGGTCTCTTCTTGTTCCGATTTTGGCCCTTCATCACTTTGTAATAAAAAAAGGCTCTGTATTCTGCCTTACAGTTCACTACTGTGTTCCCAAACTGTGCACAACTTTTACACTGTACAATGGAATTTCCTTGCAAATTCCTGGCCCATTAGTATTTTTTAAATAATCAATTCAAAGCAAAAGAGAAACATAATTTTTGCAATATAATGTAATTTGTATGCATACATGTAGACCTTATTGCATGTCTTTCGTGTGCTAACGTGAAGACTGTGGCTCAACAGTGGTCTTATTCTTATATTCTATGTACTTGTGTATTTCTCTAATAAGTGATTGCCTACAGTATATGACTGACACCTATTTAATTCATACTGATGTGTAATTCATATCCTACTGCCTGTGTATACTGAAAGCTTGTCCGCTGAAGATTCAGTTTAGAAGATTCCACCTGAAATTGTGGCGTTTGCCCTGACAGTGGGCAGGAAGACAGTGCTGCTGGCATCTACGCTTCTGCCCTACATGTCACAATTCTCAATCAGCCAAGGAACAGAAACAAAACCTTAATCGCAAGACCCTACACTATATCACCTAATCAAGATGACACAACTCCCAGGCACGGATTATGGAATACTTACAGAGAGCTCTCAAGTCACTTCATAGCGATTACGTGAGTTACACAAATACAGGGGAAAATGAGAAATTTATCAACATGTTTGAAAAAAAGGGAGCAGCTCCCATGAGTGCAATGAAAAGGCCAGATCAAAGCAGCAGCTCGTGAGTCAGAGCTGGCTGCTAGGACTGTGTCAGCTGGCATATTACCTCCCCAAGCACCTCCACATGCCCAAACACTTACTCTGTAAACTGTCAGCCCACCTGTGTCGGAGGAGAACCCTGCTCTGATGGAGCTCCAGAGATCAGCTTATAGAGGTGCCGCAAAGCTGACATTTGGCTCACAGCACTGAAAAGGCTAAGCCAGCCTGGGCTGGATTTTTATAAATGACTGGCTTACTCTCTGCACCTCTTTGCCACCTCCAAATCAAGAATTACTATAATCTTCAAAGATTATTTATTATTAGTGCAACCAGAACTCCTGTTCAGAGACCAAGGCCACCTGGCACTAACAGAACAAAAGGCAGTCCCGACTCCAAAAGTTTATGAGCTAAGCGTACTCCCTGGAAACGGTCTTCTAATTGAATGAGTATCAACAAGCTGACTTGCCTTTCTCCTTGTAAATCCCATCCTCCAAAAAGAAGAAAGAGGGACCCATAAATGATGTGTATTTTGCTGTCTGTCAATGGTGGGATTCTGCAACCTGTGATCCAGCAGAGCAGAGTCAAGACCTGCTGCAGGGGTGTTGTATGGAAGAACTAGGAAATATTCAAAATGCACAACCTGGCCAAGATTTTTTGCATATTTACGCTCTTCAGATCTTTATTTTTCTGTGGTGGCAAAGGACATATGGTGAATCAACATAAAATTTAGCTTTTTATGTGCAAACCATTCATTTTTTATTTCCTTTTGCCAATTTAGTTGAAGCAGCATATTTTATATAGTCACAGCTGATAGCAAGTGAGTCAGTTTGGTCTGATGCTTGTAAATCTGTCAGAATCTCAATAACAGTTATATATTTTACCCCAGCATTATCCTTGGACAAATAACAGTTAAGCATTTTATTCTTCCCCGTTTCTTTTCCTTTCTCCTCTGACCCCATCCCCATTCTACTAGCTACTGCGGTCTGCAGTGAGCTGCTCTTTCCTCCTCTTTTCTACTTAGTCCTGACATCCTCTTCTATTGAGTCTTCTTTCTCAATTTCTCTCTATTGTGGGTTGCCCTTCTCACTCTCCTTAAAAGTGTGAGAGTTCTTAGACTGCAACTAAGTTGATAGAGATGCTTTCATAACTTGCTATCAGTAGGAAATATACCTTTGCTTTTTGGATTCTAACCAGATACGGGTATTTGCATTATTTTATCTTAGGGCTCAGGCTTTTCTGAAGTTTTCATTTCCTAACAATTGTTCTTTCAGTATGCTATAAACAGAAAGCTATTACTTTGGGACTGTGACATTATCTGTACATCAGTAGACTATATGACTCCAGCACCAAACAATAGAGACTATATTGGTAGCGTTTAGTTAAAATAAGTTGCAAACAAGACTGATAGCTTTCCAATATATGTCTGTTTTTATATTTTTGTCCTGTTGTTCAATGGCTGATAGCATGGAAGAAAACAGAAATGTTCCATGCAATTGTATTAATTTATTTCCATCCTTCAGCTGGATATGCTAACATCTCCTATTGCAAACACTTGATATTCTACTTTCACCAGAAGTAATGCTTAGACTTATGTACAGGTCTTAAATTTGATTGTAGATAAAGTTATAAAGCAAAAAAGTTGTTCAAATGGAAAAACAATTTTAACTTTGACGAGAGCTATGACGCTAAATATTATGTAAGTTTCTGTGTTTTATCTGAAATTCAGCTGCATCCCAAGTTCTAAAGGTGCAAAATTGTCCCCATAGCCAAATGAATATTCAGTGATTTGTATTCTTCATACAGTCATTCAATGACCGTGACTAGGGAAGTTGTACTGAAAGGCTCCTCAGCTGTAGCTCTGGCCATGCCATTGAATACAGAACAGATATGCTCCAGGGGATGCCCTCAGAAAGAACTGCCGCTGACCTAGCATATCTTCTCCATAGTCTGCATCAAGGGAGCAAGAACTCTACCATCCTAAGCAGGAAAATAAGCAATAGAATCAATACAGAAATATTAAATTAAATGTATGTATCTATATTTCCAGCTTCCAACATGCCAATGTATGCTGGCAACTGAAAACAGTATCAGAAGGGTGGAAGCTGAAAGTCATCTTTTGAACTGGAGATCATTACCATGGCAGAGAGAGAACTGATAGGCAACTACATCTAGTAAAAGCTTGTGCTTTGAATGATTTGCCAAAATGACCAGGTACTGAATAGTTAATGTGAATGCAGCTGTCATAATTAAGTTTCAGATTTTAGCATTCTGCTAAGATTAAAGGTTCCTATTTTCACACCATCTGCAGACTCAGGAAGACCACGCAGCAACTCTACTGTCTGCCAGTGTTTTGATGGTCTCCCTCCCAAGAGCATGGAGATAACATCAAGCTCTCTGTAGCTGCACCACAAGTGACAACAGCACTGTCACGAAGCTTGGTTGAAATCGGTTAAATGCTCATTGGTGAAAAGCAGCCAGTGAGTGACTGTGGTGGGCATCGCACTGGCAGGCAGAGAAAAATACCTGAGAAGTTTGCAACTATACCTCAGGCTCCTCTGATTAACACACCGCCATTAGCCATCAGGCTGCAGCTAGCATTGCTCCTCAGCTCCTTCTTGAAGCTGCACCAGGAATGGATTCAAGCAGGGAGAAAGAAAGAGATAATTAAGGGAGCCTCTATTCCTTCATGAGCCTCGATCCTTTCTATTGTGGTGCTGGAGCCAGTTGTGATGCGGGAGCAGGAATGAGTATTACGTGCTACCATCTCTTTCTCTCCAAGAAAGACCATCTCTGCCCCGTGCCCCTGTATGCGATGATGTTCATGACAGGGCTGATGCTCTGGCACTGGGGAAACCCCACAGTGGCCAGCATGGATCTAAGGGTCAGGGATGGGCTCCCCAGAGGGAGAGGGAGAGACATGTTGCTTGTGATACGCAGGTTACAGAGTGCCTGGACAGAAACAGTGACCATGGTATAATAACCCAAATTGATCAAAGGCGACTACAAGCTACAGGTTTTTTTCTCAAATGAGAGGTCAAAAGATGAAGCAAAGTTCTGTAGCACGATCGGATCCTGCAGTCAGAGTCCCTGAATACTTAGGAAATGCTTAATATCGTCCCCACCTAACAAAACTCCTGAGTGACAACAAAGATATCGCTTGTCCACCCATAAGGAAAGATTTCTCTACTGTGTATAATGCTCTGCTCCAGCAGAGACACATAAACTGCATCACTGTAGGTGCAGGGAGGTTCCCAGCAAATGCCGTCATTTACAGGGGGCAAAGTCCCCCTCTCCCGTCAGGCTGTGCACCATTGACCATGGCTCGGCCTTTGCCATGCAGCTGGCACTTGCTCAAACCTTTCTAATGAGACAGGAGAGGCAGAGCAAATCTATGAAACAAAAAACATGGCAATTTTATCCCACAGCTTTTCAGAGTACCTTGCACTGTAATATCAGCACATGCATCCTGTGCTCACAGACTCTGATTTAAAGCTTCCTGGGCCAGAAGACTCCCCCCAGCCCTAACCTTCTTTCCTTCTCCCCTCTGAGCTGTTTGTTCTCTCTCGATCCAATTCAAGGACCCATCCCTCAGTGTTTGTCATCAGGCTCCATCCTGTATCCCTCTGTGCCTTCAGGGTGTCTTCTTTTTTCTCTGTTCCAATAGCTCCAAGGTCATTCACTGCTCCTAAGGGAACCTGGCTTTTTTTTCAGTCCCCAGACATCAGACATCTCTGGACCCCTCTGTCTATTCCTCTGTCTATCTTCCTTCATGGTTCTCTCTTTCAATTTGCAAAACCTTCACTCTATCAAGTTTTAAGCAACAATATTTCAAGGGAATGGACAGGAAATTCCCATGCCCATAATTAAATTTCACATGTAGGGCCGTGCGTGCCTTAGTGCCCACACTGACAAATACTTCTTATAATGAGCCACAGCTAGTACAAATCAAGTGACACAAAACCTGAAACGATTGGAAAGAAAAGAATGTGACTCAAATACGTAGGACCTTTCTTTTAGCACAGAGAGCTTTTCATTGTTAAAAATATGCTTGAATACAGCATTCAAAACCTGAACAAACTGATTAACCAGGGACCAAGTCAGTAAAGGAGCGGCAGCGCTCTGTGTTATCATGTGAGAGGCCCTGGTTTGGGAATGACAGAGGCTGATGATAAATGGCTGCATCATGGCCATGATGCCACAAGTCTCTGTGGAACAATACTGGCTCTGCTGCCCTTCCTTGACAGCTGCGCTCAAATCTCTGCAAACAAGAATTACTCCAGAAGGCCGTTTGCTCTTCTTCTGTTGAAAAAGTTGTCTGGGGAATACACACGGTCACTAGCTGTGTGGGTACCCTGAAGGGATCTCTGGTGCTCGGCTTCACTGTATGTTCCTGCTTGAGGACATCTCTACCAGGGAACGGGCACAGAGACATTACTTTGCCACTGGAAAATGTGTCTGCCAGGTGATTTAGAAAGCAGTCAATGTGGTTGTGCCAGCAAAGGCAACACATCTCCTAACGCCTCCTCTTAAGGAAAGAAAAGGTCATGATGATCAGCTACGGTGTTGGAAGTGAAAGAGCAAAATATTATTCAGACCAATGAATTTTTCCATTTTATATTCCCCTGAGGAATGTTTTGTGTTTGAATTCTTTGTGAGCAGAGACAAGAGAAGGAGACAGAGTAAGTGCTTGAAGTCCACAGCCACCCATGTGCCATATCATCTGTACATTTCATGAATTCCAACCTATGGAGCTGGATAGAAACAATGCCTTGTTTAAAAAAATAATAATTGTGTTACAAACGTTTCTGTTTTCAAATTTAAAAAATTTTCTCTTTTCTCCCTCTCCTCTGCCCTTGTTTTAAATAGAAGAAAATTATTTTATAAAAGAAAAGGAATTTTAGACGAGTCCCAGATCCTCCAGTGTCTCAGCAGAAGGGTGTTGTGGAACCAACCACTGGCTTTGCTCCTTTTACAAATTAACATGCTTGGGACCAGCTCTCTGTCCCAGCCCCTGTCTTATCAAATGACAGCCTCAACTACACCTTAATAAGAACATATTTTCCACTCTTCTTTTAAGTTCCTTAAGTTGCACCTTGAGAAGTACATGGCACCTTATATAGGGATTAAATTGGTTTTTTTAGACATGGCCAGTGATTAAGGTGGGCATTTATGACCTTCTTGCTGGCAGGAGCCAATCTGTGGGAGAACAATCTGCAACGCAAGCCCTACAGATGAGGCAAGGTACGATGCTGTAAAACAAACCTCATTCTCTTGCTGTGTTTTTCAAGGAGCCCCATCAAATTATTACTGTTATTTACACCCTAATAAAATGTAGAGGTCTCATTCAGGTTTCAGGTTCCATGGTGCCTGATTCCCTCCACACGCACAATGAAATACTGCTGTAAAGCTGATGGTAAAATGAAAACAGTCAGGAGAATTTCACAAAATTCATAATGAATTATTTTCAGGCATATGCTTGTTTCCTCATAGCTGCTAGTACAGCAGAAAAAAAAAAAAAAAAAAAAAAAAAAGACTTCCCACATGAAACCAACCAGGAATTTCATTGTCTTTAAGTAAACAACATGACATAAATCCAATTTTGATAATTCTGGATTACAGTGGTGGCAGTAGCACTGCTCCCATCCCAGACCGCCTCTCCCAGTCCCAGGGTGGGGACAAGACACTTCCTTCCTCCAACAAAACAGGGTAGAGGATGGATGTCCCAAGTATGATACTGGTCCTGAGTGCCCTGGGGCTTTACACATATGGCAACACTTTGTACAGGTGCTTGTAAACATGATACAATTTATTACTCTTTCCTCTTCCCAGTAAAACAGAATCATAACTTTCATTTTCAGACAAAATTCCTTTTTTCCTAACAGCTGTGACACTTAAAAAATTTAACTGTAAGCCTTTTTCTTCTGATTTCCAGGACTGAAATGACCCCCAAAAGTAAAGACATACACTCCTCTTTTCATACACTTACTTACATTTATGTATATATGTAAGCATCTATTCTGATACCTGGTTTTGCTAAAGAATGTAAAAGAATCTCCTGTGCAACTTTCTCTTAACAAAGAAGCAAAGACGTCTCCCAAAAATCTTATAGGCATTGGAGTTATATAGGTATTGTTAATTAAACAACATCATTTTATAATATTTACAACCTTGATGAAAAATAAGCAGAAAGATGAATCTTATTTAAAAAAAAGACAAATATCACAAACACAGTTAATGCCTTTTTCAGGCATCATGGAAAAAAAAATAGTCCTCACTTTTTTTTTTCTTTTCCATTTTATTTTAAATGATTAATGGTAAATCCTTATCTACAATTAATGCTGACTTAATAGGCAGGTTACAAAAATATATTCAGGGATTTAGCTTGATTTTGGAATATGAAGAAAATTTAAGGAAAGTTTGGGAAAATCTATCAAAATGTGAGGGAGAGGGTCAGATAGAGGTAGCTCCAGGTTCCACATTGCACCCTCTGGTTGAAACAGCTCTCCAACAGTATCCCAAGAGGTCTTGCACCTTTGCACACTGCAACACATCCTCCAACCACTTTAGAATTTAATTGAGACACCATGAATGGATGATGAGGTACGAGAGAGAGGTTATTGAGATTGTTATCAAGAAAGAAGGCTAGCAAGCCAAAGACCCACATTCGGATTATCTGCCCTTATGTCAGGTCTGACTGGCACAGTGCAGAGCAGGAACTTAGACAGCAAAGGACCCCAGAGGCCTGGTCCCCAAACCCAGGGACCGCACTTCTCTCTGGGCGCTGCTGCGGGGTGGCCCAGCAGCAACAGAAAGCCATAGCACAGCAGCGTGGCTTTTCCTGCAGGCTGCAGAAGAGGAGCTGGAGTAAATTTTAAAAATTAAATCCAAAGTATGTAAAAGTCTTCAGTTCAAATGTTAAAGCTATTCAGCATGTATGTTCCTCCTATGCTGACCTGCACTGCACCTTCAGCCACAGATCCACCAAGTTCTCGTTCATGGATTTGAGGGCTCCACACAGCTCTGAGGCCAAGCTCCATCTCAGGCTCATCAGTAAGCAAGCAAGGTAAGGGTTCAGAGAAGGATCAAACCATCACACATACTTATCAGAAACCACTCCGGGCACCACCTGAAGGGAATGCTGGCACAGCGTGGAAGCCCAGTTTCCATCAATGTCTTGATTTGGGTTCTCTCATTGGAAGAGTAAATGAGAAGACCATGACCATCTCTGCTTATGAGATGCTCTATATTGCAGTCAGCAGCTTCTGGCAGACGAGCACCACACAGGTACAGTGTTCAGAAGCCAGGGATGGCTTCCAGAGCTCGACAACACTGCTTCACTCTGCTGCATGCTGTTTACACACCAGAGGAGTAGTGAGCAGCTTATTGGAGAGCATCTCATACTCCGTCCTTGATAACCCTGAACCAGCTGGAGAACATTTCCACTTTGCAGGCACTGCAGGTTGCCTTGCCTGAGGTTGATCCACAATGAAGTAAAAAAATAGTATGCAAGATGCTACTGAATAAAAATGGCCCTGACTAGGATCAAAATACAACCACATATTGGGTGACCACTAGTACCAGATTCACCATGTGCAACAGATGACATGGCTCCACTCTGAATACACTAGGAATATGTTTCCTGATGAGGTGGGAGTGTGATCAGTGCAGATGATGTGGGACCCTGCAAGGATGGCATTGCAGACTCTATCCATCAGTGTATTAATGGTGGAGTTACATTAAACTGGTTGTCCAGCACTGATCTTGAATATTTTCCTATTTGGAACATTCCTTGATTGAAACTGTATGAGAAAACTTGTGTCTATTATAACATAAAAACCAGTAAGCAAATCTAGTTGCTTCTACAGCCCTGTGTGGCCATGGCCACTAGGCATGTGTATCTTAATATAGCCAGGTATGAAACCTACATCAGACGGTGTCAGAGCGCAGTATAGAATTGACTGAGTGCAGATTGCTATACTACAACAGATTTTACTGCCTTCTCAGGAATAAAACATAAGCAATATGCTCTACAAGTGCCTGAGCAGCTATTCTAGCAGACACAATTTGCAAGTGATAGACCTGCAGGAGAGTGCAGCAAATGAGGTAAGCTTTCTGGTTTTGATGCAGAACGCTACCTCAACATTTGCAGTCTTTTCTGCACTCCGCCTGTCCAAGGCAATAAGCCAGTGCCTCAGACAGCTCTTCAGACCGTGAGTTTCCCATGCAGGGACCTTGCTGTCCTAAGTTTATGAGGAGAACCTAGTTTCTCAAGAATATGCCTGGGAACCAGCTAAGAAAACAAACAAAAACATATTATATTGCTGCCTGAAAATATGCTACAGTCAATGCTTGCACAGGACAATTCTTACATACAGCAAATATTTTAGAACTGTTTCTGATTACTTCCACTTGCTGCAGCAGTTGTATCCTCCTGATATTGCATCACCCTGCTGTTGGAATATTACCGGCAGTGGTAGCCCAAACTGGAGTTTTATTCCCTTTCTCTGAGCCAGCCCTTTCCTCTTTCTTCTTCTTTTTTCTTTTTTTTTTCCCCATTCTGAAGGTTATTTATGCAAGTGTGACATGCAGTTACAGTAAAGTTCCTTGCAATGAATGGAGTGCAGGGCAGTGGTAAATTCCATTCCAAAATCATTTTGAATTCTAAAGGTTCCATTTAAGGGATAATGATGGGAGCAAAGGGCATTTCTCCAGGATTAATCACTGGCTGGGTGAGATGATAGCCCAAGGCAAAGCCACGGGCCATTAACCCCTGCAGGTCACCTTATCCCTACAGGAAATGCACTGGGTCAAGTTCACTGTTGCTATTATAAACTCTTATTGGAGAAAGAGGTTACACTTCTATGTTTATATATGTCTTCCATTCCCATGTTTGTAATGATAGTGGATAGCTTTTGGCAATGCCTCTATATTGTACCATGGAGAGATGTAAAAACAAGTGCTATTGTTATATTTGATGCCAAAGACACAAGTGGATTTTTAATGTTTACAGGGAAACATTTAAGATTCTTGGTAAAAGAATAAAAAGATGAATTGACAGAAAAATACCACATAAAAAAGACCCAAGGAAATTAGAAAGATGGACCCTCTCTTTAGCTGCTGTAAATCATCACATCTCCTCTAAAGGCAAAGGAGCTACATGAATCCACACCAGCTGAAAAACTCAGCCAGAAGTTGAGGTTGAAAGACACTGAAGTATAGATTTGAGTCTTGTATCATATACCATCACATCAGGAACATCACATCAAGTACCAGTTTGACAAAAATGTGCTCATGAAATCAACATTTTGAAGTGGTACCCAAATCATCTATTAATTAAACAGCTCCCAGTCCTACAAACTTTAGTCACGTCCAACAGTTTCTAGCCAGATCACCAGGCCAAGGTTTTCCAGGCAACCCATTGCAAGGGGAAAAGCTACCTGTGTAGCTAAGTGGGGTGGAGCAGCAGGAAATTTGCTTAGTGTGAAGATTTTCTTGTGCTGACATGAACTGTAGCCCCAGAGTTCAAACTGGGGTCCAGAATAAGACCGTGCAAAAGCTTCAGGCTATACAAATTAGAAGATCCTCCTGAACAAAAAGAAAGGGACAACAGTCAAAGTCAAATCAGAGCTGGGTTTGTGTGCTTCATGCCTGCCTTCTGAGCCTCTCTTGAAACGTATAAAAGAATTTCAACTTTCATTACAAGCAAACAGCCCTTAGTCCCCTGCTAGAGAAGGACACTGAGGACATGAGCAGTTCTTCAGTCTCGCTGCTTGCGGTGGCAGCTCGCTTCCCTTGGGGCTGCGGTGACTACCTCTATCCATTTGGGATGCACAGCCTGAAACTCTCTCACAACCTCCAGATTCTCTTTCCAGAGGTGGAGCAGGGATCACTGGTTTTATGATGCCCCTGCAGTTAGCAGCAGTAATCCCTTCTATAAAATTGTTTCCTGATTGAGGACTTGCACAGGAACAGCAGATTTAGGCTACTTCTCCATAGACTGAAGAGAGTTCAAACGCTCTTAGCTCCCATCTACAGGGCAAATCTGTTATGGGGCAATTAACCCCTTCATTCTGAAGGTGTGCTGAAGTTCAGCAAAGAGGTGAAGATGCACTGAGCCACAGAAAGTGGCCAAGAGAGCATCTCCATACCTTGCAGCGGAGATGACACCTGAGATGGGGAGTCCTCGAGTCCAGCGGCTACTCCTCCAACAATTCCTACATTTATCCATTTACAATCATGTGCACGATGCATAAGCAGCCTTGCAGCGGTCAGGGTGTTACACTCACCCTGAAGTAAACAGAAATTTCACTGCGGTACGGAACTGTGGAGTTTTCCCCATTAATATGCCTTTCTCTCAGAGACTGTCCCAATGTGTCCCTCCCCTGAGGAAAGGAGTGTAAATCAGCAGAGCTGTTTACGGCGGGCTGCAGGTCCCGCACACCCCAAGGAAGATCCTTTCTGACCACAGTCAGGTGCTTCACTTCTGGAGGGAACACAAACTTCATATGAAGCCCCGTCTCTCGCCCTCCCAATTTATGAGTGTAGGTGGCTCCCAGACTATCACATGGGTTTGTTTAGATCCCATTTGGAGGCGCCTGCCTCTCCTCACGCACTGTATACAGCGTCCAGACAGCTAACACACAGTTCTGATTTCCCTAAAGAGTTTTAAAGTTGCACAGGAAAACATTCTTCCATCATTTCCTCATTTCAGGATACTACACTTTGCAGCTTTAATGTTCTTTTAATGAAGTTTTTAGGTGTAATGCAAACATACAAACATTTTAAACATATGGTAATAAACTGCAAAGTAAACATAATTACAGTAGCTCTCACCAAATTGAAAGCTTTTTATTTTACTGTTAATTGACTAAGAGGATTTGCAAATGCTGAAAGGAAACCCTTGGCATCAATATCTAATAAAATACAGCAATAAGATACTAATCATCTTATGGGATCAAGTAGCTAGGTTTTAGATCATATGATATATGATCAAGTGTGCAACTGCTGATGCTGATTGCTCTCTAATTAAAACCTAAACCAACATTAAAACACCATAAAGGGTCTGGGTTAGACCAGAAAGAGAAGCTGGTATCTCTGTCAACTTACTTCACACATTATTGTAAGGATAGACCCACTACATGAGTGAAAAACTATTGCTCCTCACGGCCCTGACCCCCATGAAAATGGAGACGGGCGTAAGGCAGACTTCAGAAGGAAAACCCTGGCAATCTCCTTAGCAGGGCCAGCCAGGAGGAGCAGTGTAAGGCTGTCCTGCTGCCTGTGTGTGCTGGGGCAGGCAGTGGGCACCAGGGTTTTTCCACCACTTATCATCCCATGGGGAATGTGCAGTCATTTCGGGGCACCAATCCCTCCAAAGCAGGGAGAAATGAAGTAACCAAGGTACCAGATGTGCTCTCTCCTCTTGCCCTCACCTTCCCACTTGCTTAGGGAGACCAAGGGAAAATTCTTGCAGAACGGGAACAGAAAATTACCATCAAGGCTGAACCTGGGCCACCTCCAGCACATGACACAGTGGAGGAGAGAAGACAGCGGGAGGACCAGGCAGGTGCCTCACTCCCAGCACTGCTCACAGGTACCACAGGTAGCATCAGGCCACGGGGATTTTAAATGCTGCCATTTCGTGTGTCTGTTCAACTCCCCACTCAATGATGACCAAGTAGTGGTCAAATCTCACCTTTCACAGTTGCACATATGATAAGCGATGCCATTGCAACATCTTCCCTGCTCTGTTGTGCCCACCTGTCCCCATTCTTTTATTTGCCAGCTTTCTGGGAGAGATGACTGTCTTTTTGTTATATGGAAACAGTAGCTCTTGATTTCCAATCACTAGTGCCTCAGTACTGCTGCAGTCCGTAACAGTCATTATAGTAACGGAAATCATCATGCTTGGAAGACGAAAAAGAGGCTGAGAAAAAATATCTTTTAGTCTGAAAGTTAATAAAAAAAATAAGAGTAGAATACAGTCTGTTGTATATTTGGATGGCCAATACTTGGAACCCTTACTCCAGTTACTCATCTTCTGGAGAGTTTTTCAACCTATATATGTATTTTTTAATATAAAGATATATTGCTAGCAGTTTTTCATCTGACTTGAAAATCTGTAATGATCGCATTTTTCATTTTAAATACAAACTTCTACTGAAAAATAATCTGGTGGATAATTTTATTTCACATCTGTGATGGGAGATGTATTAGGTATTTGAAGTTTGAGCCAGGGGTTTCTCTTGCTATTTTTTTTTTTTTTAGCTCAGAAGAACCAGCAAGTAAGAATGGTTCATTTTACTGCTCTGCAGTTTTAAAAAATGAAATGGGTTGGACCAACATGAAAAGCTGAATAGTTTGATCTTTCTGTGCTTTGGCTAGGTATTGCTGCAGCCAGAGGAATTCAGGTCTCCCCACAAACTGTGCTCTAATGACATGGTACCACAGCCCAGCCCCAGCGGCTTTGGCCCTTACTCACTCTGACATGTTTAATCCAGGCTATAATTCTTTCAGGAATAAGATTAGAAACTACACAAGTCTGAATCTCTGCCCCGTTGCACCAGCTTTATACTGATTTAACTGTGTTAAGACGTACATATGTTGTGTCGTGCTACAGGGATGGGGGGTCAGGATCAGCACATTTTTTGGCTCCCTCCGTTTTATGCTGTGCTTGTTTAGCCTGCAAGTCCAGGCCACATTCAGAAAGCCAGCTCACAATATTCACCACGTTTTCAGTTTTATTGATCAACTATTTTAATTTTCAATAAATACAATAAAGAATGTCATCTATATATCCAAGCACCAAGGGAAAAACTCTGTGAAGAACAGTCATCACCAGTTACAGCAAATACAATAGCTTTGGACACTTGAACCGGAGGGAATTTCCTCCTCTCTCTTGTAGGACACCCAAAGCCTTCATTAATGTGCTTGGGCCCCATCCTCCACTCACATCCATCGGTACAACCTTCAGAAGGTCAGTGCAAGTCAGGCTGATTTAAACCAGCCCAGAATCTGGAAATGAGAAATGGTTTCCTTTTATACCATGAACAATAGTTTAGACACAAAACCTGTGGATAACCATTTACGTAAAATGCTAGACTTAAAAAAAACCCAAACCATCACCTTAAATGGAATGCTTGTATGTTGCTTGTTACTGATTACGTTGTCAGATGATGTCAAACTAAAATAGCTCCAAATACATTTGTTTGATAAATATTTTCTGTCCTTCTTTTATGACCTCTTATTTTCAAACAGTTAATGTGCTTGTTTTACTCAGATAAGTAGTGTGATAGAGCTGACACAAGAGAATATTTTAGCACACGGCAAAGGAATTCTGCTGCTCTTCAATGATGCTTCTAGCTGATCAGTAGCTTTGCCTTTAAAATGTTTTAAAAAAAAGCCAACAGTGATAAAGAATCACATTTACATCGCTGTATTTGGGTTTATATTCCTATTCACAAACAATGGGGACTCTGTATGTTAAAACAGTAGCACACTCTATAATGTGAGCAAAACATATACGTTACCTAGAGTTTCTGCATAAAAATATTATAGATCATCCAACAATATGAGAAAATGTCACTGCATCCATTTAAAATAGCTATTTGTGAAATTTGTGTTACTCTATTTTGCTTGGGGCAATATATTTCCATGCTTCATGAAATTATTAATTCTCATTAAATTCTAATGATCCTGTCTGAAAAGAGCAGAACTAATTAACTGCTCCATTAAAGTTATTACTTACTCCTGATGAGGCCTGTAAATGTTTTTACTTTGTTAGGCCAGTGAAAGTTTTCTGAACTGCAACTCCTAGCATCTTCCCCCACCAGCAGCTCATTTGATAACAGTAAAATGACCAGGTCCTAACAACACCCATGTAGCTTTTGAGACTTACGTCTTATGCCCTGAAACAAGCATTTTCCTCCTTTTACAAAGGAAAAAAAAAAAAAAATAAGGTCATACTGGTGGGAAGGATCTGCAGAACCTGCATCAGACAGGTGATGTCCAACTGGGCCGGCGCTGGCGGAGCAGCAGCCCCGCTGTCCTTCCCAGCCGAGGGCAGCCCGTGCACAGGTTCCCTCTGGGTTAGCAGGAAGGGGTTGTAGTGTCCCATCAGAGCTTTGAGTGTGTGACTGTGTCATCGCTTAGAGCTGGCAGTGCACCGAGAACCCATACCAGGGCTGGACCAGAGTTTTGGCAGCCTGCGTGGGACCTGGCGGACCAGGATTCAGGTTCCTATTTATGCCTATATGGAATCTAGTCACTGAAACATCTTTGAGGTGACTCTGTACCTCTGTTGTCCCTTGTAAAACTGAAATAACTTTACTACCTCACCAGAAGGCTGGGAAAAATGCTGATGACCGCAAGGTACTCCCATGCTGTGTTTATTGGGGTTTCATCCATGTACCTCAGGAGAGACGGCAGAGCTGTGAGCAGCAGCAGTGCCCGCAGGGCAGCACCTTCCCCCCAGTGTTTGTGCACTGGGCTTAAGGGTTCAGCATAAACTAATAGTTTTAAAAGGTTACATGGTCAACTCTATAATCAAAAGTGGTATCTGCTTGAAGATCACTACGGCTGCAAGAAGCGAGTTCCCTGACACACACTAACGACAGGTAAAACAGCTTTGGCAGCTCACAGTAGCGGAGGGGACAAGATGACCCTGACTCAATGAGACATCGACTTATCCCCAGTGAAAACAAACGAGGAAAAGCCTTAAGCAGAACTGCTAAGAAAATCTCACTGACTTACACAGCAAGCAAAATGCGACAGTTGCGTTCTCAACCGAGTAATGCTGAACAAATAACGTACAGACATTCATAAGTGACAAAGATTTTAAATATACACATGTAAAAATCTCCCATGATGTGCCTGTACGCTAATCTGACCGCAGTACTGGGCCAGAGTTTATTATTGCTACTACAACTCTGACCAAGAGCTACTCAAGACAAGCATCAAATGTTTTAATCCATCAGATAATAATTAAAATATAGAGATATTAGTTAAAGAAATTGAAAAATGTATTACTTTTGTGAACTGACATCACAGTTGTTACATTATTTACGTATACTGAATAAATTATTTTTAAAATTATTTGCTCGGCTTCACTATTAAAACATATTTCAAAGCCCAACTGTTTGGGGTTTTTTTGCAGGGTTTGCTTTTTTCTATGTAAGGGCTGAGTTTTTTGAGAGAAATTGAATACTTCTTAATAATGCTTCCCAGATAGTAAACACAAATTTTTTTAAACATTCAACTCCTATTACTCCCCAAGAAACACCCCAGTTTGCGTAGGCTTCTGCCACAAAAGCATTTCTTATGTTGGCCATTGATATGTTGGAAAGGATCAGAAGTTAGATTTGCAGCCTAAATTGGCAAATATACACCATATTTCTCCTCATTATATGCCAATTTCAGCTATTTAAGTATTGAGGGTTGGCTGAGAGTTTTGGATGCTTCTCTATAATGAACTAATATAATTTGAAATACTGATTACTCTGGAAATACCAACACTTTTTCTTTTCCTATGTCACTCCTTTCAGTCGCTGCGAGTAACTGAAGATCAGTTCTTAAAATTAGCCCCTCATTCCAGCCCCTTGGAAAAGATTTTGCCAAACGTCTGCCGTTGCAACATTTGGTAGCATGGGCTTTCCTTCCTCAAAGATCTCACTCTTCTCCGCTTTCTCTGGTCTCCACACATACCAGGCACCCCTAAGAAGGCAGCTAACTCGTTCATTTGAGGCAATCCCCCAAGGTTAATGGTCAAATGCACTTAGTTCAATGATGTGCAATGGTCCACATTGAAGTCAGTAATGCTATTTTGGGTCCTGAGGCAACTGCGCAAAGAAGTGTCTGTAAGTGAGGAAACGCCAAAATGATTTGAATTTTCTCAGCAGCAGGAGCAGCAATAGGAGCTAAAACACACTCTCGTCCATGGAGCTGGGCTCCGCTGTGCGGGCAAGCCCCAGGCATAGTCCCAGGCTCCTGGTAAAGGCATCGTCATTCCTGGGGGAGACCTGGCTCCATCACCCACACCACTGTGGCATTTCCACCACCCACATACTCCCCAGAGAGCCGTGCCACTTGCCGAGAGCTTCCAAAGCAGCAACTTCCCAACCCATAACGTTAAAAGTTTTTTAAAACATTTGCAACCAATTTTATAGTTAATTAAACCCAGATTTGCTCTATTCAGGCATTTGTTCTATAACTTCTAAATCTTTTTTTGTTTAAAACTTTAGGGCTTTTTTCTAAGTCATGTGTAAGCTTTAACTGTAAATAGGTTAATTGCAGCTCTGATCTTCCTCCAGCACCTGCCAGTAAAGACAAACAATTTTCAAACACTAAGGTCTAACATGGATCACAACATTTCAAGGTGGGACAAGTCCCGTGGCACTGCCAGCAGAGAACCCCATGCCAAATCATACAGCTAGTAAATAGTATGGCATCAATTCCTCAAAAATGTCCATAGCAAGAGTTTTAGGAAGAGGTCCAAATACCCCATCAGTAAATCTCGCAGAGTAGGTGATACGTTTACAGTCGCCAGATATTTCAAATGGCCTTTCTCTCACATATGGTTACATTCTACAAATCCAAAAGTTACACAAACTAGATACGCCACCAAGTTTGAAGCTATCCT
Organism: Charadrius vociferus; assembly: GCF_000708025.1. Classification (NCBI taxonomy): domain Eukaryota; kingdom Metazoa; phylum Chordata; class Aves; order Charadriiformes; family Charadriidae; genus Charadrius; species Charadrius vociferus. The sequence goes on from NW_009648894.1 coordinate 2,993,924, forward strand.
CTCTCCTCTGCTCAGAACAAATTTAAAAAATTTGTATGACACAAAATCATCACTCATTTTTTTCTCAACAAGACAAGAAATCATTATTCATATTTTTCTTTAAAAATCAATATTCCTACCAAGGAAGAGAAATAACTTGTCATAAGAAAAACTGTCTATCTTGAGTTTCAAGCCAGACTTCTCCTAACTTTGGAGCACAGCCTTCCCAACAATATCCATTTCCCTGGCTCCCAAGCAGCTCTTACCTTGGGATGCAAACAAGGAAATCTCAGTTAAAATTAAGCTCCTGCTCACCAGGGACCAATTATTGATTTTCTTCCTTCCTTTACTCTATGAATAGAACAGACAGGATTCCAGAAACATTTGGAAAAATAAAATTAACCTGTTAAAAACAGCTACAGTGAATTGTAAATATCAACACCAAAAAGATAGCCCTGTCTTGTCTCCATTTCTGGTGACTACTATAATTTTGTTGAGAAATTAGTAGTCTGCATTCACTGAATAAGGTCACAGAAACACCACTGTGCCTTGAAGAACAGCTGGGGTCACAGACATCCTTGGCAGCTGCGGACACCTACACTCAGCACTAGCCCTGGATGAATGAATATGTCCTGCAAAACCAGAGGTGACCACCAGCATGTCCCAGAGACACCCAGCAGGTGCTATGGGCTGTCCTCTGCGGAAAATAATGGCCATTTTACCTAAAAATGAGAGTTTAAAAACTCCCTATATCAACCTGTGAGATGTGAATCTATGTCTAGTAAAATGAAAAAACATCACATGAACCCCAAGTTAATTGTCTGTCTGGTCTTGAAAGCAAGCAGTGATTCATTTATCACTACAATAGATAGTAGCAAAACCCGTTTATGCATTATCTCCGTGCCTTAAACTGACTTTCAGGAAAGCTTTCCTAGGCAGCACACAGTAAAGTGAACTCTTGGAAATTTCATGTTTGTCATACAGAAAACATGCCAGTCTCTAGTACCTTCAAATTATTATTCAATATTGTTATAATTCTTAAAAAAAAAAAAATCTACAATTTCTTGAAACAATGATATTGGTATCATTTACCATCATCTGCTGGTGGTGGTAGGAGACCATGAGTAGGCAGTGCAGATGCCGATGAGCGGCTGGCTCGGAGGCCAGAGCGCAATCCCAACAGTCCTGCCCATGACAACAACCAGGGTGAGATTTCCCAGACCACATCCAAGCACTTGGGATCAGAGATTGCTTGTCAGTCACTACACACATCGGAGAAAATGCCTACTCTCTGAAAGCACTGCTGTGTTTTAGCAGTTTTCTTTCTTCAATAGCACATCCTAACAGCTGCTTGGTTTTTCTATAGCAGTTGTCTTTGTTCTGCAAAAAACACCCTGTCTCTTTTAGGCAAACTGGCACTGCAGACTAATGGACCAGAAGTATTAGCTTGATACAATCACAGCAAGCTGAGTAAGTCTAACTGCATACACAGCAGCATATATACAAAATCCACAGCATTCAAGAGTATCACCACAATCTTGATATAAATCAAGATCCATGACTCCGCCATATATGCATAAGCCTCCAGCTTAAGTAAGTCTGAGTCCTGTACAAGGATGAGACTTAGAAATTCGCCTTCTTCCTCTCATTTGAAGAAGTGTGCAGGGCTGGGCGTAACAGAGTTATAAGGAGGGAAGTTTAACCCGAGTTTAAAATAAACACGTGAAGGAAATCTGCAGATCTTGTATCCAGAATAAATACATTATGCCATTCTCATAAATATTCACTTTTTGAACACGTTCCAAAATTCACCAGAACTCATACTAGTTTTTTCTTGAGTTTAGGCACTGTGTTTAAAGGCTTGTAGAATAGTTACCCAAGGAATTTAGTAAAATCCCATTGTTTTAAATTGTAAAGTTAGGTTTGACTAGTCACTGGAAGCTGACTGCAACCCTTTTAACCTAGGATTGAAAGTTAGAAGAAAAGCCAGTGGGCATTTAACGTATATTATTTCTCTCTCCTACAAGGACAACCCACAGCATGCCTGCCAGTTCAGGCCCATGAGCTCCAGGAGAAGCACTGCTTGCCCACGTGCCCTTCCTATGTGGTATGCTCCTGGCACAAGCAGTTGTCCGTGTCCCATCCACAGTTGACTTTAAAGGCTGGTTGCTTTCTGCCTCAGTGAGACTTGTGACTTCACATATGGCCACTTTCCTCTCTGACATTTGGACATCATCGTTTAAATGCTGGTGTTATCATGACAGGTTCTTTAAATATGGAATAATGAAACAGTATGGTTTTACTTCTTAGGAAGAACATTTACTGAACATCCTGCAACCAGTCAACTGTTTAATATCTTCATCAATGACATAGACAGCAGGATCAAGTGCACCCTCAGCAAGTTTGCAGATGTCACCAAGCTGAGTGGTGCGGTTGACACACATGATAAAAGGAGATTTTCTACCAAGTATCTCTAGGAATCACCCTGGCTCTTTCAGGTGTGTTTTTAATGCTAATAAGTGTAAGGTATTTTGGTCCAATTTAAATTTAATCAAGCACATGCTTGCTAAAATTAACATCGAGAGTTCTTATGAAAACATCAACTTTAATTTTTAAAAAAAATGTATTTTTAATTTTCAAAGTTACATTTAAAAGCACAAGAAATCCAAACTGTAGACGGCATGCAAAACCATATTAATTCATGAATATGTTATTTCTAATAAGCATGGGTAACATAATTCTATAATGGCATTTCAAGGTTATCTTTTAGCAAGCATCCCTGCCTTTAATAACAAAACTGTGTCTGCAAAAATTTATCACTAATTTGTGTTGACATCATTAATTAAAACATTTTCATGGAAATGTTGATATTTGTCACATTGTTTTCCGGCACTCTGATACCAAAATAAAGAATAAAATGTAGTGAAAATGACTGCTTATTCTATTGCTCTTCAGTATGTTTAACAACCGCATTTCTGAGCTCTGTCATATAGCTAGACATACAGGAGCTATGAAATGCACTTACAATTTATTGCCTATAATTAATTACATTCACAATCGTTTACAAGGAAAAAAATTGTACCAATAAAATGGAGACCTTTTAAAAAGAACTACATATTACTTTGAAATGATGGGCTTCTCTAGCAGTTTCACTAACACGCTTTGGCTAAAAAAGTTTCTTATTCAAATAGTGAATTCTCTGCCTGGGCCCGTCCCGGCTCTCCTGAGAGCTCTGACTTCAGCCTCACTGCGAAAGCTGCATTCTTCAGCAGTGCAGTGTTAGCAACACCCAGGATTTTGTTGTGAGTCTTGGTATAGCTGTGGTCTTGTGATTTATTTTTTTTTTTTAAAAAAAAAAAGCTCGGAATGAACAGATTACATGAAAAATTCAGCTTCTTTTTAACAAAATTAATATCCAACTTCACTGGAGAAATGGTTGAAAAACGATTTTTGTAAGATCTTAAGGATGCAAAAGGCAAATAAAACTAAGTTGTTTTACAGTACAGATTTTCCAGGCTGATATGTGGGGTTTAATGCTCAAGATTGATGATCTTAACAGTGGGATTTTATATCAAATGTTAAACACTGTGAAAGAACAGTCACCCATCAGAACCAGGAGAACCTTTCCAGGTTAGTAGAGCTGAGTTCCTCCTGCATCCCTATTAATAACCGGCTACAAAATCCACTGCTTCTATAAATCCTTGTGAAACAGGGAGGGGAATTAAATATAGTGAGGGCTTTGTTCTGGTGGACTTGTTCAGTGGAAAGCAAAATGGTAGTTAGTATCAAACCCACTTATTCAGTGAACTGGGACACGAGAAATCCCCCAGAGCAGGGAATGTGTTTCCCAGAGGGTTTTTCCTATTATTTTTTTTTTTAATCTAAGGTTATAATTTATTTTAAAATGTGATTTCTAACTTCCCTAGTGCAAACCCTGGGCAATGTCAAGCGAGCTGTTGTCCTCTTGAGTCTGTAAACACACAGAATTAAACAATAGCATAGCTAAGTGCGAACTTTCTCCATTCATCTTAATGGACTGTTAATTATGACCACTTAAATGCCCACAGTGTTAACCATTTCACCGCTGACTGCATTTCATCCAAAAGGGCAGTTTGTAGATGATTTATCCACAGGCAGGTAGATGTAAAACTCACAATCGATATACAGTTAAGTGGACTAAACGATTAATAAAGTTGTGAATATAGATTATGCAGCCAGCTGAAAAAGCTAATAAACATGTCCTGAAGTTCATTCTTTTCAAGGATTCGAGCAAAACGATGCTTTCAGTGTCAACACTGCAGTGTTATTGTTTGAGGGTCGTAGAGATTCAAATAGGACACTGTTGGTTTTGTAGTGCATTTTCATGTAGCAGAAAGGCTGGCAAAGTGTAGTTAACTAATTGGCATTACACATCCTAAGTGATGTAGGAATATGTAATGTCAGGATATAATAAGGCTAGTTGACGTTTTTTTAGCTTCAGAAATTTCTACAAAGCCATATCAGAAATGAAAGAGAATTTATTTTAAAAAGCCGGGTAAATCTTGCATAAAATTCTCAAGGATCTTAATTATTATTCCTGCTTATGAGCTGATGTTATGAATGGAATTAATAGATACTACAAATTGATTCTTTTTTTTTTTGGACATAGATATTATAGATGCATCTGTTTAGAGGGAAAAAAAAAAACAAACCACAACCAAAAATCCCAGTGGTTTTGAAGAATTTAAGAGAACAGAACAGTATTTGGAGTACAGTCCTGACAGGAATTAAATTTTTTATATCATATGTACTGCATCAATAAAAATTACCACAATTATTTGAATCAAATTAATTTTGTACTACTAATTTAAGCTCTTCGAAAGTTCTAGGGCTGGTTTCTTCTCTCTTGAGCAAATTAATCTGGTATAATATACACAACTTCAGATTTCATGGAGTCTCCCTGGTTCCCCAGATTCCCACTGGCATCACCAGCTATTTGAGGAAAGCCTTATAGCCAAAAGGGACCACGGCCATTTCTTTCTTCAGTCCACACCACAGATTTTTCATTGGTTCCTTCAGTCAGATCCTACATTTGTTTCATGCTTGCACAAATCCCAAACATGGCCAAGTGGATATATTAGCAACCCATTGCTTGCCTACAATTTCGTTTTTAATGCCTGCATTACAGCAGCCACCTGGGGGTACGCGATAGGCTGGCTAGCACGGGAAAAAGCAAGAGTTCACAACATTCACAACCGGCAAACCCCTCTTACGTACTTTCTCAGTCTGTGCTGGTGGTTGCCACCACCGCCCCTGCACTGCCACTGGCCACTGGATACTCATTTTTGCATCATAAACCTTGTGTCCAGAGTACACGAAACAGCCAACATGCCGCTCCACAGTGGTTAGAAAACAACAACGGATCTGCCAAGTAAAGCAACTCTGGACGTAGAAACCATTTTCCAAAACCCTGAGAACCCAACAACTATTTGTGCTCAAGTATGCGGTCTGTTTTCCCCATTTAAGCACTTTAAGGTACCAATATTTTTTTTAAATAAGTAGTAGTCGTAAATGAGCAGTCAGGCCCATGTGGTCAGCGTGTAACGCTGGCAAGAACAACAGTACGTGGGCTGGTGCATTGGGTCTACCACCACTCTCAAGACCCCCCTGATAGTTACCATAGAGATAGTAGGAGCCACAAAGAGCTTCGATCACATTACTGGCTGGGAGGGGGTCAATTTGTATGCGCGAGCCCTGCTGGGATTGAAAGAATGCAGAGGAGGACAGGAAAGATAATAGAGAGAAAAATAAGTGAAGGGAGAATACAAGAAACGAGAAAAATGAAAGAAAGAAAGAAGCCGGGGGGGGACGACTGTTGGGAGAGATGAGGGGAGAAGGGGGAACCAAAGGCAGTGAGAGATCTCAGATGCAAAAAAGCCGGCAGAGAGACCACGGGGAAATGAAGAGAGAAGGAGAGAGAAAGCGAGTGAGAAAATTCGTCTTGCATAGACAGTGCTCATGTCACTGCCTGACAGGAACCGCTGCTCCAGAGGAGCGGGGGCAGCAGGGATGGGCAGATGGATGGATGGATGGATGGACGGATGGACGAATGGATGGACAGATAGATGGATGGATGGATGGATGCCTGCAGCACCTGACCCACACCATAAAAACTGCGCTAAATGCAGCAGAGCAAGGAGACGAAATCACGGAGAGGAGAGGTGGGTTTGCTTTCACATGCCCACGGGTGAACAGCCTGAATGTGACACTGACTGAGTCAGTGCCACAAAAGCAAACAGGTTTCTTTCTTCTTTGGACTCCTCAACCCAGGGCACTGAGGGCTTGGGGCTGGACAGGTTTTGCCTCCAAAAGCCGTGACTGCCTGGGGCTGGCGGGGCTGGAGCTTCGGCAGCTGCTGTGCGTCTCTGGGAGAGCCACAGCAGCCTCCGCAGCCCCCGTTGCTGTGTGCTCACCTACGCTTACCCTGTCGGAGTGCTGTATATGCCTTCAAAGACACTGGCAGACCTTCCTAAACTAAGACAACACCTAGGTCCATAGTCCAAAGAGGCTGAGGAGAACACTGAATGACTATCTAAATCAGCAGAGCATCCAAAATACCAAACCTGGAAATAATCCCTTACAAATGCCTGCATGACTGCTGTGTCATTGCAAAAATCTATTGTTCCTCTGCGGGTTAGGAATGGCATGGCCAAAGCCTGCTGATCCTTCAGGAGGAATCCCAGCAAAGTCAGAGAAAGAGGGGTAATAGGATTCAAATCATGACCAATAACATTCAAAGACAAAAGTCTTATTTGGTGGCATGTTCATTGACCCTGTACCTCCCAAAAGGTAAGGGTAACAAAGAATGTCCTGCTTTGGTGGTCTCATCAATGCTGTAGCATCCCTTCGTGCTGCAGCAGCTCACCATGCAGGTCTTCCCAGGACATGCACAGCTTCATAGCCTCTCGCTGGTACTCGGCTTCGGTACTGGGATTTCCATATGTCCGCAGACCTCCTCCTGGTGCTACAAGGAATGCTCCACAGGCCAGCAGAGCAGCAGGCTGCTGTCATGTAGCGCAGCCTCACAGCTGAGGGGTAAAAGAATTATTTCCTGGAGAGAATGATGATCTGCTGAGTTTTCCTAAAATAAACCTTTTCTTAGTATCAGGAGCATCACAGTACTCCTCACCTTCAGGGCCGACCCGTTCAGCCCCATGAGACTAAGACAACATCCCCTAAATTTTCTTACAGAGAAACACATTAATTATGTTCAATGAAAATGAGCACAGATTTCAGAGGGCAACATACTCCACAATTGCCAATAGCACCCACTGTCCTGGCTGCAGTATCATGTGCTCAGTATATTACATAAACCAGATCAGAACTGATTATGAAGGTTGTTGGTGGTTTTTTTTTTAATTAATTAATACTGGTTTTGTATCATTCCACTTTTGTAGCCAACTGTCAAACTGGCCATAAATTAGATTTCTCCCTCGCATATTACCACCAAAGTCGAGTTACCCCTGAGATCAATGGCGTCGCCTGTGAGTTAAAAGCACACAGATGTCTGAGTTACAGTAAAATTACTGAAGTATGTAAAAGCGTCTAGAAATGCTGTAAAACAGCTTTTCCATATATAGCAATGTCACCATTTTTAATCAAATACACTGTGATTTTAGCTTAAAAAGCCCTTCAACGCAACACAACACAAACTAAATTGAAAACACTTTCAGTTCACAGGAATATACTCTTCACATAAAGCTGTAAACTATAGCATAACAATGGCATGTATAAAATTGTAAAGGGCGTTTGTCGGAAAACCCAAAGAGTTTTGTGCACAAGCTCCCAAACTGTCCTATACATTAGAACTACTCTTTTTTTTTTTCTTTCCATCCAATTTATAATACAGAATAATTTTTAAAAGAGACGGTGTCGGCCCTGCCACAGATATACTTTGTATAAAGATTTCAAAGCTTGCTTCCAGCCCTTCCCCTTCCCTTATCACCACCACGTGCGTAGGAAGGGGATCTTCCAGTAAGCCAGTCCAGCAGTTTCCATCTAAGCCCAGTCCAGCCCCAACAGCCTCATCTCAGGCTGCTGAAGTCATTAAGCTTTTTACGAACATCTACTAGCCAGATGAGTCCTCATTTCCAAATCCCTTACAGTTTTTTCCACTACAAGAAAACTTTCCAAAAGCTGGGTAATAGGCCCCAAACGGTTCTTTCGGCTCTAATGTGAACTGGAAACTAAAAAACTGTCCAGCAGGTAATTTGTACAAGGCTCTTAAATCTTGAAAATGAGGCTATTCATTTTCTAATAATAAATCTTTACTGCAGCTAATCTTATCTTCTTTCCACAATAAACTCCTAATTATTACCTTTCCAGCCAGCGTATCTGTGATTTTAAAAAGTGTGTGACAGCAGTAAAAGCAAGCGCTGGATCTTAGGACTGAAAAAAAGGAAATACTTAGGTTAGGCATACAGAAGAACCTTGTTTTTTAAGCTCTGAACAACATGATATAACGGAACAAGTGACAGTTTGGGAGCAAACTATTCATACTAGAGGAGTCAAGGACAGTCACTGCTGCTCCTGCTCTGGGGAAGCTCCACCTTCTGCTTGAAGTGACCTGCACTGCCCAAATGAAAACGAAAGAGGAAAAGTACTTTTTTCTTTTTTTTCTCTCTTCTTTTTAACTTAGACCCTGGTCAAAGCCAGAATCCATCAGTAAATACTAAAGGCAAATGAATAAAACATTTTTGCAAATATTTGTCTAAACTCAGAACTTTGCACATCATTAATTAAGAGTTTTATCTCTCATTTATACTGGAAGTACCTCAGGGCCAGCAACCCTGTGAGGCCCAACAGCACCAAGCACGGCGTGTGTAACGGCACAGACCTTGTCTGCATCACTTTCACTCCACTGAGGCTAAGCAAATTACAGAGAGTATCTGTGAAGCTAATTGCTGAGTTTCAGATGATTTGTATCATCCAAGAAAAAAACAATGCCAGATAAACTATGTCCTCAAATAAAACTGCAGTTCTGAATTTTTAATAGCAGCTACTTGTCACTGCCTATTCTCAATCAAGCTACAGAAGAAGAAAAATTTAGAGAAATTATCTGAACAACACATCTGTCTGAGAAAACCAGAAATGTTTGCAGGGAAATTGTAAAAACAAAAAGGAGACCAAACCTGATCACTCCAGTTTTTCTCCCATTTTACTGCACCACTTTACAATCACTTTTTAAACAGTACAACGGATTTAACTGCACTGATTTTTAAACAGATATATTTACAAACAGCACTTGGCTTGTTAAACCAATTATTCCTCACCAATATATGCACTACTCTAATAAGCACTTAATAGTTGTTTGCAGAGCCTGGTATGGCAATGACCCAGCAAGAAAACAAAATAACCAGAATATCCTGTCTATTTGCAGTAAAACATAAAGTCAGCAGTCCCCTTGGCCTCAGTTATTTGGAACTTGCCAGATATTCCTCACCCTTCTGGAAGGTGTGAACAGAAGTATTCCCACATCTTTCCCTGCCTGTTTACCTATTAAGGTGCGATCTAGCTCCCAGGTTTTGTCACCAAAGCTATGATGATGATAAAGGAACATAATACTTAAGATAAAAAAGTCTGAGCCCATGTCACGTAACAATGCTTTAGGTATACTAGGGCAAATGAACTTAATGAATAAAAGCTTTATTCTTTACGGGAAAAACAGGATATTGTTGCTTCTCTTTTCCTGTGAATACATTTCTTGCAGGCAAAGTATGTATTTTGAGTCATCATTAAAAAGACATTTTTTAAATTATGTGCTTTGGCAAGCAGATATGTTAAATTCGTTTATTTCTTCTATTTATTTCTACAAAATTTCTTTGTCCTTCACGTTTGATGGACAAAATACAGAGGTATATCTCCTTAGTCCTCCTTTGCACCCTGTTTCCTCTCTGGAATCCCACACACTTTTCCCACATAAATCGGAGTTTCATGACATTTAAACACATTTTCTTAAGCTTTCAACAAATTTGATATGGCTTTCATCTCTGGGCCCTATAATAGTCCCCAAACCCCTAGTATTATTAAGTCTAGTTGAAATCTTCCTGTTTCTTAGATAACATTAACATTTTGAGCTGAGTGTTGCTTTCATTTTTAGAGTAAGACCTGCCCACTAAGAAGCCAGGCCCTGCTCTTCTAGGTTATTGTTTCCAGTCTGTGCATTTTATTTTTTCTCACAAACACAAGTTTGTGATTTTAGCCTCTGATGGAGCTTGTCATTTGCACTTTAGCAATTTTGCTCACTCTGCTCTTCACAAATACTATTCTTTTGAGATTTCTACGTGCTCCAATTGTAAAAAATGACTAGGAAGCTGCTTGACTTCATGGTGCCTTTTGATTCAAATAGTCTCAAGAAATGCTGTACAACATCAGGATGCCTATGAAACAGATGCTAAAAATATTTTAAAGTATCAGTCCACAGGGGAAAGTAAGGCACCAAGAAATTAAAGCAAAAATGTTCAGATACAGAAAGTAAAACTGTAGCAAGGTACTGAAATAATCAGGAACTGCATAAGCAGCACCTCAAATTTTCCTTGAAAAATCAGAAACTTTAATAAGAACAACACCGTTCCCAATAGGAACCTTATCCTTAGCAATTAGGATTAGAAATGCTGCCCAAACTGACATTAAAGAAATCGGTAAGTGAGTAAAATCAAGCAGTTATGCCCTGCAATCCCATTCTTTAATCTTTAGACAATGCTTTCCAGCCATTCCTGCATTATTTTTATTAGCTGTCTTTGGCTTTTTTAAGTGTGTTGTTTCTGCTGAGCTTATCTAAGAAGGAGTAGGTCCAAAGTAAGCAAACAGCAAAGAGGAAATAAATAAATAAGTAATAATCCCAAGGCAGGAGCCTGTCTGAGCCTGAGTAGCTAAACCACTGACTTATTGTCCTTGCTCTCACCACACCCCCCCTTCAGTCGGTTGTTCCTGTTTTGGTTTTTTAAAAAAAAAAATAAATTAAAATTTGGGGAGGCCTAACCAGCATTAATAGCCTTACAATTCTTGGTAAAAAAGGGAAAGATGTTTTGCAGTTATATGAAAACAAAAAGCATCTGAAAGCAGCATGTTGTATTTGTTTTCACCATCAGTTTGAGGGGGGAAAAAAAGGAAAGGAAAAAAAAAAAGGAAAGAAAAACTAAAGACAGCTGTTAATCCATTTTAGTAAAAGTGGAAAAAATCCTGGGGACTTTCTAAGCCTAATTTCAGCCTAGAGTGATTTTTATGGCCAAACAATGAATCCTTAGAATAATTGGTTCATATCATGAATACACAACAAACTCTGAACCCAGGGCCTGATCCAATTTGCAGGGTAATCGGTAGGAATACCTCCTTTGACTTCGGTGACAGTAACAACGTACAGTATCATTAAAAATAAAAAAATCTTTACAAATGTGTTCTGGGTGAATACAGACCAATTGTTTTGTTTATGTTGAATGAGCTCTAAAAGTGTTTTTGCAGCATTACATGTGACTCATATCGATGCAAACAAATCAATATAAATCGTGGGTAAAAAAAATTTTAAAAAGCACCATCACTTAGAGAGGTACTAAATTTCCAGACCACAGTATTCAGATTATGATTATTTATTGCCATTGTACGTAGATGAAAGGCTGTGGCTTTCCTTCCAGCTTCATCGCTTCGTGCCAGCTGAATTCTGCGAGAGGGATGGTGTTAGAAATGGAAGGCTACAGTAATGTTAACTATGCTGTTTCCCTCCAACATCCATTTTGTTCCAAAGAAACACTTGCCAGAGATTAAAATATTCAAGATGGCTGTTTTCTGCACCCTTTCTGCGAGCTCTACAGTTTTTCACGTTTCAAATATTCCAGGTCCACGTCTTTATATAGAATATTCATATTTTATTCCCCATCTTATCTGCCTCCCCAGTCATTAAATATTGGCGAAACTTCAAAGGGGGGTTGGGGGCGGGCGGGGGGTGGGGTTAAAAACTGGTTTATTCCCCGCCCGGACACCGACGCAGCGCTCCGGACGCCGTTTCGGTCGGATGCCTCCTGTGTACC
>NW_009648894.1:3006687-3008456 GCF_000708025.1 Charadrius vociferus
GTCGCCGGGCGAACAAAGAGCCGCGGCGCCGTGCGGGTTATTGGGATTTATCCGGGCGTCGGGCGCAGGCATGCCAGGTTGTCTTCTGCTGCCGGTCCTCCGGTTCTCTCGGACGTCTCGAGGACGTTTGGTCGGTCGGCACAGATCAATATTAACGCTAGAATTTAACTTGGTATTTGTTAAGAGGTCACTTGGAAGATGCCAAGTCTTTTTTCCTAAAAGTATCAGCTGATGCAGTCCCGTATGATACTGAGAACAGCGTTTATCATAAACTGCATATAGATAAATGGGTTAACGTAAAAATCGGGTGGTTTATCTGGGCACATTACACCGATGTGAGAAGCTTTTTTCATGGCTGAGAACTGAAGCTTCTCTGACCTCTAAAAATTTCTTACTTCATACAAAGAAAGCTTCGATTCCCTATCTTCTCCCCCCCCCAAAAAAAAAAAAAAGTATCAGGTTTCCCGTTTTCCAGAACCTTAACTGTAATTAGTTAGCGAGCTAACTAGATGGGATGAGGCACTTTCCATGCACGAGCTTTCCACTGCTACAAAATGAGTTTATCAAGCACTGCCTGAACGTCGCTTTGCATTATTGAGCCCACGATGTGCGTGTGGAGGAGCCCCCTCCTGCGCAGGTAGCTCAGGAACCCGGGCTGGATGCTCACATACCGCGTCTATTTTAGCAGGTTTGCTGGCGTACATTGGCACACCAACGTGCAACAACTTGGAAGGGGCGTTAACAAACCTCCTGGTCAGCAATTATCACCTCTGGAAAACGCATCTGGGACTCGCTAAAAGAGAGCAAGACTGGCTTTATGGGAGCAGGACCGCTTGTCCTTCCTCCTCTAGTATCACTTCGGTAAAGTTTAGCTCCTAAATTGTTACTGCCTTTTCGGCCATCGCCGCTTTCCACTGACATGATCAAATTTTGGTTGTTGATTCCTGTCAACTCGTGACGCCTGCCCGGTAGCGGGGCGATCCCAGCACAGACAAACGCAGATTTTGAAATTTCTGTCCCCTGTGAGGCACTTCGCTGGCTGCCGCGAACGCAGTGCCCGCGGGCTGGGTGCATCCTTCCGCTGCCAACAACATGGAAATACCAAGAAAGGGGGATTTCTCTAAATGGCTCTAGTTGAAATAAAATTCTAGTGATCGGTAGGAAATATATATGGGTTAAGTGTCGCTAACGGTAATCGGCGGGTCCTGCAGCGGGCTACACCTCCCCTGATGCTGAGCACACGCCTGCCGGCTCTTCAAAATGTTTTACCGAAATGTAAAAGATGCGGGTGATAGAAAAAAAAAATATGCCAGCGAGCTGCTGCAGATAGAACACATCAACGATTTAGGGTTTATTATTTCCAAAATCTTCTTCGGTGTTTCTAAATACATGTCTTTTCTTCGGTATCTTAGCTAGCGAGGGCCGTATCTTGTCGTCAATGCTAAATCAATGGCGTAGCCTGACCTTTAAGAGGGCTATATCCTTTATTCGAAACAGGCGAGTTGAAAAAGAAAGATCTGTGAAATACAGCTTCGCCGGGGAAAGAGGCATTTTTCACACGAATTCTGTTTTCTGCAAACTGTTAAGTAGACCCTCGCAGACTTGGCAGAAGTCGGTCCGGGAAGCAGCCGCGTCTCACACGACCCTGCGCCTCCTTGGAAGCGGCTCACGGGCTCGAAGACGGCCAAGGTGCCAACTCCTAATTGATACGTTGAGGCGAAGCTCCCAACGTAATTGCTTTTAACATTCATTTATGCAAAGCGGCTTCG
>NW_009648894.1:3009057-3033458 GCF_000708025.1 Charadrius vociferus
GCCCCCCCGCCCGCCCCCCCCCGCCGCGGGCCCCCCTGTCCCCGCCGCGCATCCTCCCCCGCCGCGCACGCACAAAACGACGGCTGGCTACACCGTGGGGCCGGGGCAGGCAAAATGGGACCTCGTCCCTGGGTGGGCTCGAACCACCAACCTTTCGGTTAACAGCCGAACGCGCTAACCGATTGCGCCACAGAGACTCCCACGAACACCCGCCTCCGCGGCGGCCCTGATGTAGCACACCGCCGTGGCCGGGAGTGCTCCTCGCTGGCTCCTCGTTCCTGCCCTGGGGACCTGCGGGCCACCGTGCACCCAAACTGCGCGTACAAACTCCGGCTCCTAAATCATGAGTCTCGCCAGATGCTAAAAGAGGACTGAGAGAACAGTGAAAAAGGCGGGTTTTCTTCTTCTAGCCTGTGTGAAAGACTCATTCCCAAAATCATTGCTCACAGCAGTGTTCTTCTTCTGGGGAATAAATTAACAAATCAGACTTAAACCAGCTTTTTCTTGGCTGCTGCTAATTCATCCACTACACGAGCAAGCTAAAATGTAATTCCCAAATATCATTGCTAAGTTGCCCTATTAATATTTGTAAAAGGTAATTTTAAGTGACTGCAGGGAACAGTTAGGCTGTTTAAAACAGGCAGCATCCCTCTCCACGTGTGTAAGTAAATTATATTTACCTTTCTAAGTGACTGAAAACAGCAGTGAAGAAAAGCTAACCTTCCTATTATCGTTTTATCGAAATCTGCTTCCAACATTACCTTGCAGTAAATCAACACCTACAGCTCCGCCAAGTACAAAGTTTTCACATCCAAACCTGAGCAAATGTTTTCCCCTTTTCTTTCACAGACCGATACTGTTTGAATCTCTTTGCAGCTCTACAATATGGGTTGCTACATGTTCTCCCTGTGGTCCCATGAAGCTCTGCCTGATGGCCCTTCCATGCACTGACAGCCTTTGGGGTCGAGCAGGCATGTGACAGCCACCACACCAGGACAGGCACTAACTCCTTTCCAAGCAGGTGCTGGTTACCTCCTGGTCTCTGCCCACCCATGACCAAGAAGTCCCAGCTCCTGAAAGTAGAGAGCCTTCAGCAGCAGGAGTAAGAGTGAGAGCGTTGTTACACCAGCTCTCATATTTTGCAGAAGACCTTGCTCTTCAACACTGTAAGACATCGTTCCTCAGCCCAGTGAATAACTTCAAGCTGACCATTTGTTGCCCACAGCTCAGCATTTCCAGTCCTTCCGATACTTTGAAGAGAGCTACATAAATGTCAGTATTATCACTCCCCCGCTCAATTTTTTTATTGCGTGTTGTTGGTACCTTACTGACCAACATCTTTTAAAACATGGAGAAGAAAGATAAGGTGTGCAAGTCCTCAACAGTAATTGAAATAATTACTTTAAAGATTGCTTTTTGGGGCACCATGCACACTGCGGCATGCTTTCCTACCCGGACCTATTCTCAATGTCAGCAGTTCACAGCCTGGACCACTTCTATTTTCTCTGTGTATGAGGGCAAGCAATCAGTCCTGTGATTTTATGCCCATGCAAATGGGTATTTAGTGGAATTAGCAAGATTCCAATCTGAACAAAGGCCTAACCCACAGAATGATGAACATTTAGGCATGGATTTTGGGCCCTGAAACATTTTACTTTATACACGCAAATATTCCCATTAGTTTTAATAACTGTAAACTTGACTATTTTCAACATCTGTGTCTAGAGGTCAGCTCTAAAAACGGACTTTGCTATGCTGATACTGGGCACAAGCTCTAACTTTGAGGTGTCTGAGAGGAGCGCAGGACCTGGCATTAGACATCCAAGGCTGCCTGTTCAACGCGTTGGGACAGCGAGAGTGCGGCAGATAAGGCTACAGAGTCACCTGGCACCTTTCTTCTCAGCATTCTTCCTCACTCAATCTCAGCCTTCCATTTAAAATCTTGCAACAGAAAAAGAAAATAAAAGGAACATGCACAACAGCCAATGCTACCTCTTCAGCTTGAAACCCACAGCTCAGCAAAAGTAGCGTGGATGACTTTCGCTGACTGCTGAGGCACTAACCAGTGAGCCATCATACCAGAAAGCAACATTGTCTATCACTGCTGAGTAAATGGAAAAGATTAGCTGTCTACCCTTGGGAGAAGGTTTCTGACTGCATCTTCAAAAGAAAGGAAGAGGCCAAGTGCTGTTCAAGGTGTTCAGAAACGAGAAAGGGATGCTACTTCAGATTAATCGTCCTCCGTATCAGTGTTTTGTTCTTTATTTCCAGACAGCTCTCTTCCTCAATAAGCTGTTTCTTGTGGATAGTATCTGGAGTTGCTTAATTTTTTTGTAATTAAGCATCTAGCATCTAGTACAGCATCTACTGTGTATAATTTAAATGCCATTACTGGATTCACTGATTGTGAATTATGTTTTATTTTGTATTTTTATAAAAACATAAATATATTAAATATGTCTATATTAAAGTATTCTACCATGTAATATAAAAATAATATTAAATAATAGCTAAATATTTTTAACATGATTTTATTGTTATTGTGGGATCTATGAACTTAAATGTCCATTGTTATGACATCCGTGACCTTCTTCAGATATAGACTTTGGTTCCTGAATGTCAGGGAAAGCTAATATAGGGCAGAGGGGGAAACTGGGTATTGTTTATGAGTTTTACAAACATACCATGTATTAAGCCTCTGTTAAGAAAAATAAGTCTAGTTATTCACCCTGAACTGTTTCTAATATCAATTCAGTAGGATATAGCAGGAACAAGAGACTCTTCCCACTTACATCACAGAATTAGTCGCTCTGTGTCATTCTAGAGTCAACGACTCTTTTTCTACAATTTCTCCCAAGAAAGGACTGTTTAGCCACCAACAAGCACATGCGCCTACATTATTTATTATTCTGTGTGTCATTTTTGGTGAACTATTTATGAACTCTCGAGTTACAACTCGGCTCAACTACATAAATTCGTAGTCACCAAAAATTTCAGAACAGCTACTTGGTTTCTGCCCGAATATATTTCTGATTGCTTACTTTGTAACAGAAGTCCCACCCAAAGATTTCTTGTGTTTTACTCTGAAACATATGATTCTGGTCCTTACCAGAATCAGGACGTTAAAAAAAAATGGAAACCTAACAGAATTCAACATTGCTATTGAAATTATTATAAGCAGAAAACAAGAGTTCCATTGCAGAAGCTTTTCGTTATGGAGCTGCAAGCATCACACCATGGAAAGTATATTCCTGAAGAAGGATTCAAAATGTTGGAAGAAGCAGGTATAGATACTTTTTCTTGATTAGTTGCAAGGCTTCTATTCTTTTCATTTTTCAAATAAAATACATTTGGAGGGGTTTTTATTCAGTTGTTTGTACACAGATTCGCTATTTTTCAGGTACAAAGGTGGCTTACCATATTTTTTTTAAGACTTTACTAACTAAATACTTCTACTCTTAGGTCTGTTAGTAAAATCAGAGAAGTGTTACAACTGAAAGGACATTCCTGCAAATAGGATCAACTTAAAAGTAAAGAAGAAGACTGAACAATAGTATTTTACTGACCTCTCCAGTTCACTTAGCTCTGGCTTCTCTTACAATGCAAGTCACGCAAACGAAACCTGTACCCAGATGAGAAAATCCAGAAATCTTGGGATGTTGCTAATTGCAGACTGCTGGGTAACCTAAAAGTCAACCGCTCTCCCAACCTCCATAATCATGTTTACCAAAAGGAAACGGCATAGGCTGCCTGGTTCTGGATCACGAAACGTATAGCTGCACTTATTTCATGTTCAGGAGAGAAAAAAAGTTGTTTCGGTGTGACTTGCGACAAAATTATAGAACAGCCATTGCTATTATCAGTAATTTGGAACATAGTCTACAGCTATGGAAAAAAAAAACCAACAAACAAACCAAAGAGAGAGGGCTACATTCAGAATTGGTCTTCAGATCTCACCTGACATACTTTAAGGAGAATGCAGTTCTCTGCAGTCTGTCTGTTCTGAGTGGCTACTGAAAAGAGCGCAATCATTACGGCAGTCAGTTTAATAATTTCCACAAAAAAAAATAATCTTAAGATACTGCTTCAAAAAAGTGAAAAGAAGAAAATTTTGCTGGTATAAAAAGTGAGCATAACACCGAGGAGAGTAATAATGATGCTTCTCACATAGCACTTATTTCTTTCAAGCATTTCTTATTATTATGGTAAGAAAGGGAGAAAATTCCTGGCCTTGCAGATTTTTTGAACTGCGCCCACTGAGAATGCTTAAGACTTCTTAAAATAATAGTGAATATCTTGAAAATAAGAATGAGTCTTATGCAACTGAACTTTAATGTTGTCTCTACAGAACACACGAGAAAGCAGAGGAACTGCCAGCCTGTGTTTTCAGGAGCAGCAACCTATTTTAGCATTTTCTGGAGTCCAGGATTCAGATTTAAGTTCTAAACATAGGCCTCAGTTCAGGAAAGCAACTGTATTCAGAGCAACATGAAAGCATATGTTAACTTCAAGTGCAATCAGATTACTAGCATGGTATAAAAGTATTTTTTAAAATAGGTTAAATTTAAGAAAAAAATGTGAAGGGCAAATTTTAGAGCAGACTCAAAACTACTGTTTGTTAAAAAATGAGAAGAACCCAAATTTAGCATCCTTCCAATGCTTAGGAAAACACATATCCCTGAAATACGCTCACGAGCAAAGACCTACCTCAGTTCTAAAACTTATTTTGCAGGTGATCACACTAGTGAGCTTTAGGTCTGTCCAAGTGCTGTAATTCAGCCAGAACACTAATGTCTGAAGGAACGGCAGTGAGAAAGGAAAACGCAGGGAAGCTTTGTGGATCCACTCCAGATATTTCCAAACAGGAATCTGACATGTTCGGCCAGGCAGCAATCTTAAGAAACCTCTGCTGACAGGTTGCATGGGCAACACCACTTCTGGAGGCCTTTTCTTAATCAGACTGTTTCAAAGAGATCAGGCATCAAATTTGGGTATCAGTGTTCTTTTCAGTATGCATTTACAGGCTCAAAATATTCTTGCATTGCCTTCTAGAAGAGCTCTGTATGAAAGATGATACAGGGGGTCCAAAGAACCATGGAGAACCAATTATATTTTAGTTCCTCCAGCTACATTTATTACCAGCTATCAAAAGATTAGCACAGGCTTCCGTTCCTAGAACTCTATTGCCAAAATGGAGGGAGTTTATGAAATCCCACTGTGAAAACAAACTTGAATTCCTATGGTTACGGTTAGCTCCAGAAGAATTCTAACTCTCTCAAACACCTCTGATGCAAGGAAGCTTCTTCCGTGGCTGTTCCCTTGCTGCCCCTTGCGATGTGAGCAGCTTCCTGCAGGACCCCAGGACACCAAACATGTTGGTGACCCGAACCTGCAATAAAAACCTCTTTCTTGGAGTTATAATAGGAATGCTATACAAGAGGTTCGTATACAATCCTTCTTACATAAGGATTATGTAAGAGATATTCAGAATACTCTTGGTAATACACAGCAGAGAGAAACCAAAGGATACTTCTCTCTCATGTATAACCAAACCCTTTTCTTCATATGGTCTCGGACATGCACAGATGTTACAGTAATGGGGCCTAGATCAAAAACTAAAAACAAAACAAAAACTAGATCTCACTCATCTACAATTGAGTGGGAGAGAGAAAAATTGAGGAGGTTTATATTTACCTCAGTTGAAATAAGGGACAATATATTTCCACTGTTCTACGAAACTTTATGATCACTTAACATAGACAGGAATTCATGTGGGTGCTGCAATATTTAAAGAATAATTAATAAAAAACCCCCCAACTTTAAGCCCCCAAAATAAATATGCCTGTCCTAATGCCAAGTCTTGAAAAGTATGAGGTAGAGGAAGATAAGAGTATGGAGAGTAAAGAAGGGAGAGACAGGTTAGGGAGAATAAAACAGAACAAAGAGGAGTGGGAGGGAAACAAAAGGATAAAAAATCAGAAAAGTGAAAGAAAGTCTGAATTACCTCATTTTTTCAGACATGCCATACTCCTGCTGCCTTCAGAGATTTTACAGTGGAAAGGAGCCAATATATTTCTTTGCAGCTTCAACAGCTTGCAGTGAGACTGAAGGGAAAAGAAGAACTCAGAGGGAGCTGACCTCTCTCCAGTTGCTCCTGTCCTAATGGACGGTATAATCTCCACTATAGCAAAGGAACAGAGAAGGCACTTAGTGAGTTACTCACAGCTCCCTGTCCCCTCCTCCTCCTCTTGGCCCCAAGCTTCTCAGATCTTTCTATTAAACTTTTAATAGTGGGGACCCCCTCACTCAGGGCAGCACTGCAGTCATTCATTAGTGTCCACCTAGGGAACAAATAACTCTTTAGCTGCACTGTAGGTGTCCAGCTTGCTTTGTGCCTGGAGGGGGATTTGTAATCGAAACAGGGAAGTGCAGGAGCAAAGAGGAAAAACGGGCAATAATAACCCGTGAACTCGCCTTTCATTCAGGTAACACACAAGACACATGTTAATGATTTCAGCTTAAGTACCAGGCAGAGAACTAACTGTACACTAACCAGGCAGAAACCACCTGCATGTGCCAATGTAGCTAAGCAGGGACTTGGAGAAGGGACAGTGAGAAATAACTTCATGAATTTGCAGGGAATTGCTTTGTTGTGTACTTTACTGTTCTTCATTTGCAAAGTCCCTTTTCCAACTTCACCCGAATGGATCAACAAGCTAACATTTTTTTCTCAGGTCTCATGGTTTAGCCCGTCTGCACAGAGTATTTCTATAACTGGACTAGGAGAACCTATGAATATCAAGACAGAATGCACTGGGATTTCAGCAGCTATGTTGTCTAATGGAACAAGAATATCAACCAGTTATGTGCTATGTTTGGCAGGACTGTTTCAGTCTTCATGGCTTAGATTGTCTGGACCATTAAGATAATTTTTAAATACAAATTAATTAAAACATAAGCAAATAGGAAATGGGTTTTGCTTCCTATAATTTCTGTCCAAATGCATGCATGTGCAAAACCAATCAAGCAATCTCTATCTAAGCACTCTCCTTCATTTGCCTCTTTCAGCTTTTTGGTGACGACCAGCCATGGCAGGGTGAGACAGCCATTTGCCCATCTTGCCAGCACCCTTGGATGAACACACCAGTCTGCAGCATATAATAGGTAGATGACAGCCAGAGAAATACAAGAGAAGAAAGATCTCTTTAACAGAGAAGAGAGGACTGCAAATACCTTCGAGGACAATGTTTCCTTTTTCATCCCTAAATATTTGCAATCAATACAGCTTCAGTATTTCGCAAGCTAATCAATAATGCAGTGACAGTGAAAGAGATGTGAGGGTCTTTTTAGTGGCTACAAACTGGCAATGATGCTTTGATGGCTCCTACCGAGGATTTATCATTTCATGGATAATCTCCTGCAGAACATTGTGGGGCCTGAGAGTTTAATATACAATATGGCTATAGGAAGGAAACTGGACAGATGACTGTACTTCATCTTAATTCCCTGTAGCATCATGTGCCAAGGAAATCAAAGGTAAAACAAAAGCATCATACATGTCTAAAAGTATGAATACAATGTACAAAGACTGTTGTTTGGACATTTAATAAAGCTAAGCTGGTCCATAAAAGGTAAGGCAGGCCAAGGCTGTTATGAGGAGCCACAATCCTGTTTTGCCATTGTCCTTGACATGAGGGACTTCAGAGGGACTTTCTTATTAACCATTATTATTAGAATATATTTTAAACTATTTTAGAGACACACACAAGCTAAACCTCTCTCCCTTTCCACATGCGTGCAATTCTCTAACTTCAAGAGGCCTGCTTCTGTGAATAAAATCAGAACAACTTGCTCCTAAAGAAAGAATCACATGCAGTACTTTAATAAATAGGAACAGAAGGGGTTACGTCTCCAAAGCTTGCTACAGTTTGGTCAAAATGCAGACCTTGGCCCCTGGCTCAAGTGACCAGAACATTTACTGAGATGTGCCACCCCTGAGGGAAGGGGTCTTCCATTCACACATCTCTACTGCTACGCAGGATGCTGCCACTCACACACAGCACAATCCTCCCAGGAAAAGGAAACACAAGCCGTGCACAGCAACATATTCTGACAATACCAAAGTCCACTTCCTTCTCCTTGAGGCTGTGATGTAGGGCCCTAATAATAAGTCCAAGAGCAGTCAGACAACATGTAAAATCTCATCATTTCACCTGCCCAGGAACCCTCTAGGCCTGAAAGGACTAAAATTATTCCTTACCCGTTCTCCTTTCTCACTTTTCTTTCATTACATAAAAGCCTTTCTAGATTTCCTGAAGTTTGTGTTGCAATTATTTACTACCTCCAAATAATTATAATACATATATGAAATTCTACTTTAAGAAAAAATTGTATATTAATAAATACACGTTGCAATATATTCCAATTGCTACTGAAGAGACTCCTGATCATCCTGCATGACAACATTTTACAACTATGTTTTTTTCAAAAGAACACAATCCAGCATTTTCAGGTTTTCATACAGCCAAGCAGTAATTGCAGTATCATTAGGTTTTTCAGTTTTATCATGCTACACATTAATACAATGTACATTTGCTCAATTTCCACAAGTAACTACCTAAGTGTATATACAAAATATGAAAAGCATGTGATCATGTACAGCATATTTTTAAGTCTTATAGCCCTTCCTAGTCTTATCATTACAACATTAACTAGCTTTGAAAAATTCTGCTACCACTCTGAGCACTTTAACAATTGCTTTCCATATCTATTCATGCGATCGGTATTTCCAGATTCTCAGAGGTTTAACCTTTTTCTTCTTTGCAGTTTATAAAAAAAACATAACCCACAAAACAGGTGTGCATGAGCCTGTCAATGCAGCTGGAAATTTTCAATCTTTTTTAAAAAAATAAGATAATCAACATAATTGTATTGTTAAAATCAGTGAATTCTCAGTTAAATTGTCAAGTAACCTTAAAATAGCTCATTTTCTGAAATTCTTTCATTTTTTTAAGGTTAGGATTCTTTAAAGATTGTTAAAATATTATGCCAAAGCCATCAAGCTAAAACATGTCAAAATGAATGATGATATTAAAAAAAAATTACATTTATGGTCTTTTACAAATCACAGTATCCAGTTCAATGACACACAAGCAGATTTATAACAAAAGTAGTCTCTCAAGACTACAGAACCCTTTAAAAGCACCACTTCTGCCATCTTCTACAGGCTTTTGCAGCTTGATAGGTACAGATAATTTGTATTTCATATAGCCAATGGTCATTAAAGACCCTCCCCATATTTCTCTTAAATTGCATAAATTGGAAAATTGTTCATTTCCTCTTCCTCCAGCCCTGTTTTCATGCATGATGAATTTAGGTATCTTTTGCTGAAAATGGGGAAGAGATTATGCTACATACAGATAGGCCTGCTGAAAACAATTCAATGAATTAAAAATAACCACGGACTGCAACTGACCTTTCGTATAAACCATATATCTCTATATTTTTGACATGCCTTAATGATTATTAGAGTTTGGCTCAATGAAAACAACTGATGAGTGCAATATTTAGCATTCGTTTTATATTATTTACAATTTCAGTGTTCTATTTACAGAGGTTTATGATCCCCATCCTGGAAATCTTATTCAGATGAATAATCCAATCTCGTTAAGTATTCTGAATGAGAGATGCAGGGACCGACTCTTTCACTGTCATATAAACACAGGTAGACAAACTATATAGATCAACTTAGGTAGTGGATGCCTCCTTACTGGAAAGACTGTGTTTGCTATCTCTACAGGGTTTTTTAGGCATATGAGAACAGCAATGTTGAATCCAAAGTCCTGACAAGCTCCAAGAGTTCTGCAGTACTTCTGATGGAAACATATTGTAATCAGCTCTATGCTGCATGTACCCACTCCTCCCCCAAGACAAAAAGTTCACTATCTTCAGCACCACTGTGTGCATAAACACATTTTGCAATATTATGCTTCAAATGCAAAATGTTAATTCACAGTTTAGGATGTATTAAAGATGAGTTTACCTCTATGGGGAAAAGGGATATGTATAACATAATTTCCATCCTAGACCCAGTTTTTAACTAAAATTACCATGGAAATGTATGTTTTGTTCATTTTGATATTAAATAAATGGATAATCACAACTATGAAAAATACTTCTGTGGCTAGTGACTATTTTGGTTTTGAAAATTAAATTCAGTCAATACTTACCAAGATATTATTCATAAGGATTTTTAAATTAAAAAACTTAACAACACATGGCATAAGTATATATATAATAAATGTGTTTGTTAGAAATTGTACACATTTCTAGTTCAGAGCAGATACAACTATTGCCAACATCTTCCTCACTGGTACTTATTCTTTTCAGTTCAAAGGTTTACATACCAGGTCTGTGGGCATGGGTTTTCTGACATTTTCAGGATCTGGCCTTACAAATGTTTGAGTAACTTTCCCCAGAGGTATAGTCCAGCTCTGCTCCAAAGCCGCGTCTTAGTCAAGCTGCTTACACATTTGCAGAATTAAGCCCTCGGTATAGACACAGATACACACGGCTAAATGAGATTTGGCTACCAGTTTCACAATATGGCATACTACATCAGACAAAGCAACAAAGGAAAGGTGACTTGTTCTCCTGGGTGAGCTGTAAATACCAACCATCACACCACTTAATAGGTTTATTTTATTAACAGCGTATATTTAAAGTCTTCAATGCAAGTTTCTTTTGAACCATGAAAGGCTGGAAAATTCTTAAAAGATAATAATCAGCAGTGCAGCAGTTCTTTGATGGTCTGTAATTACCCAACTGTCCACTATTTGAAAGACAGCAGCAAACTACCACTCACCATTAGTTTATTTTTATTTATAACTTGTACTTTAGGTAAGAATCCATTAATTACAAGCAAAACAAATTGCTTACTTGAAACACTTCCCACAGAGGCTTGTTTTTTTACATGCATTAATCTAGCTGAGATATACATGACATTTTAAATGGAGGTTAAACTGATGTAAATAAATGCAATTATTTGAAAGCAAACAGGATTCAGTCACATTTATTTCTGCATGGGATTACCGTATGTTTTCCCCTGGCGTGTGTCGTGAACAAACACTGAACCACAGGAATTCCAGAAGGCTGCGGATTTTAAAACTTCCTACCAACGTGAAATTTGACGATATGGCACTGTACTCTTTCTTTTAATTTTATATGATTTGTCTCAGGTAACATCTTGTGTAATTGTTCTTAAATAATTACCCATAGAACTGCTTAAGCTGGAGGGATGGCACAAGGTCTGGATTTCACAGACTTTTTTGCTTTGCCAATATAAAGCTACAGATGAACTGCACGCACACCTGACTCCCACACTGCCGATCCTGACATGGTGACAGGGCCATGTCAACCTTCCCACGGAGGACTGTGCCCTAATGGCTGCCATCTTGGGCCTCCCCTGGGGAAAACACTTTCCCATTGCCCCCTGGCCAACCTGCGGTGCCCGCCAGCACTCCCCCTACCAGGCCCTCACCCCTTTCCAGGGAACTGTGCCCTCAGACAGCCCCAGGAGCCCACCATTACTCTTGGCCGCCTCAATGGCCGCCGCAGTGACAACGCTCCTTCCTGCTCTTCTCCACAAGCACTGTACAGCACTGCCCATCCCTCCACTGCCCTTCCCTGCCTCATACCCACCTCCTGCCTCAGGGTCAGCCGCAGTCCAGCTCTGCTGGTGGTTTTCTCCTACTTCTTTCCTCAAAGTGTCGCTTCCACCTGAGAATAACCACCTCGGCCTCAGCCCTGCCTGGTGCCTCACATCCACCATGTCGCTGCAGCTCCTTCACCTCGAGGCCTTCCGGGAGAGGTGGCGGCATACAGCCCCTTCCTCACTCTCCTCTTTTTTGTCAGCCCCTCATGCTGAGCAGTGGCCTCTTGCAGCAGCCCTGTTCCCGCCATCACAGTCTGCAGCGGCTGGGGGGGCCTCGCACCTCCATGGTGGGGAAATGGCGGGGGCGGCGCCGGGGAGCCCCCCCGCCGGCTGCCGCAGCCCCAGAAAACACCAGCTCTTGACGTGAAAGTAAGTATTGTGTACACATATATATATGTGCGTATATACACTCTAGGTCTGTGCAATACTGTTTCTTTGTATCTTTCTTACAAAAATTTATCAACTTACGTGTAAGCAAAACCTGTCCCTTGCACAGTAATACAAAGCAAAGTTACCCTGATCTAAGGCCAGAGGACTTCAAAAGCAATTATTAACGAAAAAGGACATGCCAAGATTAATAGCTATAATCTCGCAGCCTTTTATAAGGGATTTAAGTTTCAAAAGTGAAAGTTATTTGTAAAGTTTTTGTATGTTTTTCTCATACTCTGCCCTGCTTTAGTTTTACTGGTGCACAGTAGCCCTCAATGCAGGTCTTTGAAATAAAGAGGAGTGAAAAATCACCGTACTTCAGGAGGGACGCTGAGGAGCCGACGAATTTCCATGGTGCAGGCATTGGGCAGCCCAACCCTGCTTCTGCCAAAGACAAAAAGGGTCACTGGCAGCAACAGCAAGCTGCCTGTAGAAGCAAGGTTTTGCAAACCAACTAAGTGGTATGATAAAGACTCTGGAACACAGTGATATAATTTAACATACCAAACCATTTCAGCCACTATATTTGCTTTTCGCTGTTGCACGCGTCTTCTGGAAATTATTTAAAAGAGCATATAAATATGAAATCCAAAAGGTCAAATTTACATCCTGCTGATTTCAGCTAAAGATCTATGTAAGGAACAAAAAAGAACACAATAAAATCTAATCAATAATATCAAAATACACAGCCAAATAATTAACCTTCTATGTGCTGACCAGTAGTCTTGACGATGGTTGTTTCAAACAACCCAAGTTAGGAGTAATTGCAAAAGGAACAGTCTTTCCATAATCAAACCAACATAGGGACATTGTTGGCTTACAGCACCTTTAGGGAGGCATTGACTGTTCTTCCTACTTTTGTATAAATGTGGAGCCATAAGCAAGACCCTGTCTTATTCTTGCTCCGTTGGAGAGGTTACCCAGAAGCTAGGGGTGCTGGGCTCCCAGAAGCAGTTTCCTATGAGACCAGATCTCACATGCATTTGTAGCAGCATTACTGTGTAAGGGCTAGTCACAGTCACAGTCTGGCCCATATAATCCATTAACCCAACCAGAGATCAATTCCTGGGAGAAGTCTATCCCGTTTTTTAAGAATGACTTTGTCGCCAGCATTGTAAATCTAGCAATAAACTGTTGCGAAACTCTATCCTCTCTCACATTTAAAAGAGCTTTGCGGAAAATGGATCTTGGGGTATAGGGAGACACAGGGACATCTGTCTCCAAATATTTCAAACAGGAGCTTTTCTACCTGGGACTAAGGACACATTTTTGTATTTTTGAATATTTATGTAACTAGTACATTTTTTAGAATGCTATTTTTACCATTATTTCAATAAACCATAGCTTTGTATGGTCACTTCCAAAAAATATAGGCAGGAATATCTTTGTCATAGTTACATATTATCTTCAGACATACATATTTATAACTCACCATTTCTCTGAATGCTCCACATAAATAGATGCTCAGTGCTTGTCATGTTACACGTCTTGCAGATAGTAAGAACAAAAGAAAAACAACAAAGAAACAATAACAAATAACAAAAATAATTTTTAAAAACCTAAGCTGAAAACATAGAAGATAAATGTTCAGGCATTCACTGGTAACAACCACAAATTTGAAGGCAGTGAAACTCAGCTATGTTTTGCTTTCCTCATGCTTATGAATACAGTATGAAAAACGTCATGTGAATGGGGAGAAAATTATTTAAATCTAATATTATTCTTTGTGTAAATGTATATAAATGTATTTTATATTGATGAATTAAAAAACAAAAACAAAACAAAAAAAACCCAGTCACCTTTACCTTTATAATAAAGTTCTAGCATGCAGGAGCTCTAGTGAGAGACTAACCTTCATTTCTTTGCTCCAGTCACATGAACCTGGTCAGGGTCACAAACAGTTACATATACCCTGTCATATGGCACAAGGGTCAGTATCTACTAATTCCGGGGGCTACTGTTACAATATTCAACCACCAAAACTTTCAGATCAGAAGTTGAAAGTTTGAGACATTTATGAGTGAGAACAGAGGCTCCTAATTTAAAACGTGTGTGACCTTAATATAGCATTTGGGGGTTCAGAATGTTCTTATGTACTTTGCCTAATACTGCAGTTTTACAATACTCCCTCACTTCCAGTCGTAAAACTATGGATTGATTTACCTTATCTGTGAATTATGAAGAATAGACCTCTGAAAAAAGCGAATTTCCATGACTGTTCAAACCAGTAACATGCAAAACAGTTTTCCTTAATGCAAAAGCAAAACAAAAAGAAACTGCATCTAACCCTTAATTCCAGTTGTAAGCCTTTTTCACAGATATGGGTATTTTTCAGAAAGTACTATAAATCAGAATGATTCTGTACTTGTCAATGATAACTCTGTTTATGTAAAATAATCTTATAACAGGACACCAGAAGAATCTATCTTAATCAAAGACAGATTTATATACATACGGTCCAGTTATTCACAGACTGTAACAAAACATATAAAAATGTAGATCTGACATCATTGTAAGCCTTGCATACACAATTGCCTTCTTCATGTGTGATATAACAATGAAAAACTATCACCTACTTATGCTGCCGTTGAAGTCAGGGACACATTCCCATTTACATCACTCGCAACCAGATGAGAGATCAAAACTGTGTACAGCTTTTGAAAACTCCTTAAAAACAGGTATCATATGTATTGGACTAACTCTGATCGTTCCACAACTTATTGGAAATATCACTTTTTTTCTTCATAATTAGCCCAAGAAATTAAAACAAAACTCAGAAAAGTATGGACATGCTTAGTATTTCCCATATTTCCATAATTCCCATAATTCCATACATAAGTTTTGCCATGATTACAGCTTGGAGCAGAAGAATCCAACTCAGAAACCTGGCACATCTAAGAATATTCATTAGGAAATTAATAAATGGCAGTGTGAAATAGAAATGGAAGACCTGTGCGCCTTGATATATTTAATTTTCTTTAGTGGGAATCAGTATGTTACCGATGAGCGATATTTGGAGCAAAATCTTTACTTAACCATGTGTACTCTTTCTGAAGCCAAAACTCAGTGCACCTACAATAATATAACTACAAAAACTGTGTGATCAAATATAACCAAACCTTCAGTCCTTATACAGCCAAAATATTCATTATTTACATGATGATTTTGCCTATGGGTCTCACTCGGAGTGTTTCAGCAGCTCTTCTGATAGAAGCATTAATAAATGAACTGACAATTAAACCAGTAAAGAAACAAAGTAACATATTTTTAATAGTCTGCAAAAGTTTAATGTGGATAACTTAGTTACCTAATTATGTTTTTGTATCAATGTCAATGAAATTTCCACATAGTGAGGTAAAGTCAAGAGCAACTTGAATTCTTTATAAGAATTCTGCTTCAGATAAAAGCAGTCACATTGTATTCAAAGTATAGAAAACAATAATAAAGTTTTAGTGAGACAGAACAGTGCAATAACTCAAGAAAATTAATGCCATGGGCAGTTTTTCCTCTCTTTTTGACTGCAACGGTCAACAAAATAAATGAAGAACAACATGGGAGAATCAATGCAAAGGCCTAGAGAGTAACTCCCATTTTTTAGACTATTAATTTTGTGCTTGGTGTCAAAGGCAATGACAGTAAGCACTGAATAAATACAAAACTTCTTTGGGATTGCTGTTTTTTTCAAGATGAAAAATGCACTGGCTTGGAATGTTTATTTGAACCAGCTGTATGGTATTACTATAGAGAGTCTGGAAGTTAATATATTCTTTGGAAGTCCAGTATCATAATAAGTTATTCTAGCAGCCATAGTAAATGAACAGAGGACATGCAACGCAATTTGGCAGCCCAAGCGCAGATACTGCACATGCTCTTAAATTCAAGCTACACAGCAGCAATAAGTTACCAGCACAGGGTCTTGCTCATAATTAGAAGAGTGACAGGTAGAAAGAGGGCAGAATCAGAATTAATATCAACATTTCCTAGTACATGTGATGGGACTGATCCCCTCTGAAATTAACAGAATGAAATCTTCTGACTGAAATCTCTCACATGACAGGATCAGGCTCATCATGTACTATGCCTCTTTTTGTTCATTATCATATTTTATTCTGGGCATTTGTCTCCTATGATTTATGCAGCCATGTCCTCACTGCTATAGTGCTGGTGATACAGCATCATGTTGTGATATGAAGCACTGGAAAATCAAAGAGATCGCTATTTTGATAGAAGTTTCCATGGAAGCTGATGTGCACGTGTTGTAGGGAAGGAAGGGTATATATTCAGATATTCTAGTTAAGAACAGCCATGAAATCTGTTTATATTCTGAATCTCCCTCATAAAACTATTAATGGCGAAATCCTTCATACCACTACAATCAATCTCTCTATAACTATTTAATGGCTATGCTGAGGCAAATCAAATTATTCTCATAATCAGGGATAAAATACAACACATTTTGCAATCTATCAAGTAGAAGATCACTTACTTGTACTATTAGTGTCTAAAGATGAACTGCCATGCTTCAATAATATTAATTTTATGATATGAAGTTTAAAGCAAATTAATTTAAAGTTAGTGCTGAATTTCAAGGCTGGATGTATATTTTTATGGCAAGGCAATGCAAGAATGTAAGTTATGACACTGCAACATCCAGGAATAATAGGGTAAGTTAAAGTTACCATAACAGATGTTTTGATTTTAAGTCCGCATTCCCTTGCTCTGGCTAATGTTGTCACAATCTTCTGGTTGCCTAAATATGGATTATTGTTATCAGCCATATCCCATCATCCTTAGGCAACTTTCCCAAAAAGGGAACGGGGAATTTTCTTTGAGTGACAGATGCAGAATAGTGACAGATGCAGAATTCACCATTTTTTATCCTCTGTCTGCCTTGTAAAATACAATGTGGAACAGTTCTGGAACACCTTTTCTTTGTAGACAAGGACAAAATCCTCTTCCAGAAAATACCATATTCACCTAAATTGTTTGTCTTCATAGAGCAATATAGATGTTAAAAATAAACTGAAATCCTAGAATGTGTAAAGAATTTGTCTGAATTTATTTATGCTTAAAAATGGTTTATGTTTTTAGTTACTATATCTTCACTTTCTTTAAATTACATAAACATTTTTTTCCAAAACATGAACAAAGGCATATTTTAGTTTAGTTAATTTAAGTAGTCTATTCATTCAATATAGAAAAATGCAAAACTAAGTTATTCACTGACGTAATTTGCACAGCTACATAAGTCCCAACAGGGCTGTACTAGCCTGTGCTAGAGATACTTTGGCCCATAGCATTAGTTCAATACATTGTCCTGTAAATAATAGATTAAATGAACAAGTACTCTGCTATGTGCTTACATTTTAAAGCACATACGATCTACTTGATATAACAACTCTTTTTAAGTTAATTGAGTATTTTACTATACTCACAGACTATTTAAAAAATGTACAAGATAATACTCTTTTGGGTCCAGTACAGCATATTCTAAATTGTGCCTTTTTTTTTTTTTATAGAATACTGTAATGTAGTGATAGTATATCAACTTAAATAATTAGATTGCTGCCATAAAATGCACATGTGACTCCTTTTCTATATGCAAAATCCTTACGGCATTTTTCCGGTAGAATGTGGCACGGTCATCCTAGTGATGTGAGTGGATGGTGGGAAGCACAAAGCAGGACTTTGCCTCCAAGCTTGAGCAGCGTGACTCACCCAGCCTTATCAGCTCCGTCATTTCCATGGTGAACAGCTTTCAGGATTGGGAAGTTCCAACGCTAGCAAAACTAACAGGTTGCTCAACCGCAGCATTGTTCCTTTCTCCTCTGAATCCTTCATAGCCACATTCAAGAAATCTTGGACTTTCTGCCAAATGATGGTCTCCAGTTTTATGCTGCCCCAAGAGATGCAAGGGAAATCAGACCAATCCTACAATTAATTGGGGTTTTTTTTTGCACTTAGGGCCAGGCCAGTAGCTGGGGAATGAAGGTCACAGTGAAACAGGGCAGAGGGAAAAGGTTCCTGACAATTTTCCCTGACACTGGGAGAACTCCATAGATGAATGCACTCTTTTCAGTCCCATCATACAGCACAAGAAAAAAAAAACAACAACTACCATAGAACCTCCCAGGGTTTCCAGTCTCTCAGATGGGCTTTGCCTCAGAGAGGATGCCTTGACAGGAACAGATGTGATAACAAATGACCTTTAGAATTGCACCCTGAGAGCTGTTGACCGTTTCCTGAAAGCTGTTCATCCTCCTGAGCTCCTGGCTTTAGTTTGGAAAACTTGAGATCCTGGTATACAACTGAAAAGAGTCAAAACCAAGAAAAATAGAGCATAAGATTTAGAACCAAAAGAAAGTGGGGGCAAACACAGAGTATATACATGATTTAAGAGTCTTCCTCTGCTTTTAAAGATAAAAATCATAAATCTAAATGCAATGCCAAAACTCAGTACTATCTTCATCCCCAAATTATGGAAAAAATTCTGAGATTAGCAAAGGCTATCAAATGATAATACAAATAAAATTAGATTCAAAGCTATTTAAATTTTATTCCAATCTAAATTATACCAAATGATTAATATTAGATAGCATAGTATTTGTATATTCCTGTGAGTGTGCTCAGATTTGCTATGCAGCATACAAAACTGTCTTTCCCAACAACAGCTCACAGGGTAAGTGGTGCACAGAGAAAGCAGCGTGCCTAGGGACGTGCAGAGGGGAGGCTGTGGATACAGACGTGTGTCCACAGGCGTGAGAGAGGAAGATGGGAGATTGTTTATTTGTTCCTCTTGTACTGCACCAACTACAGTGAAAACTTTCTCAGCAGTGACTTCTTGTAAAGCTCCTTGAAATCAAGACTATGACCATATCCCATGACCAGCATCGAGCAAAAGTCACATTTCACCCATATGCTCACTTAGGTTTATGTTGATGACTTCAGGCTGTCTCAGCTAAGTCTGCTCAGAAAAAAAGAAAAAAACAAAAAAGACTGAAAGAATAACAACATACTTACTGGCATTCCATTTTTAAGGCAAGTTTGGGAAAAAACCTGACCCTGCTAATACAATGATATGCTACATCTCGTTCATTGCCTGTGAGAGGCAGAGAAGAGAAAAAGGGGAGGGGGAAGCAGGAGATGGAATGAGACAGAAAGCAGAAGCAGAAACAAAGATGCGGTATCTGGAGACAAAACGAAAGGAAGAATGACATCGGGGAATGTGCAAAAGATCCCTCTTCCTACATTTGTTAAAACTAAACATACACACAAACTATAAAGCTGAAATGAAAGGCACAGGAAGGCTTATTTGCTTTTATCCTTTCAAGCAGTTAAATTATTTTCTCTATGATTTTTTCCCTGTCAATTCCTGTCCTTTCCATGCAATGCCTTCTCCTTTCTGACTTGTCTTTTCTCCTTTTCCTTTTCAAAGCCATCTTGCATTGTTCCTTTTGCTTTGCTTCTGTCTGCTTCTTTCTTCCTCTTCCTTTCTTCTCTTGCTCTCCCTTGTCTTTTTTGTCTTGCTCTTGCTCTCCCATGTGTTCCCTGAGCACATGAACAACATGAGCACAAATAGTGGAAAAGCATTTTTTTTTCCTGATGCTCCTTTTCCATCCCCATGTGGTTTTGACTGCTGTAGCTCTGTTAGGTTTTAAATACACATGGGGAAGCCACTTGTACTCCCATGTGTTTCAGAACTATCTACAGTAGCACACTGCAGGAAAAACATGTGGGAAGGGAATGTGTCGGAAAAGTTGCTTGTACTCCCTCCAACACGTGGGCCACATTTAACAAGGTCAAGGGACAAGTGTGGCTCACAGGCATTAGTTTGACCGGCACTATAAAAAGGATCAGGCATTCTTCTTTCTTTTACCTGCACACACACTGCAGTTAATCACTCACTCGAATACAGTTTATTGTGGAGTTTCAATTGATCTACTTTTATTTTTAGGCTAGATGATCAGCTTAAGGTATTGTAGGAACAGATTATCATGTCTTTTTTCCTGATTTGACGATTCCAAGATAATGAAGGATATAAATGTAACAAGAGGAAACCTTTTTTTTCCCCCCTTTGTCTTCCCTCCTGCACGAGAGCATCATGCACGCTGTGACAAAGCAGACAAGGCTATGCCTGTTAAGTGGGCTGGCTGTTCCTACAGCAGATACTTTCTGCCGAGGGTTCCTTCTGAACTTTACTGCTACAAGACCAAATTCACACAAAATGTCAGTGAACTGTTGGTTCCTGTTATGCACATTTTGACACCTTTCAGCTGGCTTTCACAGATTTTCAAAGCACCTGTTCCAATACAACCTGTCTTTTTGGCAGAAACCAGTACCAGTAAGCCCCTGATTTTCCTTCCTCCTTCACTCAACCATTTCTAACAATGTACGTGTCAAAAAATATAATGAAGTGAAAGGAGGCAAATGCTGTCCAGCTCTCCTATATATCGGACCATGCTTCCTGCAGAAAAAAAAAAAAATTGTTTGCATTGTTACACAGAGTAAGTAAACTGTTCTTGCCTGTCACTCATTTCTTAGGGGAAAGGTCCAGCTAACTTGTAAGTGGGCTTTTTGCCATGTGAACAGATGGGCATGGGTTTCGACAGCCAAGAAATGATGGATCAAAATTTGAGATTTGTTGCTCACTCTCCACTCCAGTAGTTCCTAATTGGCCTCAGTGGAACTTTATTGCTGTAAAAACGGTATAATGGCAACAAGATTTGAGTGAACAAACACACAGCCCATCTAGGTGCTGCAAGCAGGCTTCCTGGCTGACTAAATCAGAACGATGCCGTCAGTGAACGTCTGTTACGAGCTGACGTAGCTCTCTGAGTTTAACATGTTCCCATGTAAGCATACAGTGGAGTAGAAGGGGAGTATCTAATGCTTATTTTGAATGATGGTCTAAAAGAAAGTCTTTTGTCTGAAAAGACCCTTTTGATAAATATAACTGTTTAAACAAAGAATGGGTTCGCTTATGTCTTATAATACACCTAAGGCAAGAGGAGGTAAGAGGTTTTTTCAATGATGCATTGTTTATAATATGTTGTCTAAAATTATTATCACCTATATAACAAATATTATTCATGATTTAACATAGCAAATGTACCAAAATTAAATTATATTTGACTGCTACTAGCAGATCAAGAAAATAAACCTCCTTTTAGAAGAAAATAGTTTCCCATCTTTCTAAGTGCTGCTATGGCAGTATACATTCATCACAAATTCCTGTGTACTTGGTGAAAAGATAGGATGTGAAAACAATGTAGATTTATCCTTGTATTTCATTGATGCACTTATTTAGTTCTGGGTTTGCATCATCATCAATTTGGATTATCTACTTAAGAAAAAGTGTTCACTTTACCTACGAAATACAGGCTTCTTACACTTCATATTGGTTATATGTAACATTGTAATTTTAACTCTGTCTTTCTGTTATCATTTTGACAATATCGACATTGCATTATGTTAACTAATACCAGCAGTTGCAAGCCAGGATCTTAACATTTTGTTGATACTGTAGTAGGATTTTTTTGCCTTGTGCCTCTTTCTTGTATACTTATGCCTCTTTTTTTGACAGGTTACTGGTGCATTTGCAAAAATAGTTGAAGAGTTCTATGAGTACACAGATAAGAAGTGATGATGATGGTAAGTCGTGTTACCTTTAGAAATACATTGTGTTTTTAATTAAATTGCACATACAGTAAAAGTAGATAAAATATTTTTATAAGCATCTATACAACCTGTATCTCAGGGAAAAAAAAAGCAATTTCCCAGGGTGTCCGCCAATTTTTCTCCACCACCTCAGGCCCAGTGCTATTTGGTACGGTCAGATTAGGGTAGCTGATGATTCCTATTGATTTAAATGTCGTGCTAGGAAGCCTAAATCCCCAAGAGCAATAGAATCTCCCCTATCACTATCCTACTGCTTATTGACCTAATTCACTAACCAGCCATCAGGGTTTTCTCTCACAACAAATAAATCTTGCATGAAACAGACAGTACACGGACACTCATAGTTTTCAGTGGTGTTGCCAATGAAATAAATGTGGAGTCACCAAAGCATTCCTCTTTGTTTGCTCAAATTGATCATAATGTCATTTGCCATTTAAAACTGGGCAGAAACCACAACTGTATTTTTATATTTATATTATGTATTTTTAACTATCTCTATAAGCTGAAATAAACTTGATGTCCTATAAACAATGCAGACTATTCAGCACATGTAGAATTCCATGTATTTCAATGCTCTGATTTGCCTGTAAGTTGTTGAGGGAACGGCTGCTGAACAGGTCTAATGGTTGCAGCATTATAACCACTAATTGAGATAGTACTTAGACCCAGTGTGTTTACTGCTCAAAATTCTGATAATTAGTAAACTTCCTCTTTCATTAATTGAGCCAAGCACATGAAGAGTGAGCCAGGGGTTGTGACGTTATTCCGAGCCTCGCAGGGCAGTCTTTTCAACTAAAACTTTTAACTTGGACTCTGCAGATGCCTGCATCTGAACTTCACTCTCGGTGATTTTACTGGGTTGAATAACAGGCTTGTTTACACGTACTAGCCACTTAGTGGCTCTGTAAAATGTGGTCGTCAGTAGATATGAAATATGTTCACCGAAAAAGACCACAAAAAATAAACTACATTAAAAAAAGACAAAACTCCATACTACTTTGCTAGGCAGACCTGTTTCAGAGAAGAGGCCTAATTCTGCTCCCAGTAAAGTTAATTAAAGCAACAGCGAGGTCCTAAATTACTAGTCCTCTCATCAATATCAAGTTAAGCTTTTATCAATGTAATTTGAAGCAGTATTAAAAGCAATAAATGCTAATTTATAATTGTTGATATTATCAAAGCAAGATCATTGCAACCATACGTAACTGTGCCAGATTTTTATCACGTTATAAAGGTTAACATAAGTGTTACAAGAAACATCAATGAGC
Organism: Charadrius vociferus; assembly: GCF_000708025.1. Lineage (NCBI taxonomy): Eukaryota > Metazoa > Chordata > Aves > Charadriiformes > Charadriidae > Charadrius > Charadrius vociferus. The sequence goes on from NW_009648894.1 coordinate 3,032,146, forward strand.
TACGCACACTACGTTTGCTTTTGGTTAGATAAGTATGCTTTGTAGTAGTTGATATTCCCTCTAGATAATGGATATGGGCCAGATTCCCGGCTGACACAAAGCAATATAAGTAATTTGAAGGCAGATACGCTGATTCACACTACCTGCAGATCTAGCCGTAATATCTTTAGATGCAATAAACCATCTTAAATAAGTCCGTTTCCTAACTATTCCTCAGCCATTTCTCACCAGTGCCAAAAGGGAACTGTGAATGCCAAGGTCTGCAGGATTTTATTTATCAGAGCTTCTTTTAAGGCATCTATCATTTTGGCATGCAAGCCTTGCCTTATGATCAGAGTCAAACGTTTTCATGAAACGGCAGGATTAATTCTAGCAAAAAATGTCACGTAGTGTTCGTTTGTGCTGTAATATCTGTCCCAACTATTTTTTTAATGAAAACTGCAAATTATGTTAGTAGATTTATATACTTTTGCTGCTTTGTACTGCTGAGCTGTATAAAGAGAATTAAAAATGTTATACTGGGGATCTCTTTAAATACTGGATTACTGATAACTCATTGTTTGTATTTCTGTATTTATCTACCTTGATAAGAAGCTAACTAAGTGCAGAGCTCAGAAAATCACATTACTGTTTATTATACAAATACAGAATTATTTTACCAATTAGGTGCTATGCTAAACAACATTTTAGTGTCCTGACATTAAACATCTGGAGACAAACAGTGCCTAAAACATACAGCCTAATTTTCCTTTGAGGTTTATCTATTTTTACTTACATTTGCTGGATGTCAGCTTATAATAATTACTCTTCTATACACATCTCTAGCACTAATGTGACAGACTGTGAATGCTTCTTGACAATAGAACATAATATCCTCCTTCCAGGCTTCCAACAGTAAGGCTACAATCTTACCATCCAGTGTATAAACATACGAAAACGGCTTACTTAAAGCATTGACAAATTTCAAATGTATTTGGTTTACTGTTTGAAAGCACATACAGTTTTCTCAATAAATCTAACAAATAAGGGTGAATGTAAAGAACTTTAAGTACTATGTGTGACGTCTGTATCTGAGGGCTGCCTGAGCAGCGGGAAGAGGAGGTACAACTGTGAAGTATCTGTAAATGATGTCAGGTCATTTGAAAAGTGGCAAAAATTTCCATTTTAAATCTACCACCAATAAATGTTGCTTATGAAGAGGGAATACCACATATAATCACTAACAAGCATTTCCTAGCATTTTTGTGAGTATGACAAACCATGTTCATCTGTGACACAGGACTAGACATGGAATTAGAGCAGTAGTTCCACTA
>NW_009648894.1:3033513-3036586 GCF_000708025.1 Charadrius vociferus
TGTAGGCCTCATTTCTAAATCCCCACGAATTTAGCCCAAGACACTAGAGTTTTATCTTTAAAAGAGCAAACGCATTATGAACTACATAGCTTTATTTCTCTGTCAGAGAAGGAGAATGACTGAAAATTCAGTAAATACAGGACTTTCACTTAATTAGAAGGACTTTAAAATGTGTTAAAACACACAAAAAGACAAAGCTGCTGTCCTGGAGGATGTACTGTCTAGGACATCACAGTGACGATTGCTCACATACCTAAATCCTTACATCCTTTTATTACTGTTTTTTTTGTGTGAACTTAGACATAAAGTATACAAATTCTCCCTGAGTTTTTTTTTATTTGACAAGAAATAATAAAATATAAATTCAAATATTTTTTTTAGAGTTTTGATCTGATACATGTTGTAGTCAAAAAAGGGGAAAATGGAACTTTTATAATAGGTAAAATTTTCCCTATTGTTAGAAATCAGAGAAGCCGTGATGTTTTAAACAAGTGGTACTTCTCTGGTTGCCTCTATTCCTTCCTTAATTAAGGACTGAAATATTAGTAGCTTAAAAGTGTATAATTTAAATGTGAAAGCTCAAAGTTTTGGTTGTGGTTTGTTTTTTTTCTGACAGCCTAAGAATATGTGGCTCTTGTCACATATGGAGGGAAAATTAGAAGAGCTTAAGTTTTGACAAATTGAAGCTAAAACCAAGTCAGAATAAAGCTAATCAAAAGGTAAATAGGGAAGTCCTTCTTCTTTTTTAATAAATTAATGTCACTTAATTCCAAAAAAAACCTACCTAGTAGCAAAAACGCTTTTTAGGTTAAACTTAGAATAAAAAATATTAAATACCTGATAAAAAAAAATGTATTCAGCCACTATAGGTTATACCCTACTGAAATAAATCCAGTGCTTTCACGTAGTTAATAAAAAAGCTAATTTCTTTGACTGTTAATCAGAATTATTTGTGAGCAAACAAAGTATGTTTTACTGAATAGTCCTTGTCTGTAGCCAAACAATGCCTTTATTGACATTAATACATACCATTCTGGAAGTATAAAATATTTTTTAAAATATGTGGCAAGAACTGCACGTTCACCAGGTATGAGGACTGTTTACAGGAATCATACCACACAAATAATCCACATAATGGCTTGGTTCAAGGCAGTATTTTATTTACTGTATTGCACTTTTGTGTCTGTGACATGAGAGAAATTTTCCTGGGCCTTTTGGGGTACACAGACTCCGTTTCTTTGATGCTATGATCATGTCAGTGACTGATACATGCGTATCACCTTTTTTCTTCAGATATGAATGAGGCAAGAAATATTTTTTGTAGAAAGTAATTACTTATTCTTTACTGTTCTTATCTGCTTAAAACATTTTATTCAGTAAAATATATATTACAATAAAGAAGATTTGATACTGACTTAAAAGAAAAGTTCTAGGGGCATTCCATTAGTGTGGGTGAAGCTCTTGGAATTCAGTAATAATTTTGCAGAAAAGTGACACTAGAATATAATTTTAAATTACCATCTTTTAAGTCTGTGAAGAGCAATACACAAGAAAAAAAAATGCTAATCTGAGACTTTTCAGAAATGCTTATGCCAACCCTCAAATTTTATGAATTAGTCCTCTGGACATTTCCCTTCATTTTGAACAGTTGCATCATTTTGTTTAGACTAACCAAGCGCAAGCTGTAAAAAATACTTGCCTGAACACACTGAGGTAGTTTTTTTCCCTGACTAATTAATATTAAGGAATTAATGCTTTTCCTTTATAATTTCTTTATTCAATATATAGTTTAGCTTCCTCTTGGAAATTGTAATGAGCAATTCTAAAATGTGTATACACTATCCACAAGTAGTAAAATCCTACAGCAATCTGACCGTCTGAATCCATCTCACATCCTTTTTGGAGGGAAAAAGAGAAAGCAAAAAGGTCAGGCTCAGAAGCTGGGTAGAGGAATTGAAAATAGAAATTTTGTGATGAAAGCTAGTTAAACTTACATGTACTGCAATGAATCTTTAGCAGTTGTTTTGCCTTTTAAGCTAGATTCACATTTGTAGATTTCAATATGCTATAAACAAGAAGTGGGTGTTGGAAGAACAAATCTCTGTAACGTGCGATCACGCTATACATGTACATTTCTAAATTTTTGGGGGTGACTATCCTTTTTTACAGCCTTGGCCTCTTTAACTTTGTAATTCACAGCTCCGAACTTTGTCCTCTCCTCCATTTTATGGTTTTTCTTCTCCTCCATTTCATGCTGTCTTTTCTTAGGTACCATGTCCATATTTGACAATCCTACCAAAAGACAGAGAAAGCCCTATTGTGTCAACCCAACCTGTCTGTTGCCACGCCTTCCTCGTTTCTGGCAAAATAAAAATTGCCAGGACTTCTGTCACTCAGAGCTCCAAAGCTCAAAGTTCATCAATTCAATGGAATTTTTTTTTATGCCAAAGTAGCAGGCCCGTGATCTTACTTCAGATCCCACCCCAAAACTCATTCATTCTTCACGGCATCACGAGGCCTAATATTGTACAAACACAGTGTGGTTACAATTAAAGGCCTGATCCTGCAGCCAGTGTGATTTTCCTTTTGACCTCAACTTGGGCATAATTGAGACCTGAGTATACGAACGTGTGCATTTACGGTGCAGAGACTGTACAACACACAGTGCCAGGAAGGCGAGAAGGTAGAGTCACCCGGTGGCCCGTGCTGTCCTGAAGGAGCCACCCGCGCTGCCACGTGGGCAGCGGGTTTTGCGTAAAAGTGCTATATTAATATCACAAAAAGGAAAAAAAGGGCAAAAAATAAAAATAAAAATCCAGTGATGATCTCAAATGTAACGTGATTCAAATAAAATATAAAATGTGATGCGGTGAGGCGTGATGACGCCTGATCTTACCGCGACAAAACTTGAGCCACCCCCCGAAGCCGGACCGAGCTCTTAGATGATTGATTGTAATTAGTGATCTACGGATCCAGGTCCAGAACTGTAACAGCTTTTTGATGAAACCGCCGACCAGTTAATTACAGTGAATAGCTCAGATGAGACCAAACGTGTTTGTCCCCACAGCACTGT
>NW_009648894.1:3037627-3047341 GCF_000708025.1 Charadrius vociferus
GTGGAGGCGGCGGGGCGTGCACCGCCGGCCAGCCCCGCCTGGCACGGCTTGCACCGGCCGCTGCTTCAGCCCCTTTCCTCCTCCTCCTCCTCACACCTTGCCGACTCGCTCCGTCCTTTCCCTCTAAAACACCAAATGTGTTTCATTTTGAAAGGTTTTTCTTTCTTTTTTTTTTTTTTTTTTTTGTGGGAAAGATGACGTTCAAAGGGTGAGCAGCATCTCTTGGTACCGTGTGCTGGGATTTGGCAAATCAGCGTGTCATCAGTAATTCATTTATTTTAGACGATCCAGACCTGAAAGATATTGACCCTACGGTATTAAAACATTGCCATGCTGCGGCTGCAACATGTATTCTGGAGGCAGGAAAGCAGAAAGCCGACATATCTGCTATAAGGTACTAATGCTTTGAAGCTGCCCCATTTTTCTGGCGGGTTTTACTTTAAGCTGTACCGCTGAGTTAGTGTTAACAGAAAACTAATAAATTCTTTTTCCCTGTAGCACATGTCTTGAGGACTGTAAACTGGACAAAGAGAGAATAGAACAATTTTGCACCGAATATCAGGTTTTTAACCAATTTTAACATATTTATGTTTTCTTTCTCTCATAGGACTTTATTGAATCTAGCAATTTTTTTTTTTTTTCCCCTCCAGAAAAACAAGGATGCATTGGAAATCCTATTGGGAAGGTAGGTCAATTGGTCAGCACAGATACATGGTTTCAATCACAGCTGCTCCTGGAAAATACATATCCATACTTTAGGTGATTAAATTATGAAATACTGTTCCTTGTAAAAAAAAAAAAAAAAAGTACATTTTTAACAGACTTCAGAAAACAGCTGTTGAACCTTATCTTCCTGTGTCAGAATTCTACTCTTAAGAAACTTTTTGAACTTTCCAAGAAGCATTACAATGATCATGAAAAACTTCTTTACTGATGGACAGCTTGAGAAAATGACATTTTCTTTTAGTGTAGGGATCTTGTAACTGTTGTGTCTTTCAGCATAGGCAGATCTCCTCTCCATATAACCGATGTGTCTTGGCGCTTGGAATATCAGATCAAGGTAATTTTAACACATCAAGGTGCTTCTTCAGTCTGTTTTGGTGCCGAGACCTGACTTCTTTTCGATGCTGTTTGGTTTTCATTTAGAGCAATCAACTTCATAAAACTTACCTGCCTTCCTACTTGGTGACCTTAAACATAGAGGTACTGTACTCCCAGCACCCTCAGAGGAAAAAATGCAATTTCGTGATATTTTTTAATAAAGCAGGCAATGTTGGTTGTTTTTCTTCCTTCAGAACGGTGATTCAGGATCACACCCAGATGTTAGTTTTAGTTGCACAATGGAGCAATTACAGGTACTTCTTTCCTTCATCATTGTTTCTATGCTTGGCTGTGAATGTAAATGTTTTTAACTTGCCAATCAAAATGAAATCATATATACCATTATTAAAAAAAAAAAAAAAATCATCCAGGACTGGGAGGGTAGGGGAGAATCTTCTATCAAAATTATCCATGTGTAATTTTCCTGTCTTCTCAAACAAAGTTCCAAAGTAACTGATTTTAGTTGCATGGAGAGTGGTTTACATACATGCATAAATATTTTGTCTGGGGAGGAAATACATTGTTTTTCTGAAACTCTGATTTTCCGTGCTTTAGAAAAATGATTGAAGACACTGGTTCAATGATTTAAATGTGTCATGATTAAAAATAGAGAACGAACTGAAGGCTCTTGAGTGGTTTTAATGACATGTAAGAAATGTACTGAAACAAACGTTGATCTTTGTTTAGCGATTTAAATGTGTAACTGAACAATAGAAGTATTGTAATGCTTGGAAGTGACCAAACTGTGGAGAACTGGGAAGAAGGGCTGGGGGGAGAGGAAAAGCAAGATATTAAAACTTCAGGTTTACACCTTTGCTTTTTTAAAGTGTCTCTCAAAAGTCATCCTTTTCTTACTAATGAGGGTTTTTAATCAGTCTGCTGACTTAGTTAAATCTGACGTGCTTTGGCTGGAGAATGGTCCTCGCACAAAATTGTACTCAAAATATTTTCAGCATTTTAGAAATGTTCAAAGCCCAGGGCAAATGTCAGCGTTAGCCATCGTAACAATACTGATAAAATCTACGTGCTAGGAGTAGTGATCTATTTTAGTAGATAATATATATTAAAAGGTGTTTTCCTTCAGTTCCCACTTTTCTTACTATGTTGTAAAATAGGGAGCTATTTAATTACTTGCTGGCATTGTCCATCAGTTTGCAACATTTCTTTGTGGTGTAAGGTGCTGGTTTCCCTTGCCTCTCCGTATTTAAAAAAAAAAAAAAAAAAAAAAAGTTCCTCTAGCTGACCTGTTAAAAAATACGTTTATTCTAAGACAGTATTTCATCTCTTAGGATTTAGTTGGAAAACTAAAAGATGCTGCAAAAAGTCTAGAAAGAGCGACTCAGATGTGATTGAAGGAAGGTGTCAGCCTGCTGAGCTGAAGTACTCTCATTCCTAAGAATGTGTCTTCTAAATGACAAATGTCTTTCATCTCTTAATGCAAACTTTTTTTTTGAGTCCTTGGATGCGAATTAAGTGAAATAACTGTTTTTTATGACTGCACTTGGTATTCCTTGCTCGTGTCATTTTTTTTTTCATTAACTCTTGTTAAATATTTGCTTAACTGTCATATCTTCAAAGCATTCCTTCTATTTTATTTTGCGTATTTTTAGAATTGTCATGGATTATTTTTCTCTGGGATCTAATAAACTTTACTCGCTCCCGTTCTGCACTTTCTGTGGGTGAATTAGCCGGACCTAAAAGCAAGATGCTAAACGTTAGACCAGCTCCACGGGGCGAAACCCCCTTCCCTCCCGTGCCGCGACTCCGCGGCGCGTTTCCTAAATTGCCCGCCGCGCTTTGTTATTTGTATGCTCCAGCTGATCTTACATCTTCTGTAAGAGTAAAGGTTGTTCGCCGGCGCGGGAGGCGAGAAGGGCTTCACTTTTAATTTTCCGGAGCCGGGATGGATCTTAAGATCACCACTGAAGTTGTTTCAGAATATTATCAGAAACACAGATGGGATTTCTGGAAGATGTTACAATATTCTTTGGTTCTGCAAAGATCCTATAGGGAATTTCCTAGCTGCGAAGCACATTCACTAGAATGTCAACTACAGCTGGTCAAATATTAAATGCACTGATTGGTGAATATCTCCTTCCCCCTTCCCCTCCCCAAATAAAAACATAAATTGATGTGCTCTAACTCATGGGGTCATGTTACTTGTTACTGACAAATATCCATACAGCTATTGGTCATTAGAAAAGATTTTCACATATCTCAAAGATTTCGTGATTTTTTAGCAAGAACGTCATATTAGAATTGGCTGTGTACTATTTCTCCCGTTTGTTATTCCAGTACTTGATAAATTAATTTCTCTCATCATGAAATATAAGCAGTGCAATAGATGTGATGGCAACTGTATAGCACAAAAATAGATCCAATAGAAAGGAAAAATCATAGAGCTACCCACTGACAGAGAACTATTTATCTGGTCAATGTTTGGTAATAGTCTGTATATATCATAGCACGCTGAAGAGTTCGTTTGTCAAGATGCTGGAAAGCCTTCCATTTAACACAAAAGAAAACAGTTATTCAAGAAAAACTTTCTAATAACTCCTTCCTTTTCACTTAACAGAAGAGACACACTATTGAAAATTTAGATCCTCTTCTTGTACACTAATTGCAAAACTACATTTTTTAAAAATCATCTCATTTCACAGAAGATGATGAGAAATGTGCACCCGACGTGGGTGCAACATGTAGGAACAGGGAAGAAGGAAAAAAAAATAATCCTCCAAACAGATACCTATGTGAATTGACGGAAAAATAGAGCTGCCTCTTCAAATTTATTACATTTTGCTTTGAGGACTGTTATTTGTAGGTCCCCTCTTCTTTGCCGCATGACTGAACATTCAAGAATGAGACCTTTAGACTCAAACATGACTTAACCTGATAAATTTCTAACTCAATTTACAGCAACGTCATGCATATGCTAAAACCCATCTAACATAAATATTTAATGAAGAAATAAACCTGCCAGAAGAATAAATTTACAGCACATTTAGCGTACAGCATTTTAGAGGTGTCTGCCGAGTAGGTTTTGCTGTCGAGACAAGGTTTTAAACTGCCAATAGTTTAAAAGTAGTAATTTTTCATTGCGTTTCATTCGTAAGCTCTGCTCCTCGTAGGAGACTCCGGGCTGTCAAGGTTAATTGAACCCTCAGGGCCCTCAGAATGACTGTACTCATTGGGGCTCTTCAGGCTCCGGGCTCAGCTCCCTCATTCTTTTGCTCTAAATCTCATCTCCAATGATCTTTTTCATAAATACAATTTCAACTTTAATCTGGACAATGATGATCTGCTGATCTAATTCTCTGCTTTAGACCTGTATCTATGTGCCCAGACTGAAATGTCTCTCTTCCTGGCATCCCACTATCAGCTTAAAACACCATATTTAAATAATAAGGAGCAGAGGAATAGACGGCTAGAATTTTCTTTTTGTCTAGACAGCATGACCTGCACCCGTGGATGAGACACTCACTAAAACTCCACATCTAAGCTTTTTGAACTATCCTGCTTTCTGCCATCAAACATTTTTTAAGACCTGGTCTTTGCAACAGCCTCAGAGGTATTTCGCAGAGCTATTGGCACATCTGACTCACTTCCACCAGTCTCTGGGTACACTCATGACCGTTGTCTGTCTTCTTTCTTCCCAGCACTTGTTTGGGGGCAGGTCAGCAAAATCACTGTATTTTTAGTGCAGTGTTTATGTACGCTGCTTTTCCAATGGCTGATCAGAGGGATTTTTCCCTATTTGGAAGCCTGTGCTCATGCAACTCGTCAGTTTTATGAAAACCAAGTGCTTCTATTCAGAGACAGGAATAAGTATCAAGGAAAAAAGATCATAAGAAACAAAAGAGCTGTGTTTGTATTTAGTCTGTTCTAATTTTATGCTTCACTACAAACAAAATTAGCTAAATTTCCCTGCTAAATTAGTCTAAGACCTCTACACCAGTTTTATTCTCCTAGCAAGTGCAGGTGCTTCTCTCTGTGTTAAGAGGAGTCTTTCCCTTAGGAAAATGACTTTAAGAAAACTTTAGCTTCCTTCCTGAAACAGAGCCTTTCAAAGTTTAACTTTTCAACTTTTCTGTTGGAAATGTAACTCTAGGGAAACGAAAAAAAATCTATTTTGTCTTTCTTTTGTCATTCAGAAAGAAACAAATAGCTCAGTACCGGACTATTTTGCAAAATAAATTCCACTAGCTGATGAATTGTGCCGAATGGCTTCCTTTTCTCAGGTCTAAGGTATTCAGTCTCTGGTCTGAGACAGGATGATTGCTGATTGCTTGTCTGTAACAAGGACATGTTTTCTCCCAAAATAAAATTTTGACAAGATAAAATCAAATAAATTCAACTTGAGAAAGAGTCATAGCCAGAAAATTATAGCTTAAAAGTTAAACTGAAAAAGTGAAAAACAAAGAATGATACAGTCATTAGGGGTCTTTCTATTGACATAAGTGAGCTCAAGTGGCAGTTTAAAGTAGCAATCATTCTCAAACTTTAATTAGTCCCTCACTATTATTCCCATGAAATTGAAATACTAAGAGCAGCTTCTCAATTCAGAAATATTCAAGACAAGTGTTTTATAAAATTGTATTAAAAACTCATTGAAAGAACCCCAGAGGGGAAACTTCCAGGTTCACTTTCCTTTCATTTTTATATTTACGTTTTTCAACAGTCTACAGAAGATGTCAATTTACGTGATATTTGAAACTCAGGTAATGGTATAATTGATCAATTGATAAAGTGATAAAGGCATAGATTTGCCACTGTGATAACAAAGTTAAAGAAAACCTCAGTCCTAAAAATCTATACAACTTATGCTACATGAATGATGCCCCCGGAGCTCTCCGTATGGGAAAAGCGCTGACAGGCTGCTCCAGCCACACACACACACATACAGGCACGCAGCAGCAGCCTCTGCACTCGCTCGCGTTACGCACCCACATTTGCAAATTTTAGTTCCTTTCTTTCTCCAGACGCCCCCTAAAACCTTTCTGGGCACATGGCCCCCGAGGAGAATATTTATATTTCCCGACCCTGCTGCCAGCCCGGCCTGAGCGCCCTTTGTTTAAAGGCAGATTTTGATTAAACAGGGACGTTCGTGAAATCTGGAGCTGCCTGGGTCAAGTGATTTCGGTCCTCCCCGAAAGAAACGTGTCTGGGGGAGGTTAAAATGTCAGATAACGCACCCATTTTATAGAGATAGAGCCGGCGGGGGGTAGCGATCCTCCTGGAGGGGTTGTTAGGCGTCGGGGCACCCAGCAGAAAATGTTATTAACTTAAGTTGGACAAGTACTTGTGTGAAATTGGATGGGTTGTAAGATGGCGGTTCCCAGTTGTTTCCAATGTCTCCTCTTACATTTCTGCTCGAAATGTTAAACTTTGGGGGTCTGTGCCTGCTGGGAGAGGAAAGGGGTTGCCAACACGGAGAAATAACTTTTTTGGGGGGGTAAGGATAGCAGTTTGGCTGCGATCTTGGGGAGCTTGGGATGTGCGGTTTGCTGGAGCCTTCGGAGCAAAGGTGATGTGTCAGTGGGACGCAGAGGTGTTTTTTTTTTTTTAATTTCTTTTCTCTGATTGTTTTTTTTTTTTTTCCTCCTGAGCCCGGGAAGGGTAAATTTACATGAAATCCTTTGTCAGATCTTAAAGATGTCACGAGTGGGCTCCTCGTGCTGCTTATGGGCAGCACTGGAAAGTTGCTGGTGTATGGTTTTGTAATTGTGTGGCCTTAGCAGTACATAACGCGGGATGTTTCTCTGTGTTTGCTGTAAATATTTGCAAATAATCAGGTAAAAATAAGCAGAAAAATCGCATTTCTAGAAAAGTGAGTTAGTCACTTTCCAGCCTCTTGAAACTTTGATTCACTCTTCCACTCTCCAGAAAAGTCGAGGAAAACCTGGGCGTGTGTGCCCATTTGCAAACTTGGCGTTAAAGGTGGTTTGTTTGGTTTTTTTTTTTTTGCGTCGCCTGTAGTGGTCAGTCAGAGCAACTTGTTTTATGGGACTGTCCCAAAGACCAGGGAGATTCTGGAAATGCAGTCCAGTAAACCTGCTCTGAAGGACTCTGTGCAGTGCATCCTGGAAACTGAGACAGACTTGTGTTGCAGTTTGCTAGAGACACGAAGGCTTGACCTACCTGGGCACTTAGATAGTAAAAAATTAACATTTTTGGTGTATTTTTTAAGTAGGCAGATCGTGTCCTTCGCCTAGTTCCAAGGAGCGAATTTTAAGGGTTGGGGTCCTTTTGCACTCTGTCGCCAATATTGAGGTCTCTCCTCCCTGCAGCGGGCTGGGCAGCGATATTTGAGCTCCGTGTGCCTTCTCTGAAAGAAGTGCCGTCCCTCTTTTAAAACGTATGTGGCCATTCTTAAGCGAAAGAGGAATAACAGGCTCGATAGTAAAAGTGGCTCTGACTGATAATGGGTGAAGATGCAGAATGACGGCTGCTTTATTCCTGATGAGAGACTTTTCCGAGAGGGGATGGGTGCAAAGTACACAAACCTACCCGAGCGATGCTTCTATTTTTTATGTGTGTTATTTTCTGTTAGAGACCTGTCGAGCGAGGTTTGATAGCTTATTGCCTTTATAGATTTTTAATAATGTGGCTGATTCTTAGCAGGAGAATGCACTTCTGTTTTTCTTCATTTTGACATAACCCGTTTAAGGCCTCTAAATAATCAGTTGGCTGGCAGCGTTTACTTCTAGCGAGTATTATCTCCGTATATTTTACGTTTAGATGTTCCGTGTGTCAATGTGTAAATATATATTGTCCTGGTTAAGAGGCTGTTTGTATTGACTGTGTGAAGTGTTGGTTTTCGCCGTGCTATCAGCACGGGCAGAAAAAAATAAAAATGAAAGAGTTTCCCGAAATATTAAGCTCAGGCTGCTGTAGTAAAATGTGCTGCGTTCGTGTGCTATACCCGCAGGCACAGACACGCGTGTGCCTGTGCCTGTGCGGGTGGCTTTTGGGGAGAAGTTAGGCGCCTGGTTCAGCTCGCTGGAGAAAATCACTGATTTCAAAGATAGCTCATGGCACGTTGAAAATGTGCTAACTTTGGGCAATAAATAATCCGCGTTTAGGGGTTGCTTCGACAAAACAGGTTTCACGGTTGAATTTAATCCCCCTCCATTTAGGAAGGGGCTACGCCTGCGTGAAATAAACGCGTTAATGTCTTGAAAGGTCTGTCCCAGTCTGTCAGGGCTGGGAAGGAATTCTCGGTCAGCCGACTTGTGTGACCTCGGTCACTGCTGGGTTTTTCGGTTCAGATATTTATGAATTATAAGGTAGTGACTTGAACAAATAAAACACAGAACCGTGAAAGCAGCCCGTCCATGTTTAAGTACCTAAAGGGACCTCAGAGTCGCCGGCTTCAGGGCGCTGGGACTCTTCAGAGAGGAGTGCAGAAGCCCGGGCTCTGCCTTTTCTGGGAAAAGCAAACCCTCGGTATCAGTTTAAAAGTAAGAAGCGGAGGGTCAGGGACCCTGGAAGCGACATTTAAACCGCAGTACAATGCAGCGGGGGTCTCGCTTTCCCGCACGGGGCTAGGAACAGCTTTGGGGACCTGGTCTGGCTGAGTGCTTCTTGCACTTTGCTGCTGTGTGTGCTGGCCGGCTGTGGTTTGGTGCTGGGGAGTTTTGTCTGCTGCTCACTCGAGGATTCTCCTGCATCAGGAGGAGAAGTTCCCTGGCTGAGGTTGCTCGTTGGCGCTGTGTACGTTTCTTGAGGAATATTGTACCCCTGTCCTGGGCAATTTGGCTGAAATTCAAAGCTTTTAAAAAGCTTGGTGTGTTGTCTTTTTTATTTTTTTTTTTTTCCGCTGCTTAACATCGAAGTTTGCGAGTGGCTGGGGAGAACCTCGCAGCTTGAGACTTCTGCAGTTCGCACGGTGCTGCAGTGAGAGGTGGATTGCAAGCTCTGCCTCGGGAAGAGTGGGGACCAAGGATAGGAGCTGGTGTGCTGGGAGCACCGACTTGGGGAAATGAATAGCTTGCATTGGAGCAACGTGGTTACGTTACATTTTTCGGGATCTGGTCGACAGAAAATAATTTACTTTGCAATTGACGTGGCTGGCAGGGTTTTTTCCCCCGGTGTACTTTCCCCTTTACCTCTTATTCCCTCTCAATTTAAATAGTATGTGTGCATCTAACGTTGGTGCCAGTGCATCCGATGGGCGTTTATGGGTTTCAGACTGTGAAAATGACATTTGTTTTTCACTCTTGTCGCTGCATTGTGTTGACAAGGTGTTGATTTAGCTTTAGGAATGATCTGGTCACATGGTGCTTTGCATGTTGTCACTAATGTACCGTTTAAAGTCGGTTTGGGCTTTTTTTCCCCCCTCCTCGGTGTGCTTTATTGCTGAAAAGGGGGGTTGTTTAAGGATCCAGAGACTTGCTTTCTCCCGTCCAAACACCTTACCCTGGTTCTGCAAATCTTTTTCCACCTCTTGCAAAACTTTGCACCGCGCACGCTTCGTCTGCGGGAGGCTTTTCAAACGAGAGTCAAAAGAGGGGGGGAAGGAGAGAAAGAGAGAAAGAGTTGGGGAGGGGGGGGTGTAGGAGAAAAGAAGGAAGGAGAGAAAAGAGGAAAGGGGAGAAAGGGGCAGAGGGGATG
>NW_009648894.1:3048664-3051146 GCF_000708025.1 Charadrius vociferus
CATGTGCGTGCTCGGCGGCGGGTACTTCATTGATGCAACAACCATCATAGAGTGCCTCCACTCCTGTAAGTACCATCGGGCGCTCCCGCGTTCTTCCCCCGCCGCTTCCCACCTTTCCCGGCATCCCGGGAACACACACACAAAAACCCCGCTCCGAGCTCAAACCCCCCCCGGGGTCCTCGGGACCGCCGCCCCTCCGCCTCCCCGACGGGCTGGGAAATAGGTGGCCCGGCCGCCGTGCAGTTTTTCTGTCGACTGCCCTACGGTCTTTGTTAAAGTAATAATATATGTACTCTAAGCGTCTCCTTTTCATGGTAATTGCAGCTTATTTGGGTATTTGTTTAGCTTAAGCAGCGCGCTGCTGACAATGGACGATTTGCTCTAGCTTGCATAGTTTAGAAAATCGCACCTCGATCTATGCATATGTGAGCGTCACCTACGACCATCACTAAAAGGTTTTCGTGTTTGATTTACAGTCTGTAAGACCTGTATCGTGCGTTACTTGGAGACCAGCAAGTATTGTCCTATCTGTGATGTCCAAGTTCACAAAACTCGACCACTTTTGAATATAAGGTAGGAGAAAGATGCAACGCAACGCGCGCCCTGCATCTCTTATTGTACTTTATAGGGGGACAGCAGCAGTCGTCGTGGCGATGTTATCTCTTCGTCTGCGATTTAAATCTGAAAGGACTTGTCAATTTACAAGCTAACTTGTGTGTATGCTCTCTCTTTGGAGTTTTGTCATTGATTGAAGTTGAAGATTTCTCTGGATGCGAGACAGAAAGTTTTTGTTGGTCTTTTTTTTTGCATACGCCAACCACTGAGGCAATGCCTCTTCCCTCTCCCCCATTCTCACGGGTACCACCCCGACGGTTTTTACCTCCGCTTTCTGTATCTCCCAGACATGCTTCACTCCAGCCATAGCCCCTAGTCATGAAAACTCTTGCTGAACCTTTCCAAGCTGAGAGGCTGTAAAGCATGCTTCGCCTTTCAGAAATATTTTTCTTGTCAGTGTTACACTTTGCCCTCCTTATTTTCTAGGGAGGAGAAGTAGTTTTTAAGGCCTTCCTTCAGTCCAAGAGAATTGTTTTTCAGTTGTGGTAGCACAGATGAGGTTTGTTTTATAGCGGGATTTAGAGCACTGTTAGTTTGATTACAAGGTCTTGTAAGTTAACTTTTTATGGCTATCCTCCCACTTTGTAGAAGATGCCTCATTGTTGTGAAAGATTATAAATGAGGAGCTGCCGCTGGGATTAAAATATAGCTTCATCTGCTTAATTTTATGTTTTGGGGATGTTCTTTTTTCAGGTCAGATAAAACTCTCCAAGATATTGTATACAAGCTAGTACCAGGCCTTTTCAAAAGTAAGTAGTTAAATTGTTTTGGTTTTGTTTTGTTTTTTTTTTTTCTGAAGAGTAGAAAAGCAAACCCAGAACTGCTATCCTATATCAATACCGGGAGTTACAGAGTATATACTAAAAGAAAAATATGTGCTTTTCCATCTAGATGAAATGAAAAGAAGAAGGGATTTTTATGCTGCTCATCCGTCGGCTGATGGTAAAAGCTTCTCGTTCGCAACTTTAATAAATGTAACATTGACCTAGATGCTTTACTCTTTCCTTTTTTAACTTACAAATTATGTATTACCATGACAGAATTTTAAGAAGTAAATTCAGCATAATAAAACTTTATTGTTTAAACAGTTAGGTAGCTTTATTTCATAATCTTACTGTGGAGATTTTTTTTACTTGTTACTGAGAATTGCCATTCTTCCTGATTTGAATTTCAAAATGTAAATTATTGTGGAAATTTCTGCGCAGCTGCCAATGGCTCTAATGAAGACAGGGGAGAAGTGGCTGACGAAGACAAAAGAATTATAACAGACGACGAGATAATAAGCTTATCCATTGAATTCTTTGACCAGAATAGGCAAGTTCCAGAATGGCAATATTTTATGTTTACCTGACTGATAGCAGCTATATTTATTATTTGTTGTAATTGTTTCATTTTTTCTCACAGACTGGAACGAAAAGGAAATAAGGAGAAAGAAAAATCAAAGGAAGAGGTAAATAACTTTTCCTTTCTCTAGAGGAAACATAACACACACAAACATCTTTGGGGAAGGTTTGTAGCTGAAAAAATAATACCTAGGTATGTGTATCTAGAACAAAAGAAGCACACCTGTTATGGCGCTAGGTACAGAAGAGGTTAAACATCTTCATACAGCTGTGTGCGTAAACAACTTCCTAAAATAAAATATACCTGCAGTGTTACTTTTAAAGCGGAATGTGATTTTTTGTAAGATTGTGTAATAATTTATTTATTTAATTAATTTAAAAAATCCATATGTGATACATACATATTCTAAAAAGATATTTACGGTGAGATAAAAATCTTTATGTATATAATTAGTTGCATTTTTAATTACTTATTCTGGAACTGTAACTTCCCACTTATTTCTGTTGTTCCTTATAAGGCAGCA
>NW_009648894.1:3051171-3051389 GCF_000708025.1 Charadrius vociferus
TTGATTATCAAGTGCATTTTTTAAAAAATTAACATAAAATGTTATAGTACAACTTTGGTGGGAGTAATTCCTTGTTCTCAGTAGGCTGATTTTCTTTCCTATGCCATCAGGTGAATGACAAGAGATACTTGCGCTGCCCAGCGGCAATGACAGTGATGCATCTAAGAAAGTTCCTGAGGAGTAAAATGGAAAAACCTAACACTTTCCAGGTACCTACA
>NW_009648894.1:3051418-3055712 GCF_000708025.1 Charadrius vociferus
AGTTATTTTGGGTCTTAAATCAGTCTTGCTATTCTAAGCCTGCTAATGCTGGTTAGCACTCATTTTCTCATTACAGCCAGTTCCAGCAAGTGCTAACTACCAAGCATTTCTGGTGTGTGCAATATGCTGATAAACATTATTTTTAAAATATCTGTCCAGGAGTTTGTATGACACCCTGTAATTTTTTAATGCTGTAAATATGGAAGTATCAAGAAATTGCTCCTTAACGTATTGAAAACATCTCTAATAAATATGCAAGTTCCCTGTTCCCTGCTGGGTTTGGTATAGCATTTTTTCAGTTTTCTGATCTGTATGGCAGTGGGGCTATTCTCGCCGCAGAGCAAACGCGTGCTCGGGGGTAAACGCCTGGATGCTCCTTAATGCAA
Source organism: Charadrius vociferus (assembly GCF_000708025.1). NCBI lineage: Eukaryota > Metazoa > Chordata > Aves > Charadriiformes > Charadriidae > Charadrius > Charadrius vociferus. Next base: position 3,051,805 of record NW_009648894.1, read on the forward strand.
GGGTTCATGTCTTGAACAGATCGATGTGATGTATGAAGAGGAGCCCCTGAAGGACTACTACACCCTCATGGATATTGCCTACATCTATACCTGGAGGCGGGTGAGTGTGGCCAGCGTGCGCCCCCCCGGGGGGGTGCGGGTCGTGGCCCAGGGAGGGCGCTGACCGGGGTCTCCCCTTTGCCTTGCAGAACGGGCCTCTGCCCCTGAAATACCGGGTCCGACCTACTTGCAAGAGGATGAAGATCAGTCACCAGAGGGAAGGCTTGAATAATAGCGGGGAGCTGGAAAGTGACTCTGGGAGCGACAAGGCGAGCAGCCCAGCGGGAGGCATCCCCTCCACCTCCTCCTGTTTGCCCAGCCCCAGCACGCCGGTCCAGTCTCCTCACCCTCAGTTCCCCCACATCTCCAGCACCATGAACGGCACCAGCAGCAGCCCCAGCAGTAACCACCAGTCCTCCTTTACCAACAGAGCACGGAAAACATCGATAAATGGCTCCTCGGCCACTTCCTCTGGTTGATGCGCCAACCAGGCTACCGCCCCGCCCCTCCTTTATATAGATCTCTCCATGCCATTACAGCTTTATAGATGCTAATCCATGTGACTATCGTCCAAATTGCTTTCTTTTGTAGTGACACTGAACTTGGCTATAAAAGGTGACATTCAGGATGGACGTTAATGGAAACGCAAGATTGAAATGTAAATTGTTTTCAGAGGACTGGGAAGCAAACAAAAGTTACACCTTCACCTGTTCCGAGTGATGCGGAGTTGTTTCCGTCCCCATCATCTGGACTCGGGAGTCTCCAGAAGTCGATACAAATCCCGGGAAGTAGTTTGTTAATCCAGACTAACTCCTCCATTGCGTTCTCTTCGATTGTTATTGTTCTTATGCTGTTTTGTGAACCTGTAGAAAGCAAGTGCTTTTTCATCTTGAAATCCAACAAAATGGAAAGAATATGCATAGAATAATGCATATATGTAGCCATGTCACTGTGAATAACAATTTTTGCGTATTAGCCATTTTGATTCTTATGTTGCATCTTTTACTTCTCTGTTGCTGCGCAGAACCGATCAAAAGAAAAGTAAACTTCAGTTTTACAATCTGTATGCCTAAAAGCGGGTATTACCGTTTTATTTACTGACTTGTTTAAATGATTCGCTTTTGTAAGAATCAGATGGCATTATGCTTATTGTACAATGCCATATTGGTATATGACATAACAGGAAACAGTATTGTATGATATATTTATAAATACTATAAAGAAAATATTGTGTTTCATGCACTCATGATATGGTTGTTAAATTTCTAAACTGGTTCGACCCTTGCAGATGCCGCCTGTTTGAGCTTTGCTCATACTGCAAGAAACACTTTGCGTGTGAGAGCTACAGTATTGGGAAAGCACATTCAAGTCTCTGATAACCTGGAGGCAATTGGCAATCTTGAAAGGATTTTACTGGCTTTGTCTTTTTTTCCAAGTGATATATTTTTACTTTACCAAATGTTGAAGTGATGCAGTGAAGAAAAAAAAAAAAGTTAAGGGACATGGAAGTCTTTGACCTGTTTGATTACCTTTTTTATTATTTGGTGTGGTGGAATTGTGTTTTTAAAAGCACATGGAATCATTACAGAAGCCATAAACTATTTGGTATAAATTTTAAGGAACCAGCAAGTCGCTGGATGAAGGCATTTTATCTAAATTTGTTTTAATATATATGTGTATGGTACAGTACTAACTTCATTAAAATTTAACAGGTACTTTAATATTTCCAATAAATTGTGGAGAATGCCTCCTCTTTAATGGCCTGCAAATAGGTGCATTTTATTAGAGGCTTCTAAGGGTGTTATTTTTTTCAGTAGGAGGAACTTTTCCACCATAAAATATGAACAGCCCAGAACACTTTTCAGTTTGTGCTTTGCTTTGGTCGAACTTCGTGTGTGTTCATCACCCATCAGTTATACATTTGTGAGGGTGTTTATTCTATATGGATATTGTTTCATGTTTGTACGGGAAAATTGTAGTTAAACATTTCATTGTCTCCAGTCTGCAAAAGAAGCACAATTCTATTGCTTTGTCTTGCTTATAGTCATTAAATCATTACTTTTGCATATAAATTGCTGTTATTTGTCCTGCTTGTTTTTATAGACCAGGTGATTGCAAATCCTCCACAAGGTTATTGCTTATTGATGTATAATGTCTTGTTAAACAAGAGTTGATATTTTTTCCTGTAGTAAACATGTACAGTTCAATTTCAACAGTAAAAACTTCAGTTTTATATACACGAATAACTTTCATTTATAGCTGAACAAAGAAATAAACAAATAAAAGGGATAATTCATTGAAAAATAGCAAATGACCTCTGTTGATAATGTGGTATTAAAGGACAAACATCTTGTTCTCATTGGAAGTCTTTCTGGGTGTACAAAAGATGTCAGTGAGTAGAACAGCAGAGTACTAAAATAACCCCCAAAATATTGCCTAGAAATCGACGTGATTTCTTTTGGTTGCCTGCCTCGAAAACATTTGCTGGTCTTTATTTGACCCCGGATTATTCTCCAAAATAAGCAAATGGTGTATTCTCACATGCGGGTCAGGCACAGGTTTTCTCTCCTGTCTTTTCAAACTTAGCCCACGTTAAACTGCACTGGCTGGGAAGGGAAGAGCAGGATTTTTGGGGTGGTGGTGAGTGCCAGGTTCTGCCTGTGCTGCTCTGGATTACTTTTGAAAGCCTCGGTGGAACTAAGTACGTTTTAATGTGAAGATATCTCTCCATGCGACCCAGTGTCTATCTTGGCACCATTCCCTCAGCTATGTGAGTTAATCACACTGTGTTGGTTGAACTAATTCACCCGATGACCACCACTGAACCTGCAGCAGAGGGTCGTACGTTGGCACACTGGTCAAATTGCGCTTATTTATACTGGAAGTAGCCGATAATGACAACTTTTAGCATCAAAACGGAACTATTCTCGGTCTCTGTAGGGTGTCCGTGAAGCATAAAACAATGAAACAGGAGTGGGATAATTCTCTCCGAGGTTTGTTAAGCTCTTACAGCACCTTCGACATTTCCCAATTTGACGTGTCCCGTCTGAAAAAGAACAAACGTTTTCAGTAGCTCTCTTGCCGAGCTGCAGAAGCCGCCGAGGATGTTTGTGCTGCCATGTGAAACTTTTGTTTTGCTGCTGGCCCTAGGCAGATGGCACTGCGATGCGTATATATTGCTAGGCACAACTGGGAGGACGATCAAAGATAGCATCTTGATGTTCTACTTGCGAAGCTGCTGTGTCAACCTCCCCGGTTTCACAATATTTTTTTCTTTGCAGCTACATAGCGAACGGGTTTCCTTACAAACGTGCGTAAACCCTCCCTGTTTGGAAAGAAATCTCAGCTCGGTGCATGCGAGAGGAATCTTTTCATTACCCGACGTTGCAGTTATATAGAGCGAGGGATAAAGCCGAGGTCCGCTGCGTTTTTCTGAGCTTGCTCAGCAAGCAATGTCAGTAAAGGTAGAGGCAGGGGCGGTCTGTGCCCGCTGGAAAATGATGGTTTTCTGTCTTCGTCCGACCAAATTTTCCGCCCTGGTTCAGCTGCCAGCAGCTCCAAGCAGCGCTTTTGTGTCCGGCCGGAATGGGGGACAGGCGGTAACGATCTAGCCCCCGGGAAAGCGAGGGAGAAGGGGGCATAAAGACCTCCACAGGCTACTGGAGAAGACGGGCAGACATGGGGAGGAAGGAATGCAGAAATGTGGAGGAAGAGGAAAGGAAGGAGCGCGACGGGCTCGCTAAGGCGGGCTGGTTGTCCTCCGGCACCGAGCACTGCTGAAAACAACCTGCGCCGCCGCCTTTCAGCAGGCCGGTCCCGGCGGGCGGGCACCGCCGAGGAACTCCCGAAAATCGGTCGCGCCCGGTGGG
>NW_009648894.1:3056223-3056909 GCF_000708025.1 Charadrius vociferus
CCTCCCAATTTTCATATGGTGAAATTCTGAGACAATGTTTACTCAGATAAGTGTTTCCTGTTTCCGCTGTTAATTTTTAACGTTCTTGCTTCTACTCTGGGCACTTGAAACGGATTTCCTTTATTTTACTATAAACAGTTTCTTTTTCATGTTCTCTGCCTGTCTCCTACCAAGAGGTCGCCTCGAGAAGAACCTGCTCTCCCGTCCGATGGGCTGCGGATCTCCGCTTCCCTCGGTTCAAAGTCGTTGCCCCGCTCCGAGAGCTGCGAGCCCACGGTTGCTTTGTGCTTTATTAACTCAAGAACTGCGAGAGGACTCTGGCAGCGAGGATTTAATTTTTTTTTTTCTTTTTCCTCAGCTCCGGTTCCTTCCCTCCCTTTCCCCACGACTAGCGGAGACGTCCCACCGGGACAACAGGAAAAACTGTGAAAACCCGGCGGGGACCGGGGGCAGCTGGTGTCACCGTCTTTGGGGATGGGGTATTTGTATTTATTGAACAGTGGTGATGTGGGCTAAAAAAAAAAAAAAAACCACGCCGGTAACGGGTAAAGCACGAAGGACACGTAATTCCCACAGCAAACGGAGGTTCTCTCTGCCGGGGGTGGGCAGGAAGAGGGGTTTTCATTCCCGGTGGCCGCCGCGGGCGCGGCGGGCGGGACAGCGGCGGCCGCGGAAAGGCCGCGAGT
>NW_009648894.1:3058042-3058366 GCF_000708025.1 Charadrius vociferus
TCAGAGGCCGGCCGGCCCCAGCCCTCCTCGGGGCACGGCAGGGCCTCGGGGCGCCCCGACCTCCGCCAGAGAGGGGAGGGGGGCCACGGTAGCCATTTGGCGCCTGTATTTTCATGGCACGCAACTGAATATCGCACCTCGTCTAGAGAGACAAAGGGCTGTATGTTCCCCATCGCCAGGGAAAGGCAGATGCTTTCCCCGCTCCCCGCGCCGATGTTCTTAACGGTGTTGGCGGGGGGATATTCCCCAGGGAGCGGCGGGGTGACATCTTCCCGGCGGCAGGGAGGCACTTTTCCGATAGCAGAGGCAGCCAGCAGCCCTTCC
>NW_009648894.1:3059054-3063922 GCF_000708025.1 Charadrius vociferus
ATGCTCCAGAGCAGTCGGTCGGGACGTGTCCCACCCGGAGGGATGGGAGTTTGATCTCCAGGCTGGGTGGGCTGTTCGCGGAGGGCGAAGGGCTGCGGCCGGAGCCCCGGGGTACAACCGCGCTGCTGCTTCCCGGGCTGGGGCGCTGACCCCGGGCAGGCGGCCGCGCAGTGACAGCCCCTGGGCACCGAGGAGCTGGCAGAGGGGGGGAAACCGGCGGAGGCGAGGCAGGCGCTTAGCGCCGAGAGGGATGCCTACAAGCCACGAGCTGCCATTTTGTCTCTTTTAAGTGGGTTGCCTTTCCCCTCTCCTGGAGCGCAGTGCGCGGCGGTGGCAGCGGTGTCCCCCCCGTGTCCTGTCCCTCCTCGGCCGCCCTCCGGGGAGGCAGCCCGCGGCTGCACGGGAGATCCCCTCGGGAAAGCGCCCACCAGCCCCAACCTCCCCAGCCCTGGCGTTTTCCTTGCCACCTCCGCCCTAGGTGCTCGGGGTTTGCAGGCTGTTCAGCTGATTTGTTGCTAATAGCAACCACACGACAGCGATTTGCAGCCTTTTCTGCTGCTGGTGCCTCTCGTTACACCTTCTTCAGCAGACCGGGATATCGTCGTCTGGCTGCTGCGTGTCCCCACCCCTCTAACCACAGCAGCCAGGGACAATGATGCGGCAGGAGGACGGGGCGGCCGCGGGCTCCGCGCCGGGCGTCGCGCAAATTTGGTCCACCCAGATGAAGAGAGAAATACTGACCAGCCCCTCCGCCGCCGCAGCCGCGCAGGCTCCGCGTATTTTTGGCATTGTCTGGCAGCATTGTTGTGAGCTGCCAGCGCCCGCGATCCTACCGGCGCGGGGGGGAACGGGGGGACACAGCGCTGCTGGGTTTACATATGTAGATGCGGGCAGCGTTCAGCGCCAAGCCGACACACACCCTCCCCCGGAGCAACAGACACAAAGGAAGACCTCGTTCCTTTCAAGTCCCCAGAATAAATTAAGCCCCGGCTTTCAGTTTTGGAACGTCCCAAAAATATTTGTCTTTTTTTTTTTTTTTTTTTTTAATGGCACTGCACAAGCGCGGACGGTTCCACAGGAAACCAGAGGTGTAACTGTATGCACGTGGTAAAAAGAGCTCAAGCCCTACCAGCTAATATTTCCTGGTCCCATCCTGCAAGTCAGCCTGAGATGTTTTGCCCTTTTCCAGTTTATTTATCCCTTATAATTTTTGTTCCGTCTTTGCGTAGCGCAATGGAGACGCACCAATCTCCACTAGCCAAATCTACACCGTTTACACATTCATGGCTACAAACGTCTGCTCAAATGCCAGCGTCGTCCTCTTAGGTAAAGAAAAAGAAGTCCTCTTTCTAGAGCGTTTGAAGTGCCTCAGCCTTTCTGTCTTCGCGGCACAGAACTAACTTACTCTATAGGAAAGTCTCACAAACTAAACTCACTACCAAACATCCGGAGAGGGGACTCCAGAATATTGTGAGTTGCTGGAGCCCCGAGCCAAAGCTCAGGGAAAAAGAGAGGGGACTCTCCATTGCTAAGGTCCCTCCGACAGAGTTTTCGCTAAAATCAGGCAATGGAAAAGCCCGACTTAAATTGGAATATTAAATTACTCAAGGATTCAAATGTTATATTTTGGTAGAGGCTATAGACGAGATCCCTCACTCAGCACACTCTCTTCAAGAGAGCACCTCAGTTCCTTACCTCCCATTCGCTCCCACTAACCTCGCCACGCTTAATCTCCGCGCTTTCAGAAGCCCGGCGCTTTCAACTCCGATCCGCGGGAACGAGCGCAGGAGTTTGCGCGTTGCTGTCCCCCCCAAGCGCGCTCAGTCGTCCGACAGCGGGATTGAAAAGCTAATTTCTCTAACCCTGCAAATATCTGCTTCAAAGCCTTGAACAATTTGCCAGGCGTGTGGCAAGCGGAGGAGACCCTCCGGAGGCAGATCGGGCGACCCAGCGCGGTGCCGAGGGGCGCGGGGGGGCGGCCGGGGGGCTGTCCCGCAGCGCCGGCGGGCTGTCCCCGGGGGGATCCCGCATCCGGTGGGAAAGGCGCCACACCAAGACGCGGGGAAGACCTCACCTTTTAATGAGCGTCGCGCAGTTTCAAGCCGCAGAGAAGCAGCCACAGCTTGACCAGCCGCGGCATGGAGGGGCATGAGCCGTCGAGGGGCAGCGAGCCCAGCCCGGGAGATGCCACGCAGCGCCCTTCCAGCCGGGGGGTCTTGCGGGGGGGACCCGGCTGTTCCCGTGCGGGGGCTGAGCAACCTGTTGTACCCCACCCGCGGGGACGGGACCGAACCGGGAAAGCCCGTGGGAAGCCCCTCACCCCCGAAAAAACCTCCAGGAGCAACTTTGCCCTTCACCGGCTTGGGGAAAATGATACTTCCCCGCCCCGTTATGGGCGTATTTCCGAATGAATCAAAGGCTGAGATTAAAGAACACCCACCAGAAAGCGAACGCACGTTATTAATTTAGATAATTGTTGACTGTTCCCCTGGTCTCCGGTTTATTTTATAAGCTGACGTGTGCGGTAACGCGGTCGTTACTAACACCTCCCGCCTAAGGATACAGGTTTCCTACTAATGAGTACCCCAGCAGCAGGCAATGAAGTCTCACAACTACGTCATTTCCATAAATGATTTTCTGTCTTCAGTACTTTTGCAAGAACCGGTGACATTTCCGTAGACCGCATTTGCATGGTGTTTATTCCTCATTATTATTATTAACCATGTGAACAGACTCTCAGTATCAAGCGACGAAATGTACCAGCAAGTTTTGGAGGTACTCAGGGTGCGTTTTGTTGTTTCACTTATCCGAACATTAGACTTAATTAGACAGATAAATCAATTTATCTTTAATCGACACATCTGCTTTTTAAAAAAACCCAAACCTCTGGAAGCAATTCATCACCGTTTGTTTATTTTTTTTTCATTTAACTTAAGAACAGAAATAAGTATAAAGAAATGTGTTTAACAGCTGTTCCCTTCTCAAGTACACATGGTGACGATTTCCCAAAATATTTTCTGTGGCAAACGACCTTCTCACCAATCTGATTTAATTTGTCTCATTTATTTGTAAAGAACAACACATCGCCTGTTTTGTTTGTTTGCTTAAAGAGAGATTTTTTTCGCATTAAATACTCCTGGAAACACGTGGCTCATTCGAGACCATGATATTATTTACGTTAGCTCCACTCTTTTCAGTTGAGCAAACCCAGAGATGATTTATTAAAATTAGACGTCTTTCTTACACTTTTTCAAACTTTTAAAATGCGGCTGAAGTAACTTCAGCCTTTCAACTTTAAGGTATGAGACAAAACTTTATACTACCTATCAAATAATATATTTGTGTAGTGTCACTCACCTGATTTTGTACATTTAGAGCTTCGCAGAACAAAACCCCAGCCTAGGAAATCCTGAAGCCACTGCGCGTTAGAGGGTGGCTACAGAAAGAGGCATTTTTTATTGAATGATTTGACTCAGGTTTTCTGCTGTGGATCACAATTTCACTTGGAGCAGCCTGATCGATAGCAGAGCTAACCAGTAACTTCATTCACAAATATCCAGCGTCTTAAGAATCACCCTCAAAAGATACCGGAGGAGGTGTAGAGCCTATTTCCATTCAAATCCTGATAACCCTGATTTCATTTTGCAGTCCCGCCGTTCGGATTAGTTGCTGTGAAGACCTCCAAGGCTGTGTCTGCTCATAGATGGGACCATGCTCTGGCCGACCGGTTATGAAGAAAATTATTCGTAAATAGTCCTTAGAGCCGGAGACACCAAGATGGGAGAAGTGGAAGGCACTCACCAGGTTAGCTACCAGAATGACATGCCGTTGAAAAAAAAATAGTAAAAAACACTCTTATGGGGCAGTGGAATAACTAGTACCTGTGCTTGGCAAAGTCAGAGGGCTGCTGCCAGACCGTGTCGTCGTCCCCCCCCCCGGTGACCTTTCCTGCGCTGCTCCCCCCTCCGCGGAGAGAGCACAAGAGGTGTCCCCCCCCCCAGCAAAAGTTCCCGGCGCTGCGCGGGTGGGTGCGCTCAGGCTTATCACTGACTCTGCGCGGGTGTACGGCGTGGGCAAAGCCCCCCGCGGCACGACCCGCCTGGCTCCGGGCAGAGGCGGTGGCTGTAGCCCACGGGGGGCACCCCTGCCCGCACCGCGGAAGAGCCGCCGCGCTGCGCGGCCGTGGGTGGGTGTGTGGGGCCTCCGCGGCGCGAGTTTATTCCCCCGTGAGGCGCGAAAAAATCCCGGCGTGGGCCGGCGCGGCGGTGTACGGCAATCGCGGAGATCCCCGGGGGTGAATCTCAGTGGTGGGAAGAAAGTTAAAAAAAAAAAGAGAAAATTAAAATCAAAGGATCCCCCTCCCCGAAGAATGAAGGCGCGGCGGGGGCAGCTCCGGGAGCATTTATTTTTCCTTTTTTCTTCCTTTTTATTTCTTCCCCACCCCGGGAGCGGAGGGGCAGCGGGAGCCGGGCAGGGGCACCCCGCCGGGGCTGCCGGGTGGTGCGTGGGGCCGCTGCCCGTCCCCATCCTTCCCCGGCGCTCCCCAGGACAACCGGAGCCGGTATAGAGCTGAGCTGCCTATAGACAGTCGTATGTAACTTCGTGTTCATATATACCCCTACACACATCTCCACGCCGCTGTGTATGTATTCGTGGTATAGAGGCGTGACGCCCTCTCCTCGCAGACCTGTATGTTCGTACGGCCCCGCGCATCTCCGCAGGACATCTGTACCCACACCTATACCTGTACCTATACCCACGCCTGTGCCTATACATTTAACACACGTGTGCGACACGCCACCATCCTGCCACATCCCTCCTGGGCTGTGTCTCGTCCCTGCCCGCGCACATCCCCCCGCTGGCACACA
>NW_009648894.1:3064650-3064985 GCF_000708025.1 Charadrius vociferus
CTCGTCAGCTGCAGGCGCGGGTTGCCCCGCTTGTCCGCAGGGTTATTTCGGTGTTTGTTTTGAGGTCGATGTCCCTGGCTGTCGTCTCATAACTTGCTTTTCTTTCAGGGCAAATTTCTCGGTCTAACCCACTTACTTGTTTCCTCCTGCTTCCGATATAGCTTTATGTAAAGTATAGAAAACGGAATTCCCAGTGAAAGCCAGTCCTGACTTGCCAAGGAAAACCTACTTTAAAAGTAACTATTTTTATACTGGCTTTACAACTTGTTCCTAAATTCTTCAATGCTTTTTTTTTTTTTTTTTTTTACCCCCAGCCGATTTGCTCAGCTTGGGGG
>NW_009648894.1:3065036-3108600 GCF_000708025.1 Charadrius vociferus
TTTTTTTTTTTTTTTTTTTTTCCCCCCAGCAGATTTGCTCAGCTTAGGAGGGTTTCGCTTTTGTTATATTGCTGTCGTGGGATGTTGTGAACCAAATTGGGCATTTTTAGAAACGAGAGCTGCGGGAGCACTTCTACCAGCTGTTGTGCTGCTGGCATCTGGCAGACCCACTCTGCTTGTCCAGAGTTCCTGAGCTTAAAAGAGGAAAAAGAAGTGCTCAGTAATTGATTACCTGAAAAGCAGATTGAAAAAGTGCTATAAATCCATAGTTGGTTTACCATATGGTATTCATGAATTGATTATGTTTTGTTTTGTCTTGATTTTGTTTTTAATACTTGTTTCACAAATCTAGTAAAGCTGTCAATCTTTTTGAGACACAATGAAAACAAACAAAAAAGAAAACAAATCATCTAAATACTTTCAGCTTTTGGTTGTTATATTTACAACTGTCTATTAAATTGGTTTTGTTGAAAACCTATCACTTAAATTCTTGTTAAAGAAACATTTGCTTTGATTTTGGGAGTGACGCATTGACACCAGGCCTCGCTGTGCTTAATTTTTTTCCCCCTGTCTTTCAATGGTTAATGCCACTGCTGTAGTTTATACAAATGATCTCTATTTACCAAAGGGACATCTTGGCTGTGGGAATAATTTATGTCTTATTTGTAAGAAGAGGTCCTTCTATGTCCTTTTACAGTTCTGGTTTTTAGCTGTTCACAGACAGAGATCCCGCTCAGGCAGCGTTTCTATTTTAAGAAAGCAAACAAAGTGCCAAGCTAACTTTAATTACATTATATTTCTTGTTCTTAAAATAATCATTTGATGCAATCTGGTTGGTAGCTTTACCTCAGAACTGATTTGTTGCTTGTGCAGAAGAAATAATCCGTTCGGAGGCCTGAAACTTTCTTCTGCACACAGCTGGCATTGGTCTGAAGGTTAACTTTACAAGGATGCAGCTCTGGGGTAGTAATGTGGAAATGTGCATTTGTGTAGGTTATCATTCTTCAGATGCTAGAAAAGAGGGAAATGTCTGCAAATACAGTGTTTCCTATTATAATTTATTTGAATGGCTGAGGCCCACAAATATTTTACCCTCTTCCCCAACTTGTGCCTTTAAGTCTCATTCATAGTTCTATAATTAAAATGATAGCTGTTATTTTTTATTTTCTCTGTATGTGCTAGATTTTAAGAAGGTTTTAAAACCTTCTCTTAAATGAAATGTGATTAAGGGGGTTTTAACACACACCCCACACCCCCCCCCCAAATAAAATGTGATTTTGTCCTTTTTTAAAGGACTTGCACAAATATTTTGAGACATAGCTGTCCAGCAGATAACTGGCATACCTTTTATGGTATTGATATAGTGAGCTCTGGAGCACTGATTTGAGGAAAAAAAAAAGGTGTCTGTCTATACATGTATCTCTGTATAAATCCATATATAAAAGGGTTGGGGGCTCGTTTCTTGGAGGTGGCTGTTTTAAGACGATGTGGAAAGTCTTTACCTGCTGTCATTTTCCATTCATTAGCTTTAGGAGTCAGGGGCACCTTGCAGAGTTCTTCAGCCAGATCTCAGATATTGTCAGGGTTTAGTCTATTTCTGACTGAAGCAGAAGGCAAGATGACACAGTGACTTGAATTTGAACAAAATTGAGCACTTAAAATGTACTGTAGTATACTCTTGTATTATTTGCCTTGGTTTATATTCCTGGAATATCCATAATTCACATTGGCAGCAATGAAAGATCGGTGCTCAAGGAATAAAGCATTTGGTCTCATTTTTAGAAGTCCTTTTGATAAATATTTAATATCTTAGAAGGAAAATAAATACTAGTTTGAGGCCTTGTTCTTTGTGGAGGTGTCTCTAGACACCGTGCTAACATCATGAAAGATGGAGGTGTGTTTAAAAAATAATTCTTGACTACACTATAAGCCCTGCTTCTCTGGTATTAAACCAAGTACTAGCAGTGGTATTGGTGCAGAGTAGGAGATGGCAGACTGCACCATAGAGGGGAGCAAGCGGCCAGGATCAGAGGTGGGAGTTCTTATGCTGACTTTGCTGTTGAGAAACCTCAAGGTACCATTATTGTGGAGGCTCCTATGTGTGACCTGTAAGAAAAACTGTTGGGAACTGTCAAGCAGGAAAGATGGTCAGAGAGGGTCAAGAGGAAACCCACCTTTTCCTAGGGCATCTCTCTTCTGAAGCTTCTGTATCTCATAAAGCTCTGAAGCTGCCTTTCCTACTGAGCAGAGATCCCAAAGGTGGTTGTAACCGGCGAACTGGAATCTGGCCCTGGACTTTGGCACATTTACAGGGCACTGGCTCTGTCACGGTCAGGAATGTCCTGGGGCGTTAGCAGCTGGGAGCTCAGCAGCTTTCTGGTGGTGGGGAAGTGCAAGGAATGATCAGAGAAATTCCTTTGTCAGAACTCATTCCTGTCTGTTTTCCAGCTCTGTGGTTGGCTTTGATAAGATTTTTCCTTATGATTAAATAGTACCATGAACAAAAACTGCAGGATTCATCCTTTGAATGTGTTATTAATGGATATTTGGGAAAAATAATCTTTTTCCGTTTAGTAAATATATACTTGGAACAATGGCAGACAATTAATTTATCAAATCTAGTTTCTGGAGGGCTGCTGAAAAATGGGAGAAGCTACTTTGATAGTAACGATTTTAAACATTATTTAAAAATAAACCTATTCATTTGGCAACTACAGCTCATGAAGTTTGGTGCTGGAATGCGTTATTGAGTCCCACATCCCGTTGTCCTTCCAAAACTTAAAATCCTAGAAATAGACTATTTTCAATTATAATGGCAGATGAACTTGAGCTCTCTTTCTTGCACTGAGGTTTAGGCAGCTTTCTGTCTTGTAAAAAATTTAGGAGAAGAGCTGAACTGGTTCTAGTATGGTTCTAAGAGTGGTAGGCACTGAGGGCCTAATTCTGCTTTGTGAAGTGCAGCACTCTGTAAATAAATAGTCCCTTTGAAATAGTGTGTTGTTTTGATTTTGTTTGAGAGGCGTTTACAATTCAGCATTAATAAATGTATCAGAATAACACTTGAATTGCTTCTGGGTATTAATTTTTGTATTCTTTCCTAGTATGAATTAATTTTTTATTTATTTATTTTGCATTAGAGCTTGTGGTGATGGGATTGTCACTTTTAATTTGTAAGGTATTTAAGGATATCATTTGGATTAAGAAACAGTTTAGTTTAGCAACTTTGACTTTAAAGATATTACAAGATCAGCTCTTTAACCCCTTTCTTGGGGCTGATCTTAAGCATAATGGCTGTGGAAGTCAGAGAAAACTGTCTGGAACATGGAAAAAAAAATAATTTGAGGCTGTGTGGTCTGGCAGCCTGTGTGTTGCCAGGGGACTCTGTGCGCTGGGATCCTGCACACCTGGGTTTCCTTCTCATTGCTGCTGGGGTATTTTTGTCATCTTGGAGAGATAGCTTCAACTTCTGTCGCTCTGCCTTATCTACTTGCCGTCCAATCTGCAGGGTTCCAGGAGTCAAGTTCCAAAATGCCAGTGTAAAAGATGACCCTTTCCCATCCTCACACTCCACCAGTTGAAACTCCCCACCCCAAACACAGGTCCCTGCCTTATGTGTCCTTTTGATTCTGCCCGGTATCAAGCTCCTTCTGAGTTTCTGAGGCCTTGCAATCCAGTATACAAGCTACTCTCTGCCTCCAGGACTGAGTCCTCTCCTCCTGTTATCTCTGGGCATCTTCTGTATCTGTTCCTCACAACCCCTGTTGCCAAGAGGTTGTAGCTTGGGGGCAGGGCTTGTCTGTGTCTAACTTGGGCTTCATCACAAACACTTGTGTCATGGCAGATTTTCCCCTACTTCATGGTCTGTTTTTATGCAGGTAAAGGATGATGTCATAAGCGTTAGTTTTCTCCCGGCTCCAGAGCTATTCCACTGGTGACAGGTTTTAAAAGCTGTATTTCCAAATCTTTAGGGTGGTTTTAGGAGTCCTTATTTTTGAAAAAGGCTGTTCAAATTTATTTCCCTTATCCAATTACATTGAGTCTTTTTGCCTATGCTTTTCTCGTTTTTTCCTAGTGTGTATATTTTAAAAGTACCTATTTTAAATGCAATATTTGGATGCTTCACTGTGTGTAAGGAGGATCAGACTCTGGGAAGGGATTTCAGGATGTAGTTCCACATTTTAAATAATATTAAAGAATGCTCTGAGAGTGCAGTGCTTTGTAGAAAGGCTGCTGGGAACATAGGGTGTGTAGGGTATATGGCTGTCGTCAGTTTTGCAGAAAAAGAGCTGCTCCTTTAAAGCATCTGTGTTCTTGTCCTATCTGGATCTTGCAAGTGGATATGCATGGACAGACTCCAGTGCCCCCATCTTCAACATTTGAGTTTATACACACTCTTGTGAAGGATTCACGGTTTTTTTTTTTTTGTTAATTTTATTTTGAGTTGAAAGCTTTGCTGAGCTAAGTGGGAGAGAAGTCTGTGATGTGGCACAAAAGGCAAAAGGTTGTCTTTGGAGTTGCAGTAGATCAAGTGAGGAGAGTGGCTTTCCCTGAGGCTTGGTGATGTGGTGGTGCCTGATGAAGGGAAGAAGGAGGCTCTGTATTAAGGAAAGTACCAGAGGGATAACAGAGAAGGAGAAAGTGAATGTAGCTGGAGCAGGAGGACTGGCTTTTTCTGTAACTCTATCAACTGAAAGCTCAACCGCTCCAGGATTCCTCCTCTTCTCAGCCTCCTGGCTTGTTTAGAGGAGATTTGCAAGTAGAAATTTCAAAGCCAGAATTTGTTGGGAACTTCTGTCTCATCTTAGAGAGTGGCCATTAAAAAGAAGCAGCTTCTTGTGACCACCTTGGTTTTTGTGTGTCTGTGAAGGATTGAGTGGTGGCCACTAACTAGCCCTGTGAGGGGCATTTACAGAAACTCACTCTTTTTGGAACAGGGTTAGTTCTGCTCCATTAATGCAGAAACAGAGTCTGGAAAATGATCAGCTGGATCAGCTTTTAAGGAGGAGAAACTCACTGCTCCTTGATCCTTCAGAAATCTCCAGCCCCGCTGTCAAACTGAATCTGCATTGTGTCCCACACCATCTGGTAATTGCTGTATGAATTACTTGATTATCCAGAGTCTCTGTTACTAAACTGTATATATGTTCCCTTTGATATTTGAAGGATTGTAGTTGTGTTGTGCATGGAACTGTCACAGTGAGGAGTCCTTTCTTGGGGTGAATCACACTTGAGGAGTATGTACTTGAGATGTGTGTACCACGTTGTCTCTGGAAGAGGATGTGTCAAGATGAGTGAGTGTGAAAGTTCTCTCTCTCACTACTCTTCTGGGAAATTTGTTTTAAGTCTCCTGCTTGAAGCTCACTGTTATGCTGCTTCTGGGAAAGAGAAGTTCAAGATAGGGAGCTGCGGTGAGGCAGAAATAAATTTCCATTTTATTTCCTTGTTAAATCAGCTGAATTTGACATCAGGAGCCCTGAAAAATCAAGGTGATATGATGAATGCTTGAATGCTAATGTTAGCTTGGTGAATGTTCTTGCTGTAATAGGTAGCACACAAAAATGAGAAGAAAACATTGTATTTGATCCAAAGCGTAAATTAGAAGGACAGCATCTTCAAGATAAGAGTGTGTCCAGAGACACCACCAGCGTAGAATGAATTTTTTCCACATTTACATTTTAAAATGGAAATAAATTTTGGGGGTTTTTTTAGGAAGGAGAATAGGGTAGGAGAGATCATCTTCAGGTGCAGAAATGGAGAGAACTTGAAATGTAGAGTGAGCTTCCTCTGACTTGTGACTAGTCAAGTTTGACAAAGGTTTGTCAGGGGTGGGAGGGGGGGTGGAGCAATTCTGCCTGATTTCCCAGTGGTTTTCCCCAAGAAATCAAAATGACCAAGTGAAGATTGCTATATCCAGAATAGTAACTGTTTGGCTACAAAAACTTGGAATGAAAAAACTTTGAAGCTGTGAGTGGTTTCTTTTAGTTGGTTGTGTCCCCTGTCCCCGTCCTGTCCCCCCGATAGGCATCAGCCAGTACTTGCTTACTAAAAGGAAGTGCATCAGGCCAGCGCACAACAGCGCCACTTGAGAAGTGTGTATAAGGGTGATTCAGCTTCTAAAGTGTGTCATTCTTTGAAACAAATCTGAGTGGGAAACTGAGGATAGAAAGGGGAATCGTTCCTTGTCCAAGGTCAGTCAAGGTTCCGTGATGCAAGAGAGAATACTTGGCAGTAATTCTTTGTTACTCTGTTTCTGAGTTGCTAGTGGGAACTCTTCCAAAACAAATCTAGTCCAATGGTCTAAATGCCTTATTTTGTAGTTTACATTCTGTGTTGCTGCCTTTGAATTAGACTTAATGAATTTCCTACTTCTGTCACAAGAGACTTATTTAGAAGACCACCAAAGAGTTCTACTAAAGTTTTTGGCAGCAAGACATTGCTACTCCCTGCTCTGTATGGCCCTGTTCACTTGAGTGAACAGTAGAGGTAAAAGGAAGTTGTTGGAAGGTTCTTACCTATTTTCCTGCCTTAAGATAATGTTAAAGAAATTTGAGTGTAATTTAAAATGCTGATAGGAATCCTGGTTTGGGCCTCTTTGGAGAAGAGGGGTAGACTTTGCTGTAGACAGGACAGTCAAAAGAAACAAAGAGATCAAATAGAGGAGCTCACCAAATACAACTGTCTCTGGGAGAAAGAGCTGGCTGGACAGGAAAGCCTCCACCTATGTCAGGCACATCAGTCCTTTCCAGCACTGTCTCCAAAAGTCATAGAAGGAAAGGTGGACATCTTGGTTTTCCTATAGAAGTTTTAGGGAAGACCGTATAATCTCTATGTAGCTGTTTTGACACTCTCAGAATTGTTTGTCTGTTTTTTTAAGTGCTGTAAAGAGAGAAATACTCAGTTTGATGAAGACGTAAAAGTCATGCCAATGGTGAAAACTCCTCAAGCAGTGGATCTTGCAGAGGAATCAGAGATGATAGATTGCACCTTGATGCAGAGAAAGAAACTGATTATAGAGGAGGTGGGAAGTAGAGGTAGAAGCTTTTAATTATGTTCAATGAACAGGCATAATCTAGGCCTATACACTCCTCTCAATTCTAAGTTAATTTGATGTCAATATAAGGTTTGTACAGCAACAGGAATTGATTTTTCTTTTTCTCGTTCCACCAAAGCTCTTGTCATGATAGTTATTTATTCACTGTCTTTTCTTGCATGCAGACACCACTTTGGGAAAGTATATTTTCCTTGGGGATCAGCACAGTTTCTATTATTTCTAAACATTTTCCGTGCATTCACTGTGGTGGTTTTTTTTCCACCCTGTTTTAACATCTGTCTCTTCTTCAAACAGTAACTCTCATTTCACTTTTCGTCTCTGTCCTCACCTTCAGTTTCATCAGCTAAAATAATTTGTGATAGAACATTTTGTGCTGACACTTAAATGTCACTGAGTTTTACATGGCTTATACTGCAATGAAATGCATGGTATTGGTCATGGGGAGGCATGCTGCTTGAAAGCATTTTCAGGCTCAAGGCTTTTTAAAAAGTGAAGTTTGTATTGGCTAATCTTGAAAATACAAATGATATAAATCTCATTTGGGACAACTCAAAGCATAAACTTTCTTAAATGTGGTTTTACGTTTTGCGGTGTCTAGTTATGTCATGCGGGGCAGAAACATGTCACGTGGTCTGGATCTAGCTCATGGGTAAAGTGATTCCAATCTGTTTAAATTTCACTGGATTTTGAGACCATCACCAGAATTGAACTGTCTGGCACATCCTGCTTGAATGTCCCACCCATCAGGCTGGTGGCTTTTCTAAGATCAGGAACACTGCAAAAAAACATTCCTGTTTTTTTTCCCCCAACCACTTCTAACAGTATCTTTTAGATCAGTAAAGCAGTAAAGCTTTTTATTTTTTTCTTGTTTATTAAATAATCTTGTTTCCATATTATCTCAACTTAAAGGCTCGAATGTGTTATCTGTACACTAAATACAAGTTTACTACTTCTAACTGTTCCTGCTTTACTGAAATAACTTAAATGTTAAGAGTCAGAAGAGCATGAGGTCACCCTAGGAATTTCAGCAGCTATTTCACCATGTAACTGATGTTAGAGGGAAGGACAAGAAAACACACTCTCATGGCGGGTGCAGGTGACTTGCCAGAAGATAGGTCACTAAAGATGATATATGAGGTTGGCACCAACTCACATGTTTGGGTTTTTTTTAATTTTAACTTTTAATTTGTCATATAAAGTACTTAGTACGTTTTGATATGAAGCTAACTTGCTAGTGAGACCACACCTGCTATTTGGGAGAGTTCGTGAGAAGATGTCAGTATGATGACCACATTCTGAAGTAGTGATTTCTGCAAAGTGCTAAATGAATTCACATTGATCTTACAATACTGGAGGGTTTAGCTTTTGTCTGTTGGTGCACAGGAGGCCTCTTCCAGCTCCCAGTGGCTTTGATAGAAGTGTGAGCAGGCCCCAGCTATACTACAGACCTATTTCCATAGGTTCTGCATGTACCTGTTCAATTAATGCATGTTACAGACTCATTTTTGGTGCTTCTGTAGTGCTATTCAGACATCACAAGATCATTTCACTCTTCTCCTTTTACTGTGTTGCCCCCCTGAGACTTGCGTTGTTTTGACTTGTGAACATCCTGGGAGGCTGTACCTCTCCTGGCAGTGCAGCTTCTGTCTGGAGTATTGACCTTCCCAGAACAAATTCATTAGTGGTCAGCATGGCCTCCGTGGTTAGTTTTACCCCCCCCAGCACTCTTTCAGAGCCATCTATAGATTATTAGGCTATTTTCTTCTTGCTGGGAGCAATTTGGTTTTAATTTAAAATATATGTTCTCTGTGAGAATTACACTGCTGCTCAATTTTTTTTTTCTTTTCAGAGAGCCCTTCTATATAGAAGTATGCTATAGGTGTAACTTGTTATAGCCTGCATCCCTTTGGACTATTTCTTGCTCTAAGGCATTTAGTTTTTCCTTGTCATGGTGTGCCTGTTCAACACCTGGGTGTCATCTGCCATTAGGCTCTGATCCCACTGTTGTGGAACTGTTGCACTGAAAGACCTTTGTTCAGTGCTTATAATGGCACGAGCCCTAGGAAGTCTTGCTTTCTTCCACATTCACCCAGCTAAATCTTTATTTTGTTAGCAAAAAAAAAAAAGTAGTGGAAAGAGGTGAGACAGCTGATAGGGAGTTTGACTGTAGCTCTGAGTGTTTGGTGTTCTGTTGTAGCACTTTTGCATCTGCAAAGAGCATTGCTTTAGCTCGGAGGTATAAACCTCAGAGGTATTAATTCATGCAGCTGGCTGGTACAGGGACAACACTTTTGAGGAATTGCAATACAGTAAATTTCCCTTCCTGGACCTTAGAAATCATATTTTTTATGTGACCATGTGGATTTCATTGTCCTGGTTTGAGGTAAAATGGGACCCATTTTGTTCAGTAACTTTACTTTTTAGCTGAGCCTCTTCTAACTACTGAAATTATCAGCATATTGTGCAGAAACTGATCGTTCTCAGTGTGATAAGACCTATGTTTATAGTTGATGCCAAGGCATGGTATGCAGAGAGGCTTTTGCTTATACTTACTGCAGTAACACCCAAGGCCAGCTAACTTTATTTGCCCTGTTGGAGGTTTGGAAGCAAAAAAGTATAGAGGGTCCCACGTGCGGGGAGGAGTGGACAGGACAGATGACCCAAAACTGACCAATGAGGGTATTCCATCCCATCTGCATCACGCTCAGTATAAAAGCTGAGGGATCAAAGCATCAACCCTCTTTCTTCAATGGCTGGCGTCCGAGGAGAACTCTCTCTGTTCATCTACCTTTAATCCAGATCCAGAATCCGGTTCCCGTCCATCACTCAGTCTAGGACTTCCCCAGTGCCAGCTGATGATGTGATTGTCATCTTGGGAGCTTGATACGGTTTTGTATATATTTCATTATTTTTCTTTTTATTTGATTACTAATATTTCGTTTAAGTGGTTCAGTTCTTTCCAAACTCATAAGTCTGTCTCCTGCCTCTCTCTTTGAAGAGAGGTAGGGGTGAGCATCTGTTGTTTGCCCAGTGGCCGGTTTGGCCCAAACCACAACATTAATTTATATCCCTATTGAAGAATCTTAACTGGAGGAAGAGCTTCCACGTACAGAGGGGTCATCTTTGGTCATCCTTATTGCCTTTCACTGAATCTTTTCCACTTGTATGCTAGGGGAGGGTATTAAATGCAGGATAGATTTATACATTAACGTAATGATGGTCTCTGCTTTGGCTGTTATTCCTTTCCAAATAATCCTGCGCGCTCTGTATATTTTTCTGGGTAAAGTTTCTTTTCTGCTACTGTGCAATGAGCTGGTATCTTCATGGAACTGTGTGTTCTAACATTGAGATCTTTCTCCTGGGTGGTAGTGATCTGTTTGGGGTCCGTCACTGCATATGTGAGGTTGGGATTGGCTCCCCCATATGTATTCTATTTCACTTGCCATTTTGTTATCCAGTCATTCAGTCTCTAGTTCCCTACAGTTTACCTCCTTGGACTACCTTGAATAACTCTTGAGTCACCAGCAAAGTCTCACCTCACTGTTCATGCCCTGTTCCAGATCAGAGATGAATAGTGAATGGCACATGTCCCATCATGGAGGCCTGAAGACTTCCTGCACTGTGACTTCCTCCTTCCTACTACAAGAATGGAAAGTTTACTCCTCCTTCCTATTTTTAGCCAGATGTTCATCGATATAAGGACTTTCTTAAGCTGTAACTGCTAATGGTTTATGTCGTGGCTGCTTACCTTACCTATAATTTCAAGTACATATTATAAGATCACCTTAGATAACGGACTTTTGCATTCTTTCATGTTTAACTGATACATTGTGGACTGGTCAGTGAATGTATGTCATAAATAATAACATGATAAGAAAATCTTCAACTCTTCTGTCTGGAGTATAATATATTATGGATATTGGTCCCCAAATCAATCATTGGTTATAATAGATAAAATGTAATTTGGTATAATTCAGCAGAGAGGATCTGTTGGCATGCTGAATGAGTGACATGCCGATGTCAGCTCACCAGAACCTCCAGATGGAGTTTCCTGTGCGTACTTTAGCATATGTGTTTTATATATGTTTGAATGTACCGTATTTTCTTGTGTATACTTTAACACATGTATTTTACAGAAGTTTGAATATAACTTATTTCTACATTTGAGATTTTTTTTTTATATTTCAGAAGTGTTTTGTACCTATGAAAAATGGGCAGAAACATTGCTATGCATCAGCAGTGCTATCCAAGCACCGACTTCATTTCAGAGAAACACCTGGATTTCCTACAAGTTCTTATTACCTGGAAGAGTAATTTAATAGGTTTTTATGAATAAAGGCAAATATTTAGAAAAATTCCTGCTTACCAAATCAGCTTTTCTCTTCCTGGAATAACACAGGTGTAATGTCTTTGCTGAGACCTCTTTTGCTGGATGTCGTCCCAACTATTCAACAGACTGCTGCTTTGGCACTTGGGAGACTTGCCAATTATAACGATGCCCTGGCAGAGGCAGTCGTGAAGGGAAACATTCTTCCACATCTCGTGTGTTCATTGTCTGAGCAGAATGTAAGGCATCATTGTTTTCTTAAGTAATCTTTTTTTTTTTTAACTACTGCACAGGGAAAGGGAAATCTTTCTCTATCAGCTATCTGCTGTTATTCTAATATAGCAATAAATGTACTGAAGTCAGAGACAGCCTGTATGTTTGAACTCCTGAGAGACCAATATGTATTGTGTGCCCAAGTTTGACTTTAAATAAATTTGACTTCAAAATATCATCTTACCTTTTAGTGCACTATAAAAAAAACCCACGAACTATTTGTGGCACTATGTTTTTGAAATGTTGAGTGATCCTCTATAAAAGGTCCCTCTTTAAAAATAAGATGATTTGAAAGTTGTAGTGATAATTGACTAGGACTTGTTGATAATACCAAACACTTGTAAAATACATATAACAAAAATGAACTTCTGTAATGAAATATTTAACATCTCCAAATATAGCCTTTTGGAAATTTGTAGCATGAGAAATATCAAACCATTGCCACAGGAAAATACACCAAAAGGTTTTCATCTTTGTATTTGTCAAAAAAACAACAACAACAAATTGTCACAATTGCAATGCAAATAAATCTGGTGGTTTCTTTCTCCCTTCTTGCCATTTTTCTTCAGGCTTTGCATATATTCCAGCTTTGCTATTCCAGTGATCCTAACCTAAATTAACAGAAATACTTTCAAATAATGTTCCTAATAACTGGAAGAAGAGACAGCTGAGAGTGAAGTGCATTGATATTGCAGCCATACTTAGGTTGCAGTTTTGATTTATTAGATTTAGGAGAAGTAGGATTTCAATGGAAATATAATTTGGAAAACTATATATTTTCATTTTCAATCTTTTGAGAAAAACATAAATGTAAGTACTCATTGCAGATTTTTTGTGCGTTATCTGGACATTGCCTATACAATTTATCTGTAACAAAAAAAGCCAAAGAAAAACCTTGATGTCAGGATACTGATATAGCATGGAAAGAAAGTTAACATTTTAGTTCGACAAATGTATAACCATTTTGGTTATTTCTATTTTTAAGGGAAGAAGGGGAACAAAACTCTTCATCCTCTGTTTTTGAGTTGGAACCACCCCCTTGCTACAAATCAAAGCCCTCACTAAATTAGCTTGAGTACCCTGATTTATCTCTTCCATGTTACTGCCTGTGCTGTCATTACATCGAGATGGCTGTAATTCAGAATCACTTGGGCAGCAGCAAGATTAGCGTGGGGTCATGGAAAGCCTACTATGCCTTGGTGACTGAGGGCAAGTGAAGGAAACTCATTATCCAGTTCATGCAGAGTTTAGCAATGCGTGCAGTTTGTTACTTCCCATAGGTCTGTCATCTGTCCATCCCCCCCCTGCCCCCAAGTTTCCATTCCACTCACTCTTTGTGTATCAACATATATATTTAAGGAGGAGATACTTTGAGCATGCAATAAATACTGATTCTACTGATTTATGGAGAACAGTTACAGGGTCACATCCCAGATCAATGTTTTGTCAATTAAACTGAACAAAATACAGTTTTACAGTGTGTTCTGACTATGCCTGTAAATATGGTTTGTTGGTAAATAAATGTGTTTTGAATAATAAAAACAAAGAAGTGTTTTTCTTTGCCAAGGGCATAATTACTTAACAGAAATAACATACCCATATTTGCACAGACATATACTGGTGTATAGTCTCTATAGCTCATTTGAGTTCAGCAAAACTTACAGTAACTTGCATTAGCTGGGGATTTGGCTGTTTGTCTGTACTGTTTCCCTTAACTTCTGTTCCCCCTAAGCGATGTTTAATGCTTTGCTTGTAAAATATGTTTAATGTACCTGCTTGTAGGCCTTAACTTAGAAGACTGGATTTTTGGTGTTGAGGAATTGTATCAGCACTGGTAAACTAAGGAAGGTTGGTGCATACGTTTGAGCACTGGAAGATGACTGTGCTCTTTAATCATTAACATGTTCTCTGATGTGGTTTTAGCCAATGCCAACCATCAAACTACTTGGTAATGCCAGGACATGGCTTAGGGGATAGCACAAGGCAAGGGATGGTTTCCAGTAGTATAGATGAGGCCATGGTGTTTTGGGGGAAGGGGAGTTTAGGTGGATGGATGTGGTGTGCTGTGTCACTTTCCCTCTGGGCCAGGCAGTGGGCCTGGGTCCATTTTACTTTGTGTGGAGCCGTTGCAGATATTCCTCTGTTGCTGTACCTTAGTGTTTTAGATCAGACTTTTGAAGGTGTTTGGGCACCTCACAGGATGCACAAAAGCACTCACGTGGTTCTTTGTTTCTCTGGACTTGATCCAAAAGGGATGTGGGCTTGGTATTGTTAAAGTTTTGGGTACCTTGACAGTAGGAATCTATCAGTGTGAAATGCTTAGGCTCCCTGTGCAGAGCAGGGGAGAATCAGGCATCTTGGAATAAAATTCAAGCCAGCTAGCACATAGAGAGAGAACTCTCTAGAGCTTGTCTATTGGGATGATCTGTCAACTGCCAGGCTGGAGAGAATACTCTTGGCACATGGATGTAGCAGTAGATCACTTGTGTCCCAATGAATCTTGCACTCATTGCTGCATCGTGGCTTCACGAGGGTGGGGAACTGGCTTTCTCTCAACACAGTTGTCACTGGCCGGAATACTTTAACTGGGCTCTGGATTTTGAAACTGTAAGGCAGGGGAAGAAATTTAATCTTCAGTTTCCACATCCCAAATATAGTTATGAAACTGGAGGAGGAGACTGAAACGTGACTTTTGGGGGGAAGACTTTGTGCTTTTAGAAGAGGCTACAACTACCACTGCAATTTACATGGAACCCCATGTGTGCAGCATCATACATTATAAATATGCTTAAAACATGTATTTGGTCCGACACTGACAGAGATGTGTAGAACTGAGACAAATGCTTGGATTTTGCTTGAATTTATGACAGGGGTGCCAAGGTGCTTAGTCCTGTTGAAAGTGAACTGTTTCTGGATGCATGTAGGAGTAAAATTGCAGGCTGCCTGGTCAAAACCGAGGGTCATCCAGTGTTGGGTGTTTGGTGGGATGGGTTCTCAGGACCTTAGCTGTGGGCTTAGGCAGCATTCAGGTATTTCAGGATTCAGATCCTAAACCTTTTCTTGGATGTAATTCTCTGTGTCTCAGTTTCCTGTTTGTAAATGTAAACAATGTTTTCTCATAGAGATGTTGTGAGGGCTTATAGGTTAGAAATTGTGAAACCTTGCAAGTGTCACAGATGGGTAGAATTATTTTAGGAGCTTGCCCTGCATAACCTGTGTAATCTGGTTAAATATGTTAAGAGCTATTGTTTTTGAAGCTCTTATCGTTCACTACTCACTTAAACAAACAGACTTATCTAGACTATTATCTTTTCCCCATATCCTCTTAGCCCTCTCATTTTTTTCTGTTTGTTTATGCACTTACTGCAAATTTTAGATCATAAGCTGTCTCAAAGAAGGACTGTAGGTTCATTGTGTGATGTCTGGTGGTCCTTATTTGGATCTGTATGAGAGATTGCTGCTACTAAAAAAGTCTAATTTATGCATGTCTGTACTGTATTATGCTTTGAACTACTTAATGTTAGTAAAAGCTTTTTTTTTTTTCCTAATTTGTATAGCGTTTCTACAAGAAAGCAGCTGCATTTGTGCTAAGAGCAGTTGGTAAGCATTCTCCTCAGCTAGCTCAGGCAATAGTCCAGTGTGGAGCACTGGAAATGCTTGTGGTTTGCTTGGAAGATTTTGACCCTGGAGTCAAAGAAGCTGCATCTTGGGCGCTTGGGTATATTGCCCGACACAATTCAGGTAACAGCTTTCATGTGTTATCTTTCAGCTTAATGTTATTTAAGAATTATAATAAATTGCATTACTGTAATGTTCATAAATAGAACAAGATGTTTTTTCTTCTCTATTGTTATAAAAACTTAAACTTGGAATAAAAACCTTCTCTAACTATAGCAGTGTGACAGTGCTATACCTTTTGTGGGAAACTGGCATATCTGACACCAGCAGTACCCAGTTATGAGATGTGCTTTAAGAGGAGATGCCCTGGGCCTGTGGCCAGGAAACAACACTCTGTTTTATTCTGCTTCATGAAGAAATTTCAGAATCTTTATGTATTGTATAACTGTTACTGTGGAACAATGTTTCTTTTGCTCGACATTAGTTCTTACTTTATACATGTAGCAAAATGGAGAGGCTTGGACAGAACCAAGTTTCATTCAGCTGACAGCAGTGCCTCCAGGATAAATGTGCTAAATTCATTGCACTGACTATATTATCATTAGCCAGTAGACCACACTCTTCTCCGAGAGTCAGGAATAGATCCTAGGAATCTGATATCGAGCAGTTCACTGCTGTCTCGCAAGCAGTTGTATAACTCACTGGCAGTGTCATGTTCCTATTTAAAAGCTGATCCATGTGGTTGGTAATTCTTTTACCAGCTATTTATATAGTTCAAGTAAAAGTTTAGAGCTATGAATCAAAGAACTGAGTGAAGAAGCTGCTGGATGGAAAGGGTGGGAGAAATGGCTTGTGTTCATATTGTTTAAAGATAAAATTTTTCTGGGATCACAACATTAACTCATGCATTTATGTTTGATTTTGGCTCTAAAACGTACATCAACTGAATTTGGAAGTGATTTTCTTCTTTCTTTTTTTTAATCAATATGAAGTGTTGGACTGCAGAAATCACGGGGGATTTCCCCTTCCCACTTAGAGAGAGGGTTAACTTACTGGGACAGACTCCAAAGTTGTCAGCACCTTCCTAACACTACTTTTTCTGGGGAACAGATTCATTCTTGGGGCACGTCTATGTGCTAAAGATCTTTTATCTTTTGGTCATTTGGTCCGAGTCCCACCCGGTTGAAAATAATTGTTGCTTCCATCTGAAAGATATTTACTTAAGTGTCATTTGAAAGTGTTCCTTTGATACAATGTGTGTAGTGTAAGTGTGTGTCTGTGTTACTCTTAACATAAACATTTCTGTAGTTTTGTTATGTCAGTAAATCAATATTGACTCACCTCAATTGCCCTTCATGCTATTCATGGCATGAATGCTGGCTGATCTTTAGGGTGATCCAGCTCACTCTGTGATGACATTGTCTGCAAAGATGGAGATGATGTGGGGGTATTGAAGACGACAAACTCCTTGTACAAATTTTTATTCCACAATTAAGAATTATTTATTTGAACAGCATTTTCATAAATTAGGTTGAAATTGCAAGTGCTACCAGGCTGCAAGCATCAGGACGTAGACAGATCACTAGATGTAATCAGTTGAAACAAAACAAACCAAACCAAACCCCAAAATACCACACCCCCACCCCCCTCCCAAACCCCTGAAAAAAATCGTTCTTCCCCTGCCCAGCTATGGCCAATTCAGGGGATTTACCTTTCTCGCAGGAAGTCTCTAAAATGATTACTGAAAGTAGAGGAGTTATACTGAAGAAAGATCACTCTGTGCATGGTATGTTTCTTACACTCCTACAAGCATGCCTTTGCAACAGGATATTGTTGAAGATGGGATACAAAGATAGATGGACCTCGTTGTATCAACATCTGGTATTTACTGCTCAAGAAACTCTGGATTAGACTCACACGCTTGTGTTGATAAAATTTGGCAGTTGTGATTTTTCTGTCATTGACTGTCTGTGGACACATATTGCAGCTTAAACTCTAAAAATAGAGTTGGGTGTGAAATGGTTTTCCCCACCCACGAAAGGTTTTTCGGTTTCGAAAATTGTTTCGGTTCCAAACTGGGACAACATTAACACAAGATTTTTTTTCTCTCCTGAAAAGACTAGGGAGTAGGGAGGCTTATTTGCCCCCAGCAAGAATGGTTCGATAATTAGGGCATATGTCTGGGATGTATGTGGGAGACAGATTAAAGTCCTGATCTGTCTCAGGCAGGATGTGAACCTCTGTTTCCCTGAATGCAAGCAAAGGCTCCCAGCATTAGGCGATAACTGTTTGCAATGAGAGGGTCTGGCTGCTTTTAATCAGAAATTCCATCTATGATGTAGTAAAGCTGCTCTCTAGGAACTGTGGTGTATGTTCACATGAAAAGACTTCGATTTTGAGAAATCAAGACTTCTTTTTTCCCCTGATGAACACGTTTTCTGGTTAGCGAGTTCACTACTGTCTTCATACAACAATCTCTTAAAATGCAGTTCTGTGAACAGGTGTTCCCAGAAGGTCTGTGAGAATTTAGATCAAGACAGATGTCTTGTGAGATTTCAAGACA
Organism: Charadrius vociferus; assembly: GCF_000708025.1. Taxonomy (NCBI): domain Eukaryota; kingdom Metazoa; phylum Chordata; class Aves; order Charadriiformes; family Charadriidae; genus Charadrius; species Charadrius vociferus. The sequence goes on from NW_009648894.1 coordinate 3,082,869, forward strand.
TGAGAAATCTCGCCAGGTCAGATTCCAAAATTTAGGAACAGCTCTTGCAGTTCTGCTTTTTCTTGAAGATCCCATTTCAGACACCGATCTTACCCTAATGTATACAGATCAATGTGCTATAATTTTGCCATTCATTATTTCTACTGTATAATTCCTGTTATTTGTGTTTGAAAAGAAGTGTAAAGTGTTTAAAATTCCATCAAGACACCTTCAAGTCCACAAAAAGTATTTTGTAGATTTTTACTTGTACCATCATCAGTTACTTTCAAAATTCTTATGTTTGAGATACGCAGATAACTTAGCTTTCCATTTGCTTTGCCTACATAAAAGGTGTAATTTATTAGTCATCTCATACCTGCTTCAGCATATTGTAAATTGGTAGGAAAACAAAAATAAACAACACTATTTATACTCAAGCATATTGCTGAGAGTGGAGTTAGGCTCATTTTTGGTCATACAGCGGTACTCTTAGGATCATAGGATAGCTCAGCTTGGAAAGGACCTCAGGAGGTCTCTAGTTGAGCTTCCTGCTCAAAGCAGGGTCAGCTACAAGGTTAGACCAGGTTGCTCAGAGCTTCAGTGATTTGAGTCTAGCAGTAACTTTTTCTTATTCCAGGATCTAAGCTTGCCCTGTAATTAATGACCTCCATACTTCTCCTGATGAAAGTTTTTGCCACTGGTTCCAGTGGAATCTTTAGCACTGTGGTTGTAGCGATCTGAGCATAAACCTGTGATTTTGAAGTGCAGCCTTTGGGCTACTTGTGGGTGTTAGAGTCTTTCTACATAGCCATTACATGATCACGCAGTCCTCAGAAAAATACAGTATTGGTGGTTGTTTTGGTCAAAACCTGTTATTTCCTGTGGATACACCTGCCATCACAGCTGGGTCTGTTTGAGAACCCTGATCTGGTCTGAAACTTGCATTTGCTTCCAAGCAAAGATGGTTTTGCTGCTGCTGTCCACTATGTGAATATGGCATTTTTTCCCAAGTGATTTTCCTTCTCTGGGGACTACCCCTGCACATTCACTTTCTAACCTTCATCTTTTCTCTCTAATATTTTTTTTTATCCATACTGTTATTGCCAGTATGTTAACATTAGTATGGATTTTTTTTTTTTTTTAACACTTTAGGCCACTTTAGATCAATCCTACAAGACTTCCCATTGATTTCAGTGGGTATGTATTCAGGATCTTACTGACCTCTCTTTGTTCACTTTCCACTCTTACTGATCACATAAACTCATGACTAGGTCTCAACTTACTTTGAATTAATTTCTCAGTCCCTGGTACAAAATACTTTTGTATTGAGACAAATCAGTGCAACTCCAGTACAACTACTAGTTGAACTGGTGATTTCTTAAACTCCGAAGCCTTTCTTTATCTGTCTGTCTTTTACCTCCATGTCAGTCTGTCTTCATGTCTGCAGTATCTCCCTCTGCTAAAATCTTCCTCATATTGTTCTGGACCAAAGCGACTAATTTACGGTGGATTTTGAATCCAAATTCTCTTGTCTCTGATCATATGTAGAATAACATTTCCTACTTTCCCTCATGTAGAGAGAAGTCCTACTTTATCATCATGTAGTTGGACAGGTTCCTTGGTCTGTACCCCAAACTGAAGTTCCAAGCCCAGGGTTTTCATAACTTTCTGTGAACTTACATGAGGTTCATAAAGTAGTTTTTCCCCGCTTTTTCTTCTTCAACTATTGGTCTTGTCTTTGCCCAGATAACAGAATCTTGGCACAGTGTTCAGAAAAGTCTTTTTGTTATTTGTTCCATCTTTTTAAATTTCTTTGACTGAATATTTGTTTTTAAAAATTTCTTCTTGACAACTGTATTTTCTCCTTTAACTCTTTCTCAGCCTTAGTTTTTTACACTTCTGTCTGTGTTTTGTAATTGGATAGCAAAATTTCAGGAATTCTTTGGTGTATAGTCTGAATTAAAGACATTCTACCAAGTGGGAAGGTTAATTGAGCCTCTCTTTGAGAAAAAAGAACTGCAATTATCATAGAATCATTAATACTTAGAATCATAGTTTTGGGTTGAGTTTGCAGAGGAATGTAATGGGAAAATCTGTGTTTTCTTTTGTCTCTGCCTTGGCTTTCCTGTTTTTCTGACAGTCTGTTTGCTGCTTGACTGTCTTTTGACACATGGTCCAGCCCTCCATGTGGTAAGTTATTAGCCATGGACCTTATAAACACCACTGGAGGAACAACCATTTAATTAACCATGACCAACAGTAACGATCAGTATTTAAGTGATATCAGACTTCTAACAGCAAGAGCTGATCTAAATTGAATCAGATTTAGTTTGTTCTTTTAAAATAACTGTTATGGCTACTTTTGCGTGCCTGGGCATAGCTGTGACCTTAAAGTATTTCTCCTCTCCCTACTTGAACTTCATGATTTCAGCTCACGAGGCATCAAAGAAGCCCGCTCTTCTAGTACTGTTCTATCCCCCTTGACGTGATTTTCCTGATATTAGCATCTCCTCGGCAGACTGTAGGCAATTGAGTTGGTTGCTTTGAAGGCACAGTCAGATGGATTAATCTGGACTGTTGGTCAGTAGTTCACGGTGTATCCCACTTGATCAGTGTACAGCATCAAAACAATTTGAAGAAAACAAGTATGGCTTTTTCCATGAAAAGCTGAATGTAGCTTATACTGCTTATGTTGATTAGCTAGTTTTCAGGTTTGTTTTCAGATACATTTCAGGTACATTTAATGTAAAATTTGTAAAATTGCAGATATAGCATTTGGCAGCATTTCAGCATATTGTTGAAATCTTATGATTTGTGTGTATTTGGAGGGTGCACACTGTGCATTTTCAGTCAAAAAGTTATTTGAAAAGTGACCCTTGAACAGTTAATTTTGTATTAGTTTAAAAAGTACTGCATTATATATTATAATTTTGTGAGGTAATACTTATACTTTGTTTAAAACGTATCATAAAATAACATACAGCGTAAATACTTAACTTATCGCGTCTATTGGGGTGTCTGGTTATAATTCACTAATTGAAAACAAATCTGGTCAGGAACATTATTTGGATATTAACAATGTAATGATGACATGACTTACAGATTTCATGAAAAACTGTATTAGTCTATGTATATTTAATGAAGTACGCTATATTTTTCTTAGTATGAAAATCTCTTTATAGATGGACTATAAATCAAAAGCTAAGTTAGAGTCTTGAAATACAACAGCCATATGTTGCCATGGTACTGTAAGTCAAGATAAATGTTAAAGATAATAATGGATATGCATAATAAGGTGTAGCAAAACTGGACTAAGAACCTAATAGATTATTGAATCCCCCATGATTTTTACCACTTTTTCAATACTATTTTAAAATAGCACAGCTTGGTTATAGTATAAATTTTGCTTCTGATATCCAGTAATTCTTATTTTAGGACTGTGATTAATGCTGCATACACAGAGAGAGCTAATGATTTTCTAACAGTGTAATTTTTGTCCATGTCAGCTAATTGTATGCTCAGATTATTATTTTTTTCTTTTTTATTTAAGGTGCAGTTAGTTAATGATATTTTAGTGATCACAGACACACAATATCCCACTGATGATATTTCTCAATTGTGTAATTGTGTATGATAACATTTTCATGTCATTAAAGTATAAATTCTGTCTTGTCCCATGTATAGTAGCTGATCAAAACTAGGTTTAGCAAGTTCCATTTTCCCAATCTTTTATGTAAGATAAATCTTTTATGTATGTTTTTTGTATTTTTGTTTTTGGCATTTGATCTATGCTAATATCTGCTTATCATTTAAAGAGGGTAAAATGCTCTCTAATTAGGTGGTTGGTAAAATTTTGGTACTTTGGCTTTCTGTGTTGTTGTTACCCATGCATAAAATGCTTTCCTATTGATCAGTGTAGAATAGCCAGGGTTTAAACAGCTGACATCTGCTTACTTTAAAAAAGAAAAAGAAAACAGAATAACAAACCATTTCAGCCTAATCTACCTCAAATGTGTGCATGTAAATGGGGGTCCATCTATTGACCTGCATTCTTTTCAGTTGTGGATTGGTCCACACGGTTTATGAAACCAGGAGGGCTGATTTGAAATGCAGATGTCGAGACAGTGAACTACACCCTCCCCTTTTTCCTTTGCTGTATCTGTCAGGGTGAAAAATGGCTTGCACAAGGGTCAGTCACCCATACTCACTTAATTACTTTCCTTGGACCTACAGAACTGTCACAAGCTGTGGTGGATGCAGGAGCTGTTCCTCTTTTAGTGCTCTGTATCCAGGAGCCAGAAATTGCTTTGAAAAGGATTGCTGCTTCAACTCTCAGTGATATTTCAAAGCATTCTCCAGAGTTAGCACAGACAGTAGTGGATGCAGGAGCTATCGCTCACTTAGCTCAGATGATCCTGAACCCTGATGCTAAACTGAAGGTACATTTAAACATTATTTTTTTAAATCTCCATTATAGCAGTCATTACTTGATACTGAATCAAAGGCACTGATGTGCATATTTATTTAGGAAGCTCTTGTTTTGGGCATTAACAAAATGTAATTACATAGTTAGTGACGAAGAGTTCTGAACATATTCACAGATTTAGCTACTGAATAAAAACTGCCGCTCTGTGAGGAACTGCTAAAATGATCTTTAAAATGAATAGTATGAATTTTTTTTTTAGAATTATACAGTATGTGAAGAATGCAACAGATAGATATTTTTCATAGATAAAATTTGCACAATTCTGTTAAGAAGGTTTTGCATACTTAAGATTATAGTATAAACCAGTTAATATTAAATGTATTATTGCATTTTAGAATGTACTATCTGATGTGAATAGCTGTTGTCAAAGGTTTAATCACTAGAGTTTAATTGACAAATAATTGTTTCTTAATCTAATTAATTTTTCTGTCTTACCCTAACAGAAACAGAAGACAACATAAAAATGCCACTTCAAACAAATAGATAAAAATTCTTAATACAAGGTCTGGCAGACCAAACTCATGCAAATAAAGATACTTTCTATAGATTTCAATAAATTTTAAATTATAGTTTTAAATGGTATATATATAGTTTCTGTTTTAATACATAGCAAGCTTGAATGGGATAAAACAAAGGAGAAACTTTTATTCAGGAACCAGCGAATGTTCTATGCCATTATATTCGTGCATGAATTGACTCAGTGAATTGTAAAATAGCTGTAATTGTTTTCCCTATCCTGCTTTGTTTTCCTTGATGCAATAGATTTTTGTGCGCAGGAGGAGTGTGTGTTGTGGGATGTTTGTATACTATTGATTTTTTAACAATTTTTATTTACTAGCGTCAGGTGCTGTCAGCTCTAAGCCAAATAGCAAAGCATTCAGTGGATCTTGCAGAGTTGGTGGTTGAAGCAGAAATTTTCCCAGTTGTGCTCACATGCCTGAAGGACTCAGATGAATATGTCAAGAAAAATGGTGCAACTTTAATTAGAGAGATAGCAAAGCATACGCCTGAGGTAAAACCTTGAAAATGCAAATACAAGGTCATATCATTAGATTTTACACTTTAAATAAAATACAGGATTATTCTGTCATTTGCTTTTCGAAAGGGAGGGCAAATAGCTGTTTGGCATGTTCATTGGAAAAATATGGAAATGCTTGCTGATATTATGAGATGTGTATTGAATATGAATTGGGTTAGGAAACTAGGAATCGCATAATGTATACCCAGCTACTTCATTCCATAAAATATCTGCGCAGAGAGGGAGTTTTAGGCTGACAGTATTGTCAGTCCTAGATATTAAAAATATCATGAGAAAAGCCTCACAGAAGTCATGATACCAGCTAATAAATGACAAGATCATCCTATAACAGTAGTAGATGGTGTGTGTCTCTTTAAAAAATCTTCTGGAGTGCTGGGATGACATTTTAATTATTTTTCCAATGACAATTAAGGTCAAAAATTCTCTTATTTATTATTAAGCTGATAGTAGTTTCTTCTGTTAGCTGGCTTTTATAATTTGAGTCTCAGCATTTGCAGTGTTTTTGCCAATAATTGGTACAGGAAGGTGGGGATGTTTGGCAAAGTCAAAACAAAATAAATAGGAAAAACAAATAATTATAACTAGGTTAATCTGTCAGACCATAGAGATAATTAAAAGGCTCTAAATATGATTCTGCAATGAAATACAAGCAGTGTATTTGTGGAACACACTAATGCTGAGCGCAGCCATTTCAAAATCCTGATACTAGCTTAACAATTGAGAAGTTTAAACATGAATATTGTGCTGTTTCTTCAACCTGCTAGTCTTTAAGCTGCTGGTGATTAAAAGTTGCAGTCTTGTCACATTTCCTGCATTCTCTTTGCACCTCATGAGCGATGCAATGCAATGCAACTTTCTCAAAAAAAGTGAAGAAATTATCATTATCAAAGGAGGGCACTAGAGTTGGAAGCCAGAGGCCAAACTCACAAGACTGCAGGTTAAGTCAGAAGAGCTGCTAGCACAGGATCCTCTATGCAAGGGGCATTGGCCATTCTAGCAGTTCTCCAAAGGAGCTGTAGGAAGTTTTTGGGTGACTCCCAGTGGGAAGTCACAATCCACATTCGACTTTAGAGTGACAGTGATGTTTGTCCATCTCTGAGCAACTCTATTTGAGCACCGTGTGGTCCAGGAGAGACAGATTGGCAAACGATATTTCTCAAGGAGTTAGCTGTGTCAGTCACATGAGCGTTGTGGCTTTTGGATCTCAGCTCTCTATCTGCATTATGCAGTAAAATTCATGTGAAGGTCAGGGTCTGGGGGGAGTTGCAGTGGGGTCTGAGGCTCACAGCACCAGGGAGGGTGTCTGTGCAGGAGCTCTGTGTATATGGCTGTGCCCAGACATAGGGCTTGGTCATCACTGGCTCCAGTTCACAATTATGTGAACAGTTTTTCCTAAGTAATAACTTTACATTTTATCTAGCTGTTTCATGAAAAAAAACCAATCCCCTTTTACAGGCTCTAAGGTAACAGTGGATTTTATGTTTATCTAAATCAACTGGATTGGAAATACAAATGCCTTGGTTTTGTTAATTTGATTTCGACTTTAAGGATATGTTTCTTTTACTTTGGAATCTTGGGGACAAATGTGATATACCTAATGAGATAGAAGGAAATAATCATAATATTAAGTTATTTTAATTTCTATGCATTGTTGTTATCCTACATACACTACTGCTGTCCCTCAAGTGATGTGAGAAGTGATACCTTTCGGAAAGAAACATGTTGCATAGCTTGATGCACACAGCAAACGTTATAGACTGTGGACATGATTATCATTTATAAGCAAGGCTATATAATAATTTGGCATTCCAGGGCAAACTCCATTGACAATCCAGTGTGTTCCCTGGACGTTTCCCTCAGAATACCCTAACAAGGAAGAATGGTGTCATCCAAGTCAGTTTTGTCCATCCATGACAGTTGTCCTTGGCTTCATGCCTCAGTAGGGGGATCCACAAAGGCTTTTATGCTGCAGAGGTTATCTAGAATGCAGGTGAGAGGAGGAGTGGGCCTTTTCCTCTGTCCTTGCACAGAACATAGGATATTGGTTTGGGAATGAGTGGGCACTAGTATGAAAGAATATCGGGCTCAGTAGGTGTTTCTTCAGGGGCATTCGTGTATTAGGCTGTCATTTGCATGGTTCTTTGGTGTGTACTAATGGAGTTGAGAATGTTTCATTCCATGCTATAAAGCATCAAGAATTCAGAGTCCTGATTTCCTTGCAGTAAAGTCAGTCAAAAACAGAGTAGGGAAACAGCTTCATTCCTGAGAACTTCATGCTGTGCTTAGTGCCCGACAGCCTGTATGATATATCACTCTTATTCCAGCTTTATTTATAAATCGGGAGCAATACATGTGAAGACTCTTCTAATGTAGTGCTTTATGCCTGTTGATACTTCACAATATCTAATTTCTTCCGTTTATCTTTTCAGCTTTCACAGCTTATAGTAAATGCAGGTGGAGTTGCTGCTGTGATTGATTGCATTGGCAGCTGCAGAGGGACTGTCAGGCTGCCTGGCATCATGATGCTTGGTTACGTAGCAGCTCATTCGGAGAACCTGTCAATGGCAGTGATTGTCTCCAAGGTTAGCTATCACTTTGTCGTCTTCCTATAATTCTTCAGCGGTATTCTGAGAAAGAGATACAAATTAACATAGGCAGAGAATGTATTTTGTGACAGAATTATATACTTGCTGTTGATGAATGCACTTTCTCCCAATATGGCTGCTTGCTGTGGCTGAAATTATGTGGTAACCTGATCAAAGTGTGCCTTTATGAAGTTGAGCCTCTTATAAAATGTCCTGGATTAGTTTATGAACATCTATTGGTATTACAGTATGTGATTTTTCTGTGTTGCAGTTGCACAGGTACAGAAAATAAGTCAGTGAATTTCTGTGGTCTGTTTCCTCTTAAAATGAGTATTTTTGGCTACATCAAGACCCTTTTTGAAAGAAGAATGTTTAATGGCACATTCTCCATTTCACTAGCACGACTCTGCTAGTACTGCTAGAGTAGCCTGGCAACAGAAATCTTCAGACTTTAAAAGACCTCAGTTCCTAATGTAGTATGTTTTGATTCAGTTGTGCAAGTGACATTTCAAATGAGATAAGCTATACATTTTCAGGTTTAAATAAATTCTGCTGGGCAATGATACAGAAAGGAGAGAATTTGCAATATTCACAATAGGTGAAATTAGTGCCTGACATAATATTCTGATGTGAATAATACTAACTAATGATGGGAGGAAGAAAGTAATTTCACTGAGCATTGTTGGCCCATTTTCACACTAATTTAAAATATACTGTATGAGTGGAAACAATGAAACAATAAAAAAAGAGGAACAGAAATGCCTTCTAGTAGGAATACAAGTTAAGAAATGGAAACTGCTACAACATAACATCATTAAGTATGCAGGGGAGGTTAGAGTGATCAAAAAAATGCTCTTCTGCATTTGAAAATTATATAGACACTTTTTCCTTTCCTTCTTCTGAGGCTCTTCTCTGGATGTGTCTCCGTCTCTCCACTTCTAGGGATGCCTAGAGCAAATATGCTTTTCCTGTTGAATGCTTGATGTTAAGTGGGATGAATCCAGGATTAAGTTAATGTGGAAGCACCTAAGTGATAAATTTTTGAAGAGTAATAATGGTTGCTACCATAACTGAATGGGAGCGCAGTGAGAGATTTTGTAGGGATCTGTGCAAACTCTCATGAAATTAAATATTTTAAAGAATGATCTACAAAATAAACCCAAATAAACCCAAAACTCATATAAAAAAAAAAAAAAAGTTGCTTCAGGGGAGACTAAGCTTGTGGAATGGTACATAGCGCTGAGGACATGGCTTGGTAAACTGGAACCATTTGAAAGAAATGCACTGTGACATAACCACATGCAGTTACACAACTACAATGTTATTATGTAAAGTGATAGCTCCATTCTGCAGTACTGTATCCTGGAAAGGATGAATTTTGAAAAAAATGATTTTTGGAGTCATACTGGGCAAACACTTCATTGTGGTCTTCTGCTACAGTGCAGTGGCAAGGAAAAAGGCAACTCAGTCCTTTGCAGTATTAAAGAGTGGAAGATGAAGCATTATTGGAAAAGAGAAGTTAATCTATTTATATACTATTTATATATATATTTATAGTGTGTATAGTCCTGTTGTCTGTATGGGGGTTTTTCAAGATTTTTTTCACAAAGAGTGTGCGGAAACGACTAAAAAATGATCCATGAGATGGAGAAAAAGGTTTTCTAGTTAGAGGTTTGGTAGCCTTGCCTTACTTAAAGTAGCATGAAATGATTCCTATTGAAGTATCCTGGCATAAAATACCAGCTACTAAGCAGCTCCATAATCCTGTGGAGAAAGGAGAACCCGAACCAGAAGAATTTCAGTAACAGCTGGATGTGAGCGAGGTATTCTCCATCTCTTGATGTCTTCAAATTAAGAATTGAAACCTTTCTGGAAGTGGTTGGATGATTCAAACATGAATTATTGGACTCAAGAAGAGGTTGATGAATTGAAATTTAGTGCTGTGGATTAGATTAAAAAAAAAAAGAATGATTGAGCCCTTCTGGTCTTAAACTGCTTTCATAGATTCATGAACACTCAAATTCTTTTATTTTCAGTCTGACAAAACTGAAACCTTTACTCTTGGTACAGCCTGAATTGTGTCATGTATTCCTTTTATCCCTTAAATTTGTGTTAACTTAAACTGCCTTCTGACTTAGAACATTGAATCTGTTTCTCTCATTCTTTAACTAGATTTATTAAGATTTATTCAAACTTCTAGCTAGTCATGATGTAAAAATATGACACCACTTGCATGCATTCTCTTATAGCTTATTTTAGAAGAAGAGTATAAATAAATATTTTCCAACAGTCTCTTATCAGTTTCAAGTCGTCCTTCCCTGGTGTGGATTTGTAAAGGTTGTGCTTTTGATTAATGCTATAGGGAGTACCACCACTGTGTGCCTCTTTGGTAGAAGAACATGAAGATCATATTAAGGCAGCAGCTGCTTGGGCCTTGGGACAGGTTGGAAGACACACTCCTGAGCATGCACGTGCTGTTGCAGTAGCAAACGTGCTGCCCACACTCCTTGCTATGTATATGGACACACGCAGTTCAGAAGATCTTCAAATGAAAGCAAGTATATTTGTAGTATCTGCAGTATGATATATTTATTGTAATAGACAGGTATAAGTGCTTAAAAACTACTAAATGGTATGTGCTTTTATTGATGCTCATCGAGTCACAGATTTCCTGGGTGTAGGCTGTTCGAAGGCTGTATGTCATTTATTAGGACTGGCTGGTCCTAATGGGTGTGCATATGGTGCATAGCAAATCATATGGTACAGCCACAGCAGTCCTAGTCCCTTATTTTCTTCTGAATTTAGATCAGAGTTGCATACACCCATAAATATGTATCTTCTCGTGAGTGACTAATTTCTAATTATCTATTTTTCTTTTTTTTCCTGAAATATAAGCTCTTGTACAAAATATTATAGTCCTTGTAGTAGATTTGCTTACATTTTTATTATTATAATAAAACTGTAATAAATATTCAAAGCTCTGCAAACATGCAACTGTTCATGTTTAGAGCCTTCCTTGTGTGGGAGCTAGTAGAGTTGCAGTTTGGTACAGTGTATTTTTGAGCAACAGTAAGTGAGCCAACTGAAGAGTGTAATATAACAGGATACGGTCTCCTGTGTTGCACTATGCTTCTGTACATTCCACTGAAGTATAACGTTCCAGATCTGTAAAATAACTTTTGTATAGTCATTTTCAGTGGTCACCAAAATATCAAGGCCAAATTAGCTGTACCTGTAATCCTACCCAGGAAGGTCATTCCTAACTTTCCCTCCCTGCCTGGATGGTAGTGCACTTTGCTATCCCAGACCAGCAGACTCTCCTAGTAAGCCACGTCTAAAATACAATCTTTTAAAATGTGTTTTGATTTAGCTTTCTTATTATATTACAGTACTTCAATTTAAAGGTTCTACTCCTGCTTCCATTGTAGTCAAAGAAAAATTGCCATTACTTTGACCGTAGATAATGTAATAATAATATGATGTACTGTAGGTTTGAAGGTTTAATAAATCTAAGTAGAAAATTGATTCTTCATTAAGTGACCTGATAGATATAATAATTTTTATTCAGAAAATAGTCTTTCAGAATTCTGATCAATTTGCTTTTTTGATCAGATTTCAGTGATACATAACATGAATTCTTGTTTTAATTTATGTCTTACTAGAGAAATTTTATTTTTTATTTCAATAGACTAAAAAAGCCTTAAAGAATATCCTTCAGAAATGCACTTATCTTCCAGCACTTGAACCATTGCTGCACGATGCCCCTCCCAATATTATGAAACATATTGTTGGGCAGTTTAGTAAGGTAAGAAAAGGCTCTGCATGATGAGTAATACGTTAATTGTTTTCCATTTAGCAAGGAAGCTATCTTTCCAAAGATGAAGTCTCTCTAAAGGTCTCAGTTGTTTTCTCAGAATCCTCAAGCATCCCCTGTAGAAGCAGTTTGGAGCATCCCATTCTTTTGCCTGATAAAGCCGGATACTGTTTCATCTGGAACCTGCCATAATTCATCCTAAGACTAGGAAAACAGTTGCTTATAAGCAAGGTGGTTTTTTTCTTCCTTGCCTCTTGAGATTAAGTGGAATATTAACTCATGTGCAAATATTTTCACTGAGCCAATGTACCACATAAATCCCAGCCACATCTGTTTTAGATAAAGTACAAGCTGTCTGTACACGAGTGACTTAAGTCAGGTATTTCACAATAGTCTAGAGTATAAAGGCTTCACCACTTTTATCCTCATTAATTTTCAGTCTCAATTAAGTAAGTGCAAAAATCCCAAATCTTTTCTCATCCCTTTCAAAATTTGAAACAGTTTGTTGTTAATTACATTGTTGATTTGAGCGCAGCACGTAAAAACATTTAATCAAAATATTTCAAATTATTTGAATAATTGCTAACTATCCAGGAGATTTCCAGCGTCTGCAACGCTCACCAGCTGTGTGGTATCCTGCTCAACTATAGACTATATTTTGTGCAATACTCTGCAGTGTACTCTGATAGCAGGGGGTACCAGGCGCTCTTGGTGAGATGTTCTTTCAGGAAATAGCCAAGTTAAACACTCTTGGTATTCAGTTCTGATTATCACAGATCTGGAACACTACTGTTTGTAGTGCAGACTCCTGATTACATTGCCACATTTAGGTTTGTCCTGTCTTCTTGCTAAGTCTGTATAAAGATTGGAAATTTGCACAGAATCCAGTGCCTTTTGCTTCTGTGTGCTGACTGGAGCTATTAATGAGCTGAGTGCATAGTAATTGGTTACCCAGTGTATAGATTTGAATGTTGTTTGCTGTGGAAGTGGTTTTGTACCCTTCATGCCAACTGATCTTTTGTTTTGTTTTGTTTTTCTTCTTCTCCTGCATTGTATGAAACAAGCTATACTTGTCTGGCATTTGCTTTTCTGAAGTATACCTTTAAAATTAAGTTCTCTGCAGTAAAAGCATTTCTCTCTCCTGTACCATAGCTTGGGAATTTCCTATTCTTAGAGCTGTGGCGTATTACTTCTTTGGGCTTATTTATAGCACAGTAAAAGCCTTATTTCTGAGCTGTGCTTCAGAGTGGGATGCTATCCGTTCTTGGTGCTGGACTGTGTCATTTTAGCATTATTGTTTTCAGGGTCTGTGCAATTCTCTGCTGTCTCAGTTTGGACTGGGGGAAGGGACTGTATCTCAGAGGTGATGTCTGTCATTAAGGCCTCTTCCAAGAGAGTTTTCTGCTGTCTTATCCAGCCTGGGAGTCACAGTGTGGAGGAGGAAGGCAGGGAAAGGGCCGTATCCTGTCTCCTTGCTAGTTCCTACTTGGCAGTTCTTGTTGTGGGAGATGCATGGAAACTGCCGTCTTTTCAGTTCCCACAACGAAATGATCACAGTTGTTGCTGACACTTCTATGGAGTATATAACAGGGAGAAGTCTCTATGCTCCCCTGTTTTTTCTTTACCTGTCTGTTGATTTTGTACAGCCTAGAGGGACCAGAGAAATGAAAGCTGTTTGCCTATATGCGTGGCAGAAATCTCACCCTTCTTTTCCTTCATCCTTTTAGGCAATCCCTTCCTCCTTCGAGGCTTTTGTTTTACACTGAGATATAATCAAATTTATGGCTTGATTTGTCTGACCAGTATGAAGGCTTACAAAATGCTTTTGCCCCCATAGTATGTAACTCTGAGTTGGTTTTAAACCCGTCTGGTTTTGTTGTAGATGCAGCTGACGTCTTATATTTTCTCCGCCTCCCCCCCCCCCCCCCCCCCCCTTTTTTTTTTTTTTAAATATTACTGCAGCCCTGTGGGCCTATGGACTACATGCTGTCATTCTCCCTCGCCTGGCCCAGCCCCCACCTTCCTCCCTCCCATCCTCTGGACAGAGCTGCATATTGGCATCACTCGGGGAGCATAGAATGTATTGTCTGATCATTTCTGCTTCTCATCCCCTTTGGCTGCAGAAACTTCACATTTTTGCTTTGTGTGTGTATGTTTGTATTTGTTAAAGGCTTCCATGGCTACACAGTGTGTTGTAGGATTTAATATCTAGGAATTTAATAGTAGCATGTAATGCTTCAAGGCTGCATTGTTCACTTGCAACAATTCTCAGTATTGTTTTCATGCACTAATCTATACTAGATCATTATAATGATATAAAATTCTGCTCTACAATTAAACTGTGGGAATTGACATAAAAGACCTGAATAACTTGGTTTAAGTGGAACAGATGCTGTTGTTTTTCCATGTTAGTGTTCTGGTTTTATTGTCTATTTAATCTCCACAATCTTATTGTCTCCATAGGAATAATTCAAGAAATATTATTTACAAAAAGATAAATATTCAATTCATTATTTTTATATATGTTATGTATTAAAGTACATGTTAAATTATGTTATAGCCATAAAGGGCTGGTTTATGATTTTTTTTTCCTGTACTACTGGGTGTTAAAATACAGTAGTCATTACAGATGTTGTACCTCTGATGTTCCATTTTATCTGTCCTCTGAATTAAAAGCAGATAAGCAATATTTGAGCCTAGTAGCGTAGAGGTTCCTTTAAAAGAAAATAGTATTTTTTTTTTTAAAAATGTACTTTTCTGTGTATAGGTGTTACCGCATGACAGTAAAGCTCGTCGTCTCTTTGTAACAACTGGTGGACTTAAAAAGGTTCAAGAAATAAAAGCAGAACCTGGGTCACTTCTTCAGGAATATATCAACACTATTAACAATTGCTATCCAGAGGAAATAGTAAGGTAGGGAAAATGAAATTTAAAAAACTCATAACATTGTTAGATGTTTTTCATAGGAATAACACAAAGCAAGGATTTAAAATATTAATTTAACTTCTACATAAATTTTGGTTTTAATAAAACAGCATAACTTTGGTTACCTGCCCCAGTGGTAACACAACCGCTAGACGCACTTTTGAACACTTTGGCTTTTCTGATTGGTTTTGGAATCTAATTTCTCTGCCTGTAAACTAAGCCCAAATAATCAGGCTCTTGCAGGAAACTGGGAAGAAAAGTCAGTCCTGCACCACCCAGACAGACTCTGAGGCTTCAGCACAGCCGCTCTCATATTAATGAATGTCTGTGGGAAGTTTAGTTTATCTCGATAACTTATTTATGGATTACTCAGGCTCCAAAATACAGGTATTGGAGAATCTTTTGTTGCATCCTTGACTTCCCTAAGAGCCTGTCTGAACTAGTGTATTCAGAGGCTTCTTTGAAACTTCCTCTGATGTACAGAGGGTCCAGAGGCTCTCCTGCACAGTTGCTTTGCCCACAGCTGCCCTTCCTCCCCCAGCCTCATCATGAGGCTTAAGTGTTATATAAAAGGACCATACACCAGCTGTCTGCACCAAGTTGAACTTTGCCCTTAATGAATACAGAAACACTATTAAATAGCTTACAGTCAAAATGTCACCATCCTAAATTGTAATAATGAGAGAAATGCCCTCCTAGATTCTAGATATCCATTTACCAGTCCTTCACTCCATCAACACATCAAAAGGATGTTGTACTCGTGCACTCCCTCTACAGGCTCTGAAAATCTGCATCATCAATTTTAATTATAGCAACAGTTCTTCAGCTAATAGTAGCTACAAACTAAGTCACGCAAAATGAAGCCCTGTTTGTCTCCACAAGGAAAAGCCAGTGGATAAAAGCAAAATCATAAAGACACTTTATTCCACAGTGAATGCTTAAGAGGAAAAGAGGACATTTCCTTATGCTTTTCTGGATACAATTAATGTTTCTTTGTTACAGCTATTTTTTTTTCCCTGTAAATGAAACAAGGTTAGTCATGTAGGCTGGGATGTAATAAAGAAAAGGGCCCCTTCGAGCATCTTGTGCTTGCCTCTTTGTGCTAGTGCCTGATGTTGGTTGTGCTGCCTGAGGCACAGCTGCTATAATAGACTCCAGCTCTGGGTTTGTCCTGGAGACCTGATATTTTAGGCTGTTTGCAGACTGAATATAATAATGCATTGAAAAGTTAGCTTTACAATCAAAGAACTAACATGAGTTTTAAAAAGAGTTACATTATGCAGAAATCATCCAGAAAATGAAAATCAACAAGGTAAATGTATCTTCCTTCAGTGTGAAAACTTTGGGGATTTCTACTTGAATACATTTTAGGCATGCATTACATGGAAGTGTGTTCCTCTCTCTTTATAGTTAAAGCTTCCAGGGCTCAGAGGTGACTGTTTACATGCCTGCAAAACCAGAAATGTACTGAGTTGTATGTTTTTAGAATAACACAGTAATAAATTTCAGATACTTTTAAACTGGAAAACAAGAACTAAATGCAGCTTTGGTGATGCTTGCATATTGGAAGCGTGTAGTTGGTCCATTGTGGAAAACCAACTGAATGACAGCAGGACAATAATGGCACCATAGAGTCCTACTCTAATGAAAACCTATTGGATAATCTCCGTCCTTGAGTTGGCATTAGAGACAGAAGGTCATTGTGATAAATTTTTTTTGTTCCAGAATCAATGTCTCTCCCGTTGATGTAGACTTCACATTAGCTTTGGGGTGTGTGCTTATGTTTGACGAACAGCAGTAGACTATTGTCGTCTGGCAGCCTATGGTTCTGTGTAAACTCATGCTTTTTTATTAAAGGCCATAATTTCAAAAGAAGTTAACATCTACATTTCTCAGTAAAGACAATGCTTATGGCTGGTGAACCTATCTAAAACCTAGTCACTTACCTACATGCCCTAAAAGAAGCTAAACATATTTTTGAAAACCTTGCTTCCAAGCATAAATGATAACGTAAGTTGAAAAGCAGGCACTTAAAACATTGTAGAGGAATAACTGTAGAATTCCTTGACCAGTGTTTAATGCTAGGATTTTCTCCTGATCAATAGAAATATGAATAGTGTTTCATTACTGAGCACAGAACATGCCTTGTAGTCTAATGCACAAACAAAATGTTTCTTTTTCAGGTATTACTCCCCTGGATATTCTGAGATACTTCTGGAAAGGGTGGAAAATTACCATCCAGTTATATAAACTTCAATTTTTTATTAGAGCTGTATTTCACATTTATGCCTTTATGACTGTAATACAAATACAGCTGTTGAAACTCTTGTTTGATTCTGGAGTCTCCTTCTACTGTTTGAACTACTGAAAAAGCTCAGCAATTCCAGCAAGCTACATTTTGTTCTCTGTAAACTTGTTTGTTGCTAAGTTTTTGTTCCTTTTTGTTTTTCTCTAACATTACTACTAGCTATTGCAGCATATATGAATGGAATTTCATGCAGGGGTGATGATTTATCACAGAAGCTGTTTTAGAATCAGTCATTTCCTTTTCCTTCCACAAGAAAGCTTTGTTATTATCTCATTCAAATTTTAGCCTTCTCAGTACTGTAACCATTTTCCCCTTTTGCCTTTGCATATTGTTTAGAGCTTCCCAAGCTTGAGAAGGGGGGAAAAGGCTGGCCCCTCTGCTTTTTCTAATTATGGAATCCATTCTGCACTGAGATATCTCCTACTGCTACCTTTCAGAAAGTAAAGCGATCTGATTTTGCATCTCCCAAGATGTTAGTAGCTGCTAAATAAAGAAATAATCAGATGTGGTGATGATAAAAGGGCTGAATTCTGCATGATATGATACTGTGGTGGCCCTGGCATGGTTGATGATCACAGAGTGAACTTAGAACTTCTATGGGCACAAAGGGAAAGGACCCTGGGAGGTTCGGCTCCATTTGGGCCAGCAGCAAATATGTGCGGCTCAGAAGAGAAGAGAATTGCTTGACTGCAAGAACACTGTTAGCAAAGTTCTGAGCACATTCGGAGAAAACCTGAGGATACTTGAGCCCCACTGATTTGAGTCATGGGACTGAGGCTGCTCAGTACTTATTCTTCAAGAGCTGAAATTGATGCAGAATTGAGTTGGAACACATTTGGAGCTTAGTCTTGAAGTTGCAGACCGCATCGACGTGGCAGTTATTGGAGGTATGAGCTCTTGCCTGTCTGTAGAACATCCTAGAAATATTTTTGCCTTCTAATGTAAAGTGAAAAGACTTTTACATTCTGCTTACTCCTTTGGGGTACCGTTGCAGCAGGGAGCAGCACACAACCCTTTAGTATTCCCTAATATGTAACTGTCATTTACCATTTTTTGTTCTTCTAACCATTTTTCTTTTCCTTGTATGCAGCAGTTTTGTGTGTTGGGTTTTTTTTTCTTAAAGAGTAATAAACAGTGTTTCTGGAACAGGATGTTGAAATACTGGCAGCCGCAAGGAAAGACAATGTTTGAAAACCCCCACAGGAGAGAAACTTGTCTACTTTCTTAAACATATTAACTGAATGAGTTTATAAAACAGGGATAGTCTTTTCTATTACTTGTAAAACAGGAGCAAAGACTTATTGCAGTTGGAAATGATTTAGAGTGGCTTTTTGCTGCCAAATTCCAAAAGACTATTTGCTTTTGTTCTTGTCAGCATATTTTTCAACAATTCACAAAAACGTTGATGGGCTATCTTGTGTTAAGGTTTAATTCCACAGAGGGCTGTGCTCCTGCTGTGAGGTACTTGGTGCTCCCAGACTCTGCTCTTCAGGAGGAGCAGGGGATGCACAGTACCTTGCTGTACAGAGCCTAACTGAGATGGAAACTGTTGGTGTCCTGAATGCTGGTATAGAAAACACACCAGCTGGGTTCTTTCCTTAGCCCACATCAGAGTGAAAAGTCTTGGAACTGACTAGCTTCTACCAAATGCCTTTTTGGTTTTGGTGTTTATATTCTGACATTAGTAATGCTAGGAGACTAGTGGAAAAACATCAGGTCTATTAAAAAGATTGTTGTAATACTGAGTAATTTTCTCACATGCATTATGGATATTTAAAAATCAAATCTTGTACAGTCTCTAAAAGGAAATGTAATGGAAGGGCTTCCCGGCTGGTCTTGAAGGATCTAAAGCCTTTATTTTCCCTAACGGAACAGAAATAGGGCAGAGGGCTGAATGCAGTTGCAGTGCAGATGAGAGGCAGGGTAGGCATGGAGCTGCATACCCATAGCTGCATCATGTGCTTGGGAGCACACCCACACCACACAATGCTGATGTATATGTTTTGTGCGGAGAGAGCAAAGAGGCTTCAGTCCCCTGACAAATGTGCTCCTGCTGTGTCACACTGTGCTACACTGTAAGGATTCCACAGGGTTAAATTTCAATGCCTAAACAATTTGTTCACAGTCTTTTCACAGTCTTTTTCTGATTCCTGACAAAGGAAATGATTGCACAAGGCAAACCTTCAAAGCGATCTGATTGTGCAGGGCACAATCTACATCAGACCTAGCATAAATACATCTTTACACCAGCTAGGCAGTTCTGTCCTAGGCCAGTGGCTGTTTGGCCTCTTGTCACAGGACTCTCCTGGACAACGCCACATCCCATTAGGCAAAGTCCTCTCCCACATACTTTGAAACCCCCTCAGCTCTCCTTTGCTGGCAGGCTGCTTCCCTGCATTGTACATACACCTTGTGACTGAGGCTTCTCTGGAGGTACGTGTCTGCACAAGGCAGATCTAGCCCTTTACAGCAGAATTATTGCTAATTTGTATTTTAGGCTTACATTACTAGGGCAAGAGTTGCTTTTTACCTGTAGTGTTTCACAAGCTCTGATGTGCAGAGCCCTCATTTGGTTTAAGCCGTCATCTAAAACTATATTAATGTTTGTAATTGCTACTCTGTCAGGCTTCAAGTGTGTATCGTTTGTCTCAGTTTCATAGAATAAAATGTAGATTTGCATTTTAATCCATTGTGTAAACGCTGTTTTCATGCTAGTTTGTGACCGTGATGCTAGAGAAGATGAAGAACAAGCTCATTTTGCAGCTTGAGCCCAACACCGCCTTTGGATGTTTGTCTCAGCTTACCACTCAACGGTGCCTACTTCTGAGCTTAGGACATACAAGCATTTCAAGTAAGAGTCCCTCTCACAGAGGTGGCTTATTAAGACGCACAAAGAAAATTAAGCCAGTGCTTTGGCAGAATAAATGTAAGCAGAGACAGCCCTTAAATCATTTTGCCAGTTCCTTTGACTGCAGCATTGGGACTTTTCAACCCAAGTTTTTAAAGATCTTCTCTGAGGGCCCGAGCCATGATTTTTGTCGACATTACCACAGCTATTATTACATCTACAGATGTAAACCAGGGGCTTGAAAGAACATGTGGATGTGTAAAACTTTACCATATTTCATTCAGTGGATGGATTAACTGGCCTACAAAAGCTCCATTCTTTATCTGAATGACTGGAAACCAAGAGGATCTGAAAAGGGGAAATTCAAGGAGTTCAACTCTTGTGCATATAATATGTTCTGCATTTCCAGAGGGATTTACCAAGGGATTGCTTTGTCTCATCTGAAGTGATCAATCTGCTGGAGTCCTGCATCTTAACAAACAAATGAACAAAATGTTGAAGGAGCTGAATGGAACTGGTGAAGGAAGAAATGAATCTCATTTTGTGAAGTAAAGCGTAAAGTTACTGTAATTAGGAAGTGGGTGGAGTGTGGGTAGATCCTCAGTGTTCTTGATTTGGTCTAGGGGGTTGTGAATTTGCTTGGCCAGAAGGGAGTTTTAAGGCATGGAGGATGCTGTGGGATAGCCTTCAGCTTCTGGTGTAAATTGGAGTCCTCTGATTTCTGGGCATTAGGGGTGGCTGACTATTGTCCCTTCAGGCGAGGAATCTGTGAAAGCATGCTTGCCTCAGTGTCTTCCTTAATGGCTGCTTGGTGTCCAGTATCTTGGTTGTTAGAGTTTTAGATCTCGCTGTGTGACCAGGGTAGAAAGGAAATATGGAGAAGTGCTAGACTGGAAAGCCAGTGGTTCCACTTCTTGCACTGACATAGGATTACTTTTATGGTCTTGGATAATTATTACAAATCCCTATGTATCATCATCGTCAGCTGTGAAGTATCTGTTATACTCCTTTGTTAACTTGCAGAAATGCAAGTATTAGCAAGAGCCTCTCTGCATACCATTCCTTAGCATCAACTATAAACATAGGTCTTATCACTCGGAGAGCGAACAGTGTCTGCACAATATGCTGTTAATTTCAGTAGTTAGAAGAGGCCCAGTTAAAAAGTAAAGTTACTGAACAAAATGGGACCTGTTTTACCTCAAACCAGGACAGAAAATTAAATTGATATGAGAGGTCAACGCAGCAGAACTTATGTTCTTTATAACTAATACCATATTCAGAATGGAATATTGTTCAAGAACCTACAAAAAATTACCTAAGAAATCTCTGAGATGCTGATTTTTAGAATTTGAGTTGAACTAAAAGCCGGTGCATTTTGTGAATTTCCTCATGTGACACAATTTGAAGGGATCTTGGAGAAACAGCAAATTACGATGTCTCTCGTGACTATACTAAAACTATTGATGTCATTTTTGTATAATACTTAACTGTTAATATTGATGCTACTATGCTGTATTCTGCAGTCAGCTCTATAATTTAGCTAGTGAAAATACTAATTACGTTATTACCACTGTACTGTATTTCTAGATACTGCACAAGAGATTGAATTAGAAAATACATATAAGTACTACAAAAGCGTATTTTGATGATGAGAATGCCTTCTAAACCAGGAAATGGTATTGTGCTGCCTTTCACAAGAAGTTACTCTTACCTGGGTTAAACACATTTTGTAGTTGTTTGTGTTCCCTCCCACCCAGAGGTCTGATCACGAGGCTCATTGAGTGTTCAGTGAAGTGCTGAGGACCATGATCTACTGTCTGTAGCAGAAACTGGCTGTGTTCACTACCATCAGCAATCTATGGGGAAGAACAATGTGAGTGTACTAATGTCATCATCCTAACAGATTTCCACAGAGCTTTTGAAGGCTTGCTTTTCCTTCATGAAAATATGCTTGTTCCTACTAACTCCTACCTCCAAATTGAGTTGAAGAATAGGTACCCAGATTAATTTTAGCTATTCTATATTTTGTTCCTTTTATAATAAAAATTAAATTTTGAGAGGGAGAAAAGTGTGTTTATGTCTTTAAAACAAAGTTCTTGATTATTTTTTGTGTCCAAATCAGCAACAAAACTATTCATAATCTTTTGACAAGATCTGTCCCCTTTGCTCTCAAGGCAAGTTTTGTCTTCACTGATACAGACTAGTGGTGTGTTTTATCCTTGTTGTCCTATTTATAATTAGGTCTGATGGCCTCTGTACATGGTCACCTTTCAATATTCGGTCAGTGTTAAAGCCATTATCAACTTGAAAGGTTGGATTACTACCAAGGTTCAGCCTTTGTTCCCCCACAGTGCTATAAATTATATTACAATTTATTTTTAAAAATTAATAATATGCAACATAGAGGTCTGACAGAATCATGTTAATGAGAACGCTGAAGCTTCATTGACTCGCAATATCATTAGAGCTCTGAGACAGGTTTATAGCCTTGTGCAAAGTATATTTGTGTTGGTTTAGACACAGTATTTATTTGGTCACACCCAGCCAAATGTTTCCTTACTAAATTAAAATAAATGCTGGTTAGTTCAATGAGCTACAAAGATATATAGCGTAATTTCAGGTTCTCAAGTCACAGAAAATAAGCCCCAACAATGGAAATCAGTAGAGGATCAAAAATGATGGATATACTAGAGTGACTATGAACAAAGAGGGAAGGGAGTTTACTGAGCTGGGTGAAGTTAACTTTTTATAACCGAAGCAATGTATAAAATTTGGAAAGAACAGCTCCCACTTGTAGTCTGCTCTGATCTTTATGTAACCCCTCCCTGTATACACATACGTGCACACTTGCAAGCATGGTCAACCAAAATGCAATTGTAATGACTTCTGTCTTTGCTTTCACAAGGCTTGCCTCTGTAAAGCATCTTTAGTGGCTGGAGGAGAGCAGGTCATTGGCAGGTCCTCTGCTCACTAATGCCAGGTTTATGGTACTAATTTCCATTAAGGTCAGCAGCACTCACCTGATTTCCATTGCAGTGAGAATCTGGCACTGGATCTACATCACCTGTACTCATTTGTGCTCTGAACAGCTCTGCTTCTTGCTGGAAACAAAGCAGAAGTGATAAAATTACTTCCTTTTTTTTCTTCCCCTAGCAGTACTTCAGATGAGGGAGTGGTAGGAAAATCTTTCTAGTGCTTTTGGGGAATGGCTTGTGCTCTGTGGTGGAGAGTGAATCCCCAGCTGTGCAGGGCATGAAATAGAAAGGGAGATTAGAAGAATCAGTAATATACCGGTGTTGCAGCTATTACCGGCTTTGGGAAATGAATATATAAGGAAGCTTCAAGTTTTTTATCTCCTTTCATGAGTAATACCTCCTTGCTGTAGCCATCTTTGAGTTTGGTCTTGGGGCTTGTTGTCTCTGCCTCCCGCTTTGGGGCCAGGCGGTTGCATCAGTCAGTGACACAGTGGCAGCGCTGCTCATGCCAGCCTAGCGTTGGATCGTGATTCCTATGGATGTTTTTGTTTTATGGGAACAGAAAGGAGGATAACTCCAGCGATTCTATGAGCAGTTTAACACCATGAAACTTTCTTGCTTTCAGTCACTCCAAAGCAAAGCCTACGCCAGCTTATCTGTGAAGACTACAAGTGCTCAGAGCACATTGGAGACAGGGAAATTTGGCAGTGGGAGGCTGGGCAGGGTTCAAGGAGAGCAGGCCTTGTGCCTCTGCTGCTTGTGTGCCATCACAGCCAGAGAGATAGAGCTGAAATCAGTCTGTCCTTAATTGCTTGGGTTAAGACCCCACCCTGCCCTGGAAAATGCCCTGGAAAAGGCAGAGTACAGCATATACCCATAGGGCTGAGAGGAGTTATAGATTCCTCTCCTTTCCTCCATCCCGTGTCCTCTTGGCAGCAGTGCACCAACCTTACCTGGTTGGGTCTGGCACAGGGAGGGCTTCCACCTCCTTGGGATATCCCGGGGGTGTCATTCATTAGTGCTTTGAAGTTGAAAACTGCTATGAGTGCTAAGTGTTATTACTGTTTACCGATGTGATCAATGCGTAGCTGACCCTAACTCGTTTTCTTGTGGTAATTCCCTGGTTTAAGTGGAGAAAATGAACTGTTTTGATGACAGTGTTTTAAGAAGCTGCCATTTCAGAAGCTCTATCTATGCCTGTGATACATCGCCCTGTCCGACAGCAGGGGTGGAAACTTGGCTTTCTGAGGTGTGGAGTTCAAGTTTGGACCATCTCTCCGTATTTATATATCTTTTTCTATCAGTCATGACCTACTAGTAACAAAATCTGTTAAAATTTTTGCCACTGACTCCAATTATCATGAGGTCATGAATCATTATTTCAGTCCTAGCCCTTCGCTCTCCCAAGTGTTTTCTAAAATCCTGATTTTGTGTTTATGCTAATGTAGTCGTGCAATGGGAATGTTTGGTAAAATTGCTGTTTAATTTACAATTGAAGGGTACTTTAGCAGCTGGTTTATAGCAGTTTAACTACTCTGACCTAAATGAGTGTTCTTAAGAGATTGAAAAGTTATTGAAAAGATGAAAAAGTCCAGGGCTGTCTTCTCTTTTTTTTTTTTTTTTGCATTTTCTGTGTTTCTTTTTAAAAACATCTTTGAAACACCTTTATAAACAATTTGAGTTCCTCTACATAATTCAGATGAGAGAGGAAATAATACCAGTTTACTGGGACTTGTTTTCTGACCACCTGAGAAAAATGAGTTTTTCATCCTCTTGAACATCATCTGGAGTTATAATAAAATGTGCTTTCAGCTGGATTCCTTCTGTTTGAAAACAGAGAGGGCTACATCATGCACACCTAAAGGAAGGACACAGAACTACAAAAGCAATCTGGAATCTGGATTTTTCCTGCTCCTCGAAGACACCAAGTAATTTTCTGTAATGTTAATGAAAATTATTTGAATCTTGAAGAAGGGATATACTTCTGTCTTTCCCTCAACCTGAGTAGCCCTGAGCTGGAGATCCTTTTATACACAGCGACGTCGTCTGTCAGGATCATAGTGTGAAACCCCCTAGCAATAGTTACTGAAGAAACTGAAAAAAATCCACAAAACTAAAAGGTAATTTGGGAAAATTCACTAGTAAGCTAATAAAACTTCAGCTGAATGTTCATTCCAATCTGTTGCAGATGAATGAAATATGGTGCTAGTGTGTTGGAATCCTGGGGTGATAGACACATGAAGAATACATAAAAGATGGATATTAGTTAACTAATGCTGCAGCCAGGCCGTCCTACTTGTCTGGGGAGCTGGTCCTGAAAACTCTCAGCCAGGCAAAAGCTTTTGTTGATTTGAGGGTGACGGCACTGAAGGAAGGTTCCCGGGCTGGGCATATGGCAGTCAGATGACGGCAGTGCAGCTCCCGTGATGTGCTCTGGACTGGTGGAATGGTTAGATGACAAAACTCTGCAACTTCACACAAGTGCGCTGTAATTTGAAGCCGTTCGGCATGGAAACCGTAGGCAGCAAGTACAATTTCTAAGCCTGATATAAATTCCATCCTGTTTAACTGCCATCAGCTCTACTGCTGCAGATTAGCAAACCAAGTGAAAGAACAAAGCAATGGAGAGATTTGATCTGGCTTCATAATGCAGTTGAAAAACTCCTCATTAGAAGAGCATTTTCCATAGCCCCCAAAACACAGCACTGAGGTCTTTGCTGTCTTCTGTTGCCATATTGCTGTACCCTGAGTGGGCAGATGGTCCATTTGCTTC
>NW_009648894.1:3108612-3119444 GCF_000708025.1 Charadrius vociferus
GCTGAATGAAATAGTGGTTCAGTCACTTTCTTCCGGATTTCCTTCATCCTGTCTCTCCGTCTTTTTTTTTTTTAATTCTTTCATTTGCTTTAGCTCAAATTCACTGATGCACATATCTCATACATGACTTTATCTGTGGGAGAGACAGAAGAATCTCTCCTTTAGCTCCTTCTGACGCTTTTCCAGACCTCAGGTACTCCTTGTGTTCCTTGATTCCAGGTTGTGATGCACTTAAATAATTTGTCCTGTGTTTTTGTTTACTTGGCTAATTACTCTTCACATCTCCTTCAGCCCTTCTAAATTATCACTCCACACACTTCTTGTCATAGTTCACACTCCCTTTGTTTGACTTTGCTTTTTCCAAGGCTAGTTACTGAGTCTTGGCAGAATTGTTAGAGCATCTCCCAAAGAGCTGGTTTTTGCTGTGACAATAGGCTGATGTATGCCTGAAAAGTGAACACACAGGCCTGCATATTAAATGCTTACAGTGTTGTGACAAGCATTTTGAAATCCTTTAAAAAAAAATTAAGGTGGAGATTAAAAATATGAAATAATTGGCAAGAAACATTCCCAAACTGAGGGGCGGGCATGCTTGAGATGAGCCACACGGTATCAGTTGTGAGGAAAGTCTCAAAGAAGATCTCCTGCAGTGAAAGATTTGAAGAGGAGAGGAAAACACCGTGGGCCCTGTGATGTCCTGTGAATAGGTAATGTAGCATGTGGGTGCCTGCACAATTTCTGCTGGATTGTATCCCAGTAAAGGGATGACAGAGCAAATGCAGCTCTACTTACCCAGCAAAATAGTGTGTCCTTATTTTGCAGAACTCATTTATTGCTTCAGATAAACTATTTTATCAGACAACTACATCATGATCACTCCGAGCATGTATTTTAATGACTGCTTTGTTTTAAAGCTGCGTGGAGTACACTACTGCCTTCATCCTCCTCTCTTCTCTCTGTATCTTTCCTCCTTTTGCGTTACTTTTCCCCATTAATGCTTGATGCATGCTGTAAGGTACGTCTGCCGGTGGGTATTACTTTCACCAGCTTTTCTTTCCAGTAGTATGTCTATAAATGGCAGGCAGCATCATTCCTAATTACATGTTGCCCCCAGATGCTCCATGGGTGATGCTGATGGATTGCTGTGTGGGTGGTGTTGAAGGGGCTGGGGGAGGGGGAGCGGGGATGCAGCTCCTCTAAGTGGTAGCAGAGGTCTGTCTTTGGGCTGTGCTCATCATTCTTTCCTCAGTAAAGCGAGCTCAGGAACCTCCGAGATGGTGCATCTGGGCGCTGGAAAAACGGACGTGATGCAGGGAAGGCGTCGGGATACAACCCAAACAAACAGGGAAGCAGGAGGAGCTGGACGAGACAGCGAATTTACCTGTCACTGCAGAAACCACACAGCACGGAGAGCTGACAGGCTACACAAGCTGCTAAATCATGCTTTCTCGATTTCCACCCCCCTCTCCCCCATCCCCCCAGCCCTGTTTGGCTAACCGGGAGCGTGGCAGCGGGGCTGCCCGGCTGAGCCGCCGACCTCCAGCAGCCGCCCGCTGCGAGGCCGCGTCCGTGGGGGCCGTGGGCAGAGCGGGGGCAGAAACGAGCATCAGCAGACCCTGCCTTTAAAAGCGACAGGCCTGCCTACAGCTCAGGGATGGACTTGCCTGCGCCAGCAGGCTGAAGAAGAAGAATGGAAAGCTGAAGGACCCTGCACCTCGAAAGGATGCTCGCCAAACCCCAGAGAAATCCCTGGAAAGGTGCGGAGGTGAAAGCAGGGATTTCCAGTCAAGTGTTTCGTCAGTTTTGTGCAGACCTTTACTCTTCAAGGGCTGCTAATGGAGAAGGAGGAAGTGAGAGAGCGCACGTGTGCGAAACTGCATCTGCAAAGTCTGTTTCCTTCTCCCTTTAACTGCTCTGTGGTCCTTGAAGAGTTTTATATTTAGGGTGCCTCGCGGCTCAGCCCGCCAGCCAGGCAGCTACGAGGAAGACACAGAGGGAGGCAGGCGGTGCTGGCTTTGGGGATCGAAGCACTTGAACTCCATGGGTTTTTACATCCCAAGCTTAGTGCCAGGCTGGGAATTCGCCCCATCAGAGTGTGCACAGGAACTAGGAAGTGTCTTGGGACACTTTGCAGAAGCACATTTAAGAATGTAAGACATTAACTGCTGCATCAGACCAATGGTACATCCAGCCCCGAGTGTGTCTGCCTCAATTTTATGAAGTCCTTCTAGAGTCCTCACAGTGGCAGGAGGCAGTGCTACCTACAGAGAGCAGGTGAGTCTGGTCAGGTCCTGTGGCCTGTCCTCTCTGTACTGCCCCAGCACCTCCAGCTGTTGGATTTGGATGTTAGAAGCTCATCACTGCCTAACCCTTCTAGTATCTGCTTATGGACCCGTTGCCCACTCACTCAATTTTATGAAGTCCTTCTAGAGTCTGAAAGAGCTTAGTGTCACATACAAACTTGAGGACTTCATTGTACGCTCCCCTCTTCAGGTACCCACTGAAGATGTTGAGTAAAGCCAGTCCCACCATGAATCCTACAGCGAGGAGACCTTGCTGATGCCTGTACTCCACCCTTAAAAGTGACTATTAAGCCTTATCTTTTGCTTCATGTTCTGCCTCCAGTTTTCTATCTGTAAGTTTTTCCACCCATCCCATGGCAAGTTAGTTTCTCTGATAACCTTTGGTATGGAACTTCATCGAAAGCTTTTTAAAAATTGGACTGTTCTGCATCTGCTGGACCCACTCTCTGTCTTTACGGATGCACTCCAAGGACTGCAGAGGGTTGGCGAGGTGGGGTTTCTCTCTGCAGAAGCAACACTGCCTGGTTCCAAGCAGACCATGTATATCCCTGTCTACAGTGACTTTACTTTTTTAAACCCTACTGCTATTAGCAAGGATGGACAGCAAACTTCCTGGTCTGCAATTCCCAAGATCCCTTCTAAAGTTCTTTTTGTGACTGGGAGCTGCAATGGCAGCTTGCCAGCCCTCTGGCAGCCTGGTGCTTGCCATGCTGGGTTACCCTCCCCGTCCTGCGCAGCCCGAGGCTGAGGGGTGAGGATGAACAATAGTCAGGGACAGAGTGGAGGTTTACTCAGGAGTGGAAGCCACCATCCAGAGAAATGTCTGTAACTCGTGTTTTTTTAACTTCAAACTTCATTTGCTCAGCTTCTGAAGTGAGTACTTAGGTGCCAGTGATTCTTTCCTGCTCTTCCCTCCATAGGGACAAGGCATTTTACATGGCTTCTCATACAATGGTCTGCAAAATACAGAGAAGATATATAGAGATTAGGTGATAATACAATTTCTGTCATAGGTCTCATACCTCCTATTGATATATCATTAGTAATTGCTGAGATACTCCCTACGGCGTGATGGGAATATCTGCATTGGCAGTTTATTGGAGTAAAGGGGGAGAGAGACACTGTAACGCTATGCTAAAATCATGTAGATTAAGATTTAACTGAAGAAAACTGAAGAACATAGCTAAATACAGAGCCTTTGGACTAGATAACACCACAATGAGAAGTTTTTGGCCCAACTATTCAACACAGATATTTCTTACATAACATCTGATGAGGGACAAATGCTGCTAAGGAGACTCTGAGGGGATCCAGTTCAGGAAAGAGGCTGGAAGGCAGCGAAACCTTTTCTTGTCCCCACTCACAGGCAATGCAGTTTTGCAGATAATGCTCTTTACTTACCATCACCAAGATGGGGAGAAAGGAAAATACAAAAGCAAAAAAGAAATAGTGAACAATAAATAAGGACACCGGAAGCAGCAGTAAAAGATGTCAGGTTTTTGTTGGGCTCGAAGCGACTGCCGAGGAGCTTTGTTCCGGGAAGAGAAAGTACCGCAGCAGGATGGGAACGCTTGGCTTGGGCGGGTTGTCATATCTGTCATCATTATAAGCATGGACAGATGATGATGATCTCTCCATTCTGTTTCTGGTTTTCCTCAGTCTCCAGAGATGCTCATCCAGCTGTTTTCACCACAAAATTTATGCAGCTAATTTGTCCACTTTCCTTTCTCATTTTCTTACAGCGCTTCTTACCTTCATGAAGCTGGCAGCATCTTCTTCATGCCCACTGCTACTTTCAGCCTTCCCTGTTCCTGGAGATGCTGACTACTTTCCAGTGCCGTGTTACTGTCTTCCTCCTGCACTGCTTTTCAGCTTGTCTTTCCTGCCCAATGTGGCATCCCACACCGTGCGAGGTTGGGGGAGAAAAGTAGGCGGCTCTTTGAGCAGGTCACTTCTCATAGATCCAGGCTCCTGCCTCTCCTCTTATGGCTCCCTCTCTGCACCCATCCCTCAGGTACTGACCCCACATTTATTTTCCAGCCTGCAGCAGCAGTGAGTCTAAAACCAGGCAGCGGACAGCACAGCTCGTTCAACTACTGCTGTCAGATTTTGAAGACAAGCTGGTTTCACAAGCGTGCAGCTGCAGGGAAAGAATTTCTGGAAGCCGGTTCCTCTCTAGAGTTTTCAGAGAAGATGTGTATGATCACCAATGCTTCCCAGTCTCAGTTTTTGGTAAGAGAGTTGAAGAAAGGTAGTCTAAGTCCTTTCTTCCCCCCTGTCTCCCTGCCCCCGCCAATAACTAGGCTATAGCAATCGTACCTAGTTACATAGCTCTCTGCACCCTGAGCTTGTCACAGCCTGTGTCTGAGGAGGACTGCTCCGAATGAGATTTATGTATGGGCATTTGGTATAATTTGAAACAGACTGAAGCTTAGTGTCAGGGTATTTCGTGACATGCAGAGCATTAGAATTATTATAGGAGTCATCTGGGGACCTGCACTGACAGCGTGCAGCCCTTCTCGCTGGAGTTGCTCCTACCTGCGTACCGCAGCCTGCAAAACAAACAGCCACCCATGCAATCGCAGCGCCGAGAAAATGCCGCTGTGATGGATGATGTCCAGGTGTGACCTTTCACCTGCTACGGTAGCCAAAAACCATTGCGGCAAGAGTGCATGATGGAAGATTATGGGATAATAAAAAGCAAAAAAAAAAATAAAAAAATCAATCAGGTGAAGGATTCTGTTGTTAAGAAAGTATTAACTATTTTTTAAATACACAACCCTCCGACAGGCCAGGCCGCACCTAAAAGGGGTAATGATAAAGGCGCAGTTGGCCGGAATGGTTCAGTCCAAAGGGCAGGCTGCTTTGTTGGCGAACATGGAGCGTGTCTTCAGTAACCTGCTACAATGCTTGCAAGAAACTGAGCACACAATCTATTATCAAATGCGTGGCAGAAACTTGACATTTCAGCAATGTAATACACTTGTTTTTCCAGCGGCATGAGGCTAATATACTCCTTTTCTGTGCTTGATGCAGCGTCATTCACATCTGAACAAAATAAATGGGGAAGAAGATGATTTTGGTCTCTATTCTTGGCATGGCTAATTTTAGCGCTGCTTTTTTTTTTTTCTTAAGAAAATGTAACAAAGCACATGAGTCTTAGAATAAAAATAATTGTAAAGGGCAATATCGCTGCTGTTTCTTTGATACTGGCACTTCGGTAGCTGCTGTACGTCCCTTATGTTGTCTGGAACGAAAACCAGCCACCAAACTCTGACACAGTGGCGTTATGAAATCTTTCTAGCTCCTCCGAACCCCGGAAGCAAACCAGGGTTTGTGTAGCCGAAATAAATATAGAATGACCATGAATGGAAGCTTCTTAATTCAGCCCCATCAGTACAAAAGATTACTTCTCTAGTCTAATTTCTATGCTGCGTGCAAGAGGGTTTGAATTTCAATTTTGGAAGCAGTTGCTTGTTTCTCTTTTGCAACACCTCCTTCTACTGTTGCGGTAGTTTGTAACATATATATCCACTTATCGAAGAAAAATGGTGGAGAAAAGGTTGGCTTGTGAATTTTAGGTTTTTTTTGTTTCCAGTCCTACCCTCTCTGAAGTGCATGCTGACATATTTATTTCCCCTACGATATAGCTCCTATTCTGTGCTTTGCACCTTTAAATGTGTGAAGCATCGTGTCTGCCTGGCAGGACCCTGAGATTCAAGATGGAAGGGAGACAGGCTTTGTTTTCTCTCTCATGGAGATTTTGCATTCGGTCTTCCTTTACCCTGACGTTTGCTTGCAGAGAGGGTTAGTAAACAACCCAGTCCCATTTCCCAGTTTCTTTGCATTTTCTGTACACAAAGAGCAAAATGCACATTTCCCCCCTGCACAGGGAAACGCCATGGAAAGGGAAACGTGCAGAACCTCAGCGCGGGGAAGGGAAGCAGCGTCTCCTCCGCTGCAGAGCCTTCTCGCAGCAGACAGGCAGGCTGAACGCTCCCGTGTGAAACTGCAAAACAAAGAAAATAAACTAGCAGGCACGCATTCTTGAGTGCCTAAGGACTGTTTCTGTTCCTTGCCAACCTGCTCGCAGCCAGTACAGTAACGAAGGCGCGCTGCTGCGTGGAGGCCCCATACATACAACCGCATTTTGCAGCTTAGGTATTTGCCATTGCATTTTCAGATTCATTTTTCTGCCTGGTTCATCCGTATTCTAGAGTACAAAAAATTGAGAACGCTATGAAGGTCATTCTTCACCTGTGGTAGGTTACTGGTTAAAGTCATTAAGCAATGATCTGATTTTGTAACTTGTTCCACATGAGCAAGGGAAGGGGCCGCAGCCGGTGAGGAGCGAGGCGAGGCTGTGTCTGATGGGGGCAGCTTTCCTGCGGGGTGACCAGTTTGGAGCCCTGAGTTTTTCAAGGATAAGTTTCCTTTTCCCCTTTCTCGCACGGGCTTCAGAAGCCATATGGTGGCTGTTTTCTGAGAGGAGGTGAGTCTAAGGCAAGCCAAAATGAGTGAAGCCACAGTAGTATTTGGGTTTGTTTGTATGGTCAGAGGCTTACCCGTGCTGTCAGTCCTGACGAGTTCATGAAGAAGTTATGGCAATTTGTGGGGAGGCCTCCAGGCTTTTGGATGAGGTGTGGACTGACTGTGGTTGGAGCTGCGTTCTTTCCCCCCCCCAATACAAGTGACCTCCTTGGAAAAAAATCCCAGGACTTGTGTCAGAACAGCGTTCTGCATTCATTAAATAGAGATGCAGCTGCTGTGTGTGTAGATGTGTGTGTTCATAGAATAACAGCGTTCATACCAACATCCTCCCTCAAGAATCCTGTTGCGGGAGGACAGTTATAAATAACTCTTCGGCCACTAGAATTGTTCTGCCAGTACAAGCTGCCAGAGAAATACATTGACTCAGCACATGCCTGAACAAGCTCCTTTCCCAGGCGGCACCTCCCACCGTACAGCCGTCCCTGCAAAGTCGTTTAGGTGCCTGGTGGGGCAGCGAGCCCCATCTGGCTGCTGCTGCAAGCTGGCATAAGCCGGGGCTGAATCCAAATGAATGTTTGTAAAATATACTGAAGATAAAGCACTGCTCAGGCACTAGTTCATATTTTTTCAGTACCCCCAGTTACAATTCTAACTATTGCTGCAAGAACTGCGAGTGCCTTTCCCTGCAGTGCTGCTTCTTCTGCTGCTCACACAGAGCCACACTGGTCTTTACTGAGCCAAGTGAAATGGTCTTGTATGTGTTCGCTGACAAGTGGAACGAAATTGTCCCCTGTGCTAATGTTCTTAATGTCTGCTGCTACAATGGGTTTTGTAGCATTCTTCTGCCTGCCACAGTTTTACCAAACAAAACTCCCTGGCCCTGTACTGGTAGGTAGGTCCAATTTTTTTTTGCTGCTGTTCCTGGAAGGGTATTAATTCTTTTTTTATAATTCCATAAGAGCTTCTTTTTCTTATTTTAAAATTTACTTAAAAAATAATAATTAGGAACCTGTCATTATTCTTTTTTTCAAAGTGGGTTCTACATGGAATAAAGAACATAGAGATGTGATTTGCTTTTTATCACTTGGAGCACTAAAATGGCTATAAATGAATTCAAATGTAATTTTCTAGAGAAAATAGTTCCTCTGTTATACAGACCCTATTTACTATACTTCTCAGGGCCTGTTTCACCTGTGTAATTTGAAATTGTTCCGAAAACAATCTGTCTTTTTTGTTTGTGTGAATCTCAGTTCTGCTTTTTTATTCTGCTAATTCTGTCTCTGAGACCACTTTTTCTACTGTTATTAATTCCTACAAGTAATTGTAAAAGACTTATATCTTCAGAATATCACTCTCTAGCTTTCCAAGAATCTATTTGAACATACGCGGTATGTTCCCTTAACTACATGGCTCCATTTAAACCAGTACAATTGCTTAGTAGATATGTAGGTATACGAGTGTGTTGTTCTTGCATTGCTGTCTCTCTTTCCTGAAATGGTGATGGGCATAACATATACTAATGCATCATACCTCTATATGACTAAAATCGCATATGCAGTAAATGTTTTACCCCTATAACTACTTTGGTAAAATTAAATTATACCTTGCCTAATTATAATGAAAGAAAACGAGGGTGTAGACCAAGACTTGTTGGTTAATTCTTTATTACAGTATGTTTCCAGCTGCAACAGAATTTAAATATTACATTTTCCCTTGTGGGTTGTTTTAATTTTTTTCCATAATGTCATGGATTTATTATTTCTAAATGCAATGACGACATCAGCTACAATGGGAACATTTTTATCTTTGCCCTGTGTTCCGTAGAGACAAACCTCTAGAAGTCAAACAGTGCCCTTTCAAAAATGAGCTTATCTCTGAGGTTAAACAAGGTGTGGCAACCTTGACACGGGTCTCCTGCATCAAGAAAATGTCATTTTCCAGCCCCTGGTAGTGGTCCTCATTCCGTAATGTGAAGAAAATTTTATAGATGTGTATTTACATATTTTTAGCACTGTCATATACTTTGTTTTCAATGGAGATGTTATATTTAGAAGTTTCTCAAAATGTGGAGCATGTGTTAAATTTCTTTTGCGTAATCCATCAAGACTAATTTGATTTGAGACCAGTGCCTTTTTTTTCCTCCCCATCTGTTTGGAAAAGTGCAGTTGTAGAGACATCAGTCATGTAACACTTTCTGTGAAACAGCTTTACTGACAGTTGGGAGTTGTCAGTAACCATGTGGATTTCAAGCTCTCAGTCTGGCTACGACGAGAAAAACCCTCTGACACATAATTTCCACAGAGCCACAGAATTTAAGGACAGGAAGACCCATCTAGTTGACCTCCCGCCTAGCCAACCCAGGGATAAGTTGTGCTTCAAGCCTAATACCTGCAGAAAACACCAGCTTTTGGGACAAACATACACTCAATTCAATAGTGTTTGCTCTCCAGTCGCTAGTAATTTATTTCAATAGTTAACGACTGTTATTTAGTTCATATATATGTTGTGTACATAACTGTGGCTTGTTTCCTGTTTCAACTGATCCAGCTTCAACTTACAGTCTTTGGGAAAGCTGTAAGAGATGCTGAATCTGCGTTCTTTGTCTAAATACGCAGAGACCAAAGCCCGTGTTGGGTGAGGGTAGAACGGGCAGATGCCCCAGGCAGCAAACTGCTGGAAGCAGCAAAACAGATCTGCAGAAAGCGAACCATGTCCATGCTGCCCGTGGCCCCCAGCCCCACTTTGAGTTTGCTCCCCCAGTGCTGGGGCAGAGGCAGGAGCAGGGGCTTGCAGGGCTTGGCGTGGGCTCGCAGGGCTCGCTGGCTCTGCCTGTGTGCAGGAGGTGGAGGAAAACACACCGAAGTGCCCGTAAAAGCTCTTTTCCTTTCAACTAGGGAGAAGCAAAACTCATTTTTGCCCCTATGCCACTGACAAATGTGGAATTGTCTCTCTTCGAACCAGTGCAGAAATCTCCATTATGTTCATCTCTGAAAAGCTACTGTACTGAAATATTTCAGTCTCTCACCATAAGACATTTTGTACCCTCTCGGACTCTCTCCTGTTCATTTGTATTCTGCTCAGGAGGTGGCCAGCAGAACAGCCCATGAGGGCCAATGTCAGAGGTGACGTAACCTTCCGCGTCATACTTGGCGTTTCCTTTTATCTGTGTTGGTGTGCACCGATCTTTGTACATTAGCTCCTTTTGTGACAGCAATATGGTCTGTAAGTTCAAATTAATTTACTGTGCTCTCCAAGTCTTTTTCCTTCACCTCTGCTGATCAGCATGGCATCTCTTCTGCTGTTAATCCTTCATCCTGGTAAATGTCTGAGCTTGCTTTTGGCTGCATTGGAAAGCTTACAGTTTCACGGTGCCCATGCAAATGGTCAAGTTGACTCTGGGTTACGATTTTTCCTCCTTGTTATTTACTGTTCCCTTGATCTTGGGGTTTTTAAAACATTACTCAGGAATCACTGTATGGTTTGTTCTAGTGCAGTGCAAAAATATGAAATAGTGCATATTCAGCTACATTCTTGCAAATTGGAAAGGAATCCACTTAATCTTATTTATAATCATATTTTGTTATCATTTCATACAGTTATTGTTTCAATTAGTTAATTGTAGAATCAAGGGACCTCTGGAGTTCATCTAGTCCAACACCCAGCTTGAAGTGGGGCTGTCGCCAACAGTGGACAAGGTCAGCCGTGGTCCAGCTAAATCTTGAAACACCTCCAGGAGCAGAAGTTCCACAGCCTTTCTGGGCAACATGTTTCAGGGTTACACTGCCCTCCTGGTGAACATGTCTTCTCATGTCCACACCTCAGCTTGTGGCTACGGACCCCTTTTACAGCCTCTAGCACTATGAAGACAAGTTTAGCTCTTGTCTGCGTAACCACCCTTCTAAGAGCTGTGGGCAGCTGTTCCAGCAGCTCTTGGCCTCCCCTTGGTCAGGCTAAACAAGCACAGCTCCCTCAGCCCCTCTCACATTGCTGCAGGTCTCCGGTCATCTCAGTTAACCCTCCACTGGTCCCTTCCCAGTG